>NC_056735.1:696931879-697134379 GCF_019279795.1 Protopterus annectens
CAACTAAATGAGAGTTGACTAAACAATACTGATTAACTGATTGTTAATTTGAGAGTTGATTAAACAATACTGATTAACTGATTGTTAATTCTAGCAAAGTGATTAAGCTCTGTGATCACCACAATGCCATGCATCTTTCGTGGGCATTGTTGCATTTCAGGAAAATGGGGAGTTTGTGAAAGTGGTTGTACTTTAAAATCATCACTGCCAGAGGAATACTTTACTGGAAGCCACCATCTGACTTATGTGAATATGCTCAGATCATACAGGGTTACCAGGATAAGTTTGAAGTTCTGTAGTATGGGCGAGTCTAAGAGAAAATGTTACAGGACAGCTGAAAAAACAAATAGAGATGAAACGGCCATATCTGGAATTTATTTGCTTAATATTCTGACACTGAAATAATTTAACTCCAAAATATAAGGTACTATATCACCAAACACAAAACAAGGATTTGTAAGGGGGGGAGATATGTCCCCTACTCTGTTGTAATTAAATATTGCTACTTCCAAGGTGATACATTATTTGGAAAACTACATCAGTATATCTTCTGTTTTGCTTTCATATTGATTGCTATATATTCCGCAAATCAAGTTTAGAAACAACAATTTTTGTGGGAGAGGAGATCATTATTCATATATACCCAAAGAATATTAAAAAATATCACCATGGATTGCTTCAACTCAGACAAAGGATTATTTCTTCTTCTGAGATGTGGCGATCTAAGCGTCAAGTTCAGTCTACACAGCTGCTACTGCTTTAATTAAATTTGGCATTCTTTGATAAATCAAGACAGCTTTTATAAAAGTAGTCTCTGTTAACTGGCTGTATACCTTTTTCTTCTGAAATGTGAGTCCAATGAGTCTGCAGTTTATTCTTTCAGTATTTTATTTATCCTTGCCTCTTATTTACACTTGTCTAATTCAGACTTGGTTAACAAACTAATTATACATTTCATTTTAGTTAGTGTAAGCCAATAATATGAGTCATCATCAATATTTTCAGGTTCATTTCCTTATAATTTCAAAAAGAACATCACTACTCCGCACTAAATAAAATAATTTTTATAAGCAAAATAATATCTCTACTATTGTCATCTCCTGTCTTTCAATTAATCAGTTTGAATTCATTTCACTTCTCTGTTAGCACACTTATTCTCGGCTACAGTCTTAGGCATTCTCCTCACTCCACTCCCTCCTCATGGAGTTCAAATAATAAACTATACTGCACCAAACATTCTTTTTCATTCCTGGCTCCATAGATATGTGACTCCCTCCCTGGTAGCCAGAAACCATCTCCAGATGTCATAAATTTAGAATCACCCTAAAACAATACTTGTTTATGTACAGCTAGTCCAAATGATTCCTGCTGCAGTAGCAGCAACAAATATTTTAAATCCATTGCACTATTAATTGTAATTTATTGTTTTCATCTAATTCTGATCAGTAGAACTCTACATTGCCCCAAACTATAAATATCTTCCAAATTATTTATTTTCCTCAAAATTTCAGTGTACATTTCTATGCCTTCTACTTCCTCTTAGGTGCATCATCGTTTCAATTCTATTAACATAGTTTGGCTACTCCTACTGCATCCTCCCTGTCTTCTTTTCAATTATAGGTCCGTGTGTGGTTATTAGGCTATTGACCAAATAACCATTTTATGCCTACCCAAAATGACCCCAATTTTACCAAAAATTGCTAACATTTTACAGTTATGATATAGGCATATACACATCGAGCATTCACAGGCTGCCCCTATCCATTAGGGGCATAGGTGCCATACCAGAGATACATTTACAATTTTCCATCTATTTGTTCAAGTTACATTTGAATAAGCTTAAGGATAAGCTTTGGTTCACATGCATGAGAAGACTGTTCCAGAGACAAAGTAATTTTGGAGACACATAACTGTCACTCAGACTTGTCCTGTTTATGTCAGATGAGGTTCACGTCCTAGAGTGGGCATTTTAATGTTATTTATTATGCTAGTGTAGAACAAATCCATAAGTATGGGATCAGAGGATGTCTTGTAGAGTAGGCACAGGTCACTGAGCAGCAATCTGTAAGAAACTGAGTGTTGGGATAGGGCTCTGACACAGTCCACATTGGACATTTTGTTTACTCACTGTATTCTTTTTGTGAGGAAACTTTTGATCTCTCATACAGTTGTGAGTGCCTTCTGGCTTAAACTGCTCTTAAACCCTGTATTTCTTCTCCAAACTCATACTCAAACTTTCATCACTTGCATTTTCTGTAAATGGTGTAAATATTGTATATAAACTCATGCCTTCATTTTAATTTATAATTTATATTCCACATTTGTCTAAATATATAAATATTATTTTATTGTCACTTAGTCTATGTATTGTTCTGTAATCAGTTTATGTTATCATTTTTGCTTCTGTTATGTATAAACCTGGGTGGAACTGGAAAGTAATTCACCTGGATCGTTGTTCCACCCTGCTCAACAAATAATAACTAAATAAATAAATGAATACATAAATAAAACAAATATACAAATACATACATAAATAAATACATATATACATAAATAAATGAAGGTTCATTGGTACCTAAGTCTGATAATGCATTTGATCTATTTTATCTGTCTGAATTAATGAGTGTGTCTGCTTATAATTGATTGTTAAAATTCCTAAACAGTTTTTCTGCTGTCTTTTTTCCTGTGCTTGTATCTTTGTTACCGTTCTCTTTTGGAATTTCTGTGCTGTTTTAAACAACCTTTGCACTTGAGATTGATCAATATATTTTACAAACCAAAAACAGATTTTGTTCTTTATTCTGATCATTTATTTCATATCAGCAGTCACGTTACTCATGTTATTCTGTAGACAGCTACAGTACTTACTTTCATGTTTGCCTGCAATATTTTAATAAGTTCACTTTCATGTTTGCCTGCATTAACAGAATTAAATAAACAGTAAGCCATAACTGAGCAAATACTGTAGATAGTGTAACTAATCCTTTCCTTTTTATCCCTTTGGCAAGCTGGCACCTTTATCCTGCAACAAAATGCAGTATAGCACTAGTCACGTTAAAGCTATTAGCAGCGTTACAGTGAGCCACCCTAAAGTTCAGTACCACTGCAATGATCAACAAGACAGTTAAAAAAATAAAAACTTTAACAGGAGCCTTAATTTCCAAAATTTTCTGTAGACAAGCTGGCCTCATCCTCAGGACGTGTTACTGTCATTTAGAAGAATAAATAATGGACCTGATACAGAAAGGTTGCTATTATGTGTAAAGTACACCTTGCAGTAAACATTTCCATTTATGAGACAGCCCTACACTAGTGCCACGCAGTTAAGTAGTGCATTACCATGGTGAGCCAACCGCAAATATTAATAATAGATAGTGGTGTGTGTTAGTATGTGTATGTGTGTGGCTGCTTGTGTGATTGTATGTTGTGGGATGAGTAACCTCATGTGCATGTAGGTGTGTGTGTGTGTGTGTGTGTGTGTGTGTGTGTGTGTGTGTGTGTGTGTGTGTGTGTGTGTGTGTGTGTTTGTGTGTGTGTTTGTGTGTGTGTGTTTGTTGGTAGATGTGTGTATCTCCATGGGTGATTGCAGTTTGTTTGAATGGTCAGCTGTATCAGTGAGTATGATCAGCTTGTGGGGGAGTATTGTGTGTGTGTGTGTGTGTGTGTGTGTGTGTGTGTGTGTGTGTGTGTGTGTGTGTGTGTGTGTGTGTGTGTGTGTGTGTGTCTATGTGTAGACTCTAAAATTAGGGACAGTTGAGAGTGATGGGGGGTGTTGGTGTCAGGAGAGGCCTTTTAGACGAAGCTGGGTGGAACACTTAAAGACTTCAGGAAGAATTTTATTGCCTGGACTCACTTAAAAAGTGAATAAAACAACATTAAGATGCATTTTCCAAACAATAATAAGAATGAAACTCTTTAATGTCTAGCATTATTGACTGATTGTATGGATCCATGATTTATGAGGGCAGGGACAAAAATAAGAAGGTATTTCAGTGACTCAAGGTCTCTTAACTGAAGCTTAGGTAAGGCTTACGTGCATGTTTGTGTGTGTGTGTGTGTGTGTGTGTGTGTGTGTGTGTGTGTGTGTGTGTGTGTGTGTGTGTGTGAGATTGAATTTGTGCATGTAGGAGGGAGTAGGAGAGTGAATGAGGGGAGTGTTTGTGCCAATGAGATGCATGATCCACCAGTGTTCACTACTGCAGGAATGTGCTGACTTGCACTCACTGTAGTTACAGACAATGCAGAGAAATGCAAAGTTAGCTGATAATGAGTTTTTTTCCCCTCATTGTGACTAACATGTCTGTTTATCGAATTTCCTGGAATAGTGGAAACAGTCCCTTTTGTTGACATGCATACTGCCAGGGGTTGGTGGGCTTCTTTCTTAATCACTACCACATTACAGCCCATACTCATTCCTTAACATCTGCTTCAAGCCCATCACTACACAGATTAACCTAAGGATGACGAAAGAGAAATATTTTACAGGTCAACTTCAAGTCAATCGTTTCTATCAGATTGCAGATCGCTTGCTAATTTTTTGTTAATCTAAAAGGCAAATGCCCCACTTTCCAAGTCCAGAATGTATCAAATTACATAGTCCTTCTCCAGTCATCATCATCATCATCATCATCAACCCCCTTTTTTCCTATTTACTACATGGCATCAGGGTGAGGTGTTAACTATCACCATCTCACTTTGTTCAGTGCCACTCTCCTGCCTTCTTCGACACCCATGCCTGACTGTCATGTCTTCTCTCACACAATCCATATATGTCTTTGCTGGACATCCTAATTTCCTCTTGCCTTCTTCCTGTCAGTCTGAAATCATCTTAACCAGAAAGTATTCTGCTTTTCTGCACATGTGCCCAAACCACCATAATCTGTTCTCTTTGACCTTGTTTGAATTGGAGCTACTTTGACTTTTGGTCTTATGTCTTCATTACTTCTTCTGTCCTATAGCGTGCATCCTACAAACTATCTCAGGCACTTCATCTTCATCACCTCTAGGTTTCTCAAGTGCTCTGCCTTTACTACCCAGGTTCCTGTACCATATAGTAGTACTGGGTGGACCACTATTTTGTACACCTCACTTTTTACTTCTTTGACATTCTTCTGTCATATACTAGAACTGACACTGTGACAGCTGTCTGCTGGTCCTCTGATTCAATATTTGACCTCCACATTCAGACTTCCCTTCTCAATTACCTCTCCCAGATACATGACGTTATTAACCTGTTCCACTATTTTCCGTTCTATCTCAATTCTGAGCTTTTTCAGAACTCCACCATTTGCAGCTATTACAACTGTCTTATTTGTATTCATTTTCATCCCATGTGCCTACAGGTTTGCATTCCATTCCCCTTTGCTGAAGTTCTTGCTCAGAGTCTGCCTGTAATGCCACAGTGTCTGCATACAGTAACTTTGTTGATCTGCCCCCTCGGACCTGTTTGCTAATGTAGTCCACAACAGTATCATGGTGTGTACAAACAATTAGGTACAGAGTCTGAGCCTGTACCCCTTCTCCAGTATGACCACAATAAAGTATATAAAGCTGCCTTAACTCTAAGATGAGACAATTCAGCTTGTTCAATAGTAAAATGCATTGAGTGACATCAAATATATAATTAATAACTAGACTATAAATTTCTCTGCTTACAAACTAATCCTGTCCTGCACATAGTAAAGGGAATTTGACGACAAGCTTCAATTCTCTAATAATTCAAACATACTGGCTAAGAATTTTAGGCCCTCTCTATATACACCTGCCTAATATTTTCAATGCTCCCACCATCAATATTGCCTTTTAAGTATCAAAATATAATATTTTTCCTGATGCAAACTTATCCTTCCTTCTATACTTCTGCTTTACATACAAACTTTGCCTTTTATCTTAACTACCACTCACAGATAAAAACTTAAAGCTACAATACAAAGTTAGACAGTGTCGTAATTTCACAAGAATGGCCCATGGCTAACACACTGTATAACCAATTTCTGAAATAAAAATAAAACCTCTTTTTAGTTTTTGTACTTCAACAAAGAGATACAGATTACATTGACAGCTGAAAAAACAGTAATTTACATATAAAGTATATTTATAACCTTCTTATTGTTTTCTTTCAATCAGTTTTGTGGCCTGGTCCAAACTGTTTCACTTGCATTCATTGTGTTCACATTCACTCTGCTCCCCTACCCTATATCCAATTCTCACCCATCCCGTCTTACTCTACATTTATACTTATCTTGCTCTACCCCCTCATCCTTTCCAGCTATCCTCAAATTTCTCACACGCTAGTTCTATTTCTACACCCCTACCCTTAATTATCTTCTGTTCACCTATTATGCTTCCACCTTGTTTCTTTTTCACCAAGTCAAGCACATTACATTTTCTAGTTATCCAGCTCATCCACTCTATTTTTGGATTACAATGTCCTATTCATAATCCATCATTAAAGACATATAAAAGGGTTCTATATTACATGACTGAAGCTTATAAGTAAACCTTGAACTTGTAATATCGAAACTGTAAATTTTCAAACGGCCGATTTAACCCAGGGAAACACTTCCCTTGGCCGTTCTGTGGAGTATGCCTGTTTCTCCAATTTGAAGCAATCTCGGATTTGGTATATTTAGGTAGGAGGGGTGTGGGGTGCACAGGCTCCCAGATCGGGGGGTGAAGCCCTCCTCTTGATTTTGGCTGTAAAGTTTTTTTTTTTTTTATTTGACCAAGGGAAGTGCTTCCCTTGGTTGAATTGGGCATTTAGCAATTTTAGCTTTCAATATTGCAAGATTGAGCTTTAGTTATTCGATTAACTAAAGCTTTGATGTAATATAGATGCTATAAAAGTACCACTACTTCATCTTCAGATACTTCTAAATATACTTCGTTACTCCAGTATCTTACCTAGCTTACTTAATATTACCATATCAAATTCCCCAAAAAACAAAGTTCTGCACAACAATCTCAATATCATTATCTTCAAATTTCACACCTCCCTGAATAACTACTATCTTTATTAAATCTTTTTCTACTCACTTCTCTCCCTCTTATCTACCTTTCTGGAGGCATAAATGCAATCTCAAGGTATTATCTCTCAGCAAAGATCATATTCCAAACCCAGAAAACTCAACTTAGCCAAAATCAACATTCAATGTATCTGCAATAAAATAGCTGACTTCCAAGCCTGGATTTCCCAACAAACTCCAGATGTCTCTGGAGTCACAGAAACATGGTTCAAACCTAATACAAAAGACTCCAAAATTCTATTTCCTGGTCACAGCATAATCAGGATCTAATCAATAAAACTCATAAAAAACCTGACGATTTCATATTGTTCTCCGCTAACCACTGGAATGTTAATCCATACTCAAACCCTACAGCAACATTCAGAAAGGCTGAACTGCTTTCTACCTTCTTAAATGTAAATTTTTAAAGTCTATATATAGTAGCAATATAGCTTCCCCAGGCCAAAATATCTCAGAAGTAGAGGCTATCCTATCCTGAATATCTGCTACAATTTCCAACAAAACCATTATCTTAGGTGATGTCAATAAAAACTGGAAAAACCTAACACCAGACTTCCTAACTAACAGTAAAACTCTCTTTACCTTCTCACAACTCATTACAACACCAATGAGATATGATACAAATTACATGCATAGCTCCATATTAGGTGGGATCTTGCTCAGACCCAAGTAAATTTAGCCTGGCTTGTACCCTCCTCAGTATCATACGTGACCATCTACTAGTTTGCACTTATCAGAATAGTTCCCACATCTCAAAGGAAAGTCACTATATAATGTCCTGCAATCTAACCCAGTTTAACAAGGACTTCTTTCTTAACATAAACTGGTCTATGCTATACACAGTACCTTTTGAGGATGTGATAAATCATTTTAATACTAAATTCCTAAACATCCTTAACAGCTTTGCCACATTCACTCAAAGAGAGTAAAGATCAACCATTCTCTATGGTTAACAAGGTCAACTAAATAACTAATGCCACATAGTAATAAAGCATGGAAAGAATGGCTAAGCAACAAAACCAACTCTAATCTACCAAAAAATAGGTACCTCTGCAATCAGATTAAAAAGCAAGTTATAAAAGACAAAAAAAAATACTTTTACACCTAAATTCAAGTTGCCAGCAAAGGTAGCCTGAAATAAAATCTGGACAACCATTAACTCTCTACTGAATCCTGGAATTAAAATCCACCCAAACTCAAATCTTGATAAATCACCTCTTCAAAACACCACCGTTTTAATATATATTTCATAGCTAGCATAGCCAAATTAGATTCTATCAACTCCAAGCCACACACAGTGTCAAATTAGCATTCTTCTAACACTACTCATAAAACAGTTCCCCCTCAAAACACATCTTCACATTCTCATATGTCATCTCTCAAAGCAAAGATCACCCAATAACTTATAAGTTTTCTGTACAACCTGTCTCTACAAATCACATAAAAACTATTATATAAGATTAAACCCAGCTCAACCTTTGCAGATGACATAGCTTTTCTGGCCAGCATTCTCATTAATAAATCAATCACTAAAACATATTTCCCAAACTACAGAAAAAAAATCTTTCATCATCCAATTGCATAAAGAAGGTAATTACGTTAAAGGATCACATTTTGACTTATTGCCATCCTATCTCTCATCTTATAAATACTAGAGAAATGTGTTCAACTGCAACTCTTCAAGTATCTTCTTGACAAAGAACTTATTATGTCCACTTAACACAACTTCAGGCCAGCCCACAGTGTCACATCAGTCCTTTCTTTCATGGAGACTGAAAACAGTGTTAGTGATTCCAGCAAAGCTGTTTCCTCATTATTTATAGACCTTTCAAAAGTTTTTGATACTGTCCCCCATGCCAAACTTCCACAGTGGCTCTCTAAACTCAGCCTGTTTGCTTCTATCAATTTGTTTTTTAGTTATCTAGCCAAAAGACAACAGTCTTTAAAATGGCGCATCTTCCTACTCATCTTACTGACCTAATGTCACTGGTGTCTCACAAGAATCTACCCTTGACTCTCTCCTTTTTAACAACTTGATCAATAGCTCTACAACTCGATATGCAGATGACTCTACTATCATCTACTCCTCAAACAATCTGTCCCACCTATGGTAAATAACTCAGGAAGCATTCTCCTCTCTGGAAACATGGCTTAATAAACTCTCAACTGTTACTCAACCTAAAAAGACCAAGCTCCTTCTCTTTATTCCCAAAAAAATGTCATGTTGATAAATCATAATTTAAAATCCAGTTTCAAAACAACACAATAATTGAAGTCATTCCATTCATTAAACTCCTTGGTGTGACATTTGACGAAAATTTGGATATGTCACTGCAATCATCCCACTTAATATAATTTCTCTTTTCTAATCCTACTATCAACTACTTCTCTCATTTCCCCTCCAAGTTCTCTTGTTCCTAGTCATCTGCCTCTGCCTCCTCTTCTTCTTCTTCCTCTTCCTACTCTTGTTAACCCTGGGGAATCACTACCACGCAAATAAAAGGAGAATGTATCCAGATGGGTGGTCTTATTAGTCACACCATTGGTGCCCAGAAGATTAAAGTAAAATAAAGACAGTACACACAAGTCTAATTCAATAAACAGTTTACAAAATGTAATTTTGCCCCAGAGAAATAAAGGCAATATGCATAGCTGCTCTGGGAATGAGCCTTCAGCTTCCAGCCATAATTAGACTGCACACAGGCCACCTTCGGAGCTGAGACTTTGACCTAGTAGCTCAGGCTCCTTTCACGTTGTTCAAGTTGTTCTTTTACCTTCTGATGTTGGAGTTCTAATTCCTTATAAAGATTTGATTTCAGCATTAAGTTCAGATGACACTGATGTTCATGTTTATAAAGCTATAGGGCTTTCTGCCTGCAGTAGTGAAAGGCATTTGTGAAATCATGAATGGCATGGGTTCTATTAGGATATAATGAATTTCTTTTGCTGTTGATTACTAAATGAGATACATTTTTATACTGGCAAATGTATTATTTTCATTTTGTGGTTACAGTTACTTTTATCACTGTTGATTCACAGTGTTACACTACTGATTTTAGTAATATTTTGAGTGGCAGTAGTTTGTGTAACTTAGCTACATGCACAGTGAAAACGAGTTCCCTTAGGAATCTGTTACCTTCATTCTTTTAACTAATTATTCAAAATAGTGACCTGATGTTTTAAGCAAGCAATAATGCCCAGCAGTGTGTGTGTGTGTGTGTGCGTGTGTGTGTGTGTGTGTGTGTGTGTGTGTGTGTGTGTGTGTGTGTGCTATTGTGGAAATAATGCCTGCTCAGGTGAGTTCTGAGACTCAATTCCATAGGTGGAGCTCCTCTACAGCCCTGGAAGTGCATGATTTCCACAATAACATATATCCTGGGGGGCATTATTGTGCTTAGAGAATAGGCTGTCTGTAAAAATGTTGTGTTTTAGTTATTTAATTATTATTTTGTTATTATTATATTTGTTATATATTTTGATGTAAAATATTTCCTCTGCCTAATGTTTTAAACTTGCTGTAGTATATCTAAATGATGATAGAGGAAGCATTTTACATCCAAAATATAACATTAAAAAATATCCAGATATTGTCTTTATTTATTCTTTACTCATAGTGGCTTGCTGCCAGTCATAAAAATAGTGACATTTCACTTTCAGACTGTTATTTACTTCAGCAAATCGGTGCTAACACAAATCCTATTATTTAAGCAACTTTGTTATTTTATAAGAGCAATAATTAAATATGTTCCTATTTTTGTGACTTTGTTCTCCGTTTATTTTAGAATTTATCCAGAAAAAACAGATGAAGGGTTGAGAGATATGCAAACATCTTTATTACTGCTGCTAACACAAATCCTAATATTCAAGTAACTTTATGATTTTTTAACAACAATATTTAAAATATGTTCCTATTTTGAGCCTTTGTCCTCCATTCATTTTAGACTTATCCAGATACTTTGAGCTAAGAGGTCAAGAGGTACGCAAAACTCTTAATGGTTGCTGCTGTTGCTAGGGATCACTTGATCACTCTCACTCTTCACTCTCTCTCTCTCTCTCTCTCCCTCTCTGTCTATCTCTCATACACACACACACACACACACACACACACACACACACACACACAGAGTCCCCTCTGCTTTCTTGCATGCATTCACTCACAGATGCAGACAGAAACATAAACACCCAATTCTCTAAAGTTGTGCAATGTGGCAAACACTTTTTTCCATTTAATTTATTTGTTTACACTTGGTAAACAGCAAAAGCACTGTTTAGCGAGTGTAAAACAATAGATCAATCAATCTCTCTCTCACTCTCATAAACACATACACTCTTACACACAGACATAAAGACATACACGAACATTTTTTTTTTAATTTTAATTTTCTTTTTTTCTTATTTTGCACTAACTAAACAGCAAAAATACTGCTTAGCAAGTGTAAATAATGGCAATCGTTAGTTTTTTTCAGCCTGAGCCCTACGGCAGTTAGATATGCTGCTGTGAAGTGGCAGACTAATTTTTCAGTGAGTGTTACCTGTAGATTAACACCCCACTGCAGAATGTTTCTTCTTCAATCAGGGTGAGATTTACATTATACCATGACCCCCCCCAAAACATGCACACTGATTGGCCAGCGTGCACATTGTAAATTGAGTTATACTAATGGAAAAAGGTCCGGTCGCCCGGACTTTTTTCCATTAGTATAACTCTACTTTTAAAACACTGTCTCGCTATGTTAAATGGGTTTAACATAGCGAGACAGCTTTAAAATAAGCAACGGAGATCTCCGTTGCTTATTTTAAAGCTGTCTCGCTATGCTAAACCCATTTAACATAGCGAGACAGGTTTTTAAAAAAAAGCAACGGAGAAAGCAAGATCTCCGTTGCTTTTACTGTTCGCTATGTTAAATGGGTTTAACATAGCGAGACAGTTTTAAAATAAGCAACGGACATCTCCGTTGCTTATTTTAAAACTGTCTCCCTATGTTAAACCCATTTAACATAGCATAAAAAAAAAGCAACGGAGATCTTGCTTTCTCCGTTGCTTTTGCCCACAGCTCTGATGTACTGCACAGGCACGCAGTACATCAGAACTGCCGCGGATGCCAGACATCTGCGGAAGGGCAGTAAACAGGCATTATACTATGCCATTATTTAAGAAAAGTAATAGTTTCTTTTCTTAAATAATGTTATGGTATAATAGCAATAACCCACTTCTGGGTGTGAGTAATGCTGTATTTACCCACGGTTGGCTTTGTTTGGTCCCGAGGGCGAACCACGCCAACCGTGGGTAAATCCAGCATTACCCACACCCAGGCGTGGGTTATTGCTATAGTCACCCATTCTCTAATTTTCTTGAATGTATGTGCCACTGAACAAAAGACTGTTTGACTATTTGCTAGGAGACTAGAGAATGATTTAGACTACATCAGCCTGTGAAATGATTTGTTGAACAAAAGACTGAATGGTTGATTATTTGAGGGTCTTGTTGTGATAGGAAAAATGGATACATTATTTCACTCCACAAAATTTCTTCAGACTAAGACAGCAATGCATTTTAGGCTGTAAATAAATTTGGCTAATTTGTTTGCACAAGTTTAGAGAACTGAGCATGAAAAATTTTATTAGGCAATGGTAATCTAGAGAGAGGACTGGAAAGAAGAAAGCGATGTATCATTGTTAAATGTGTTCCCAGTTAGAAACTGTTTTACTCTCTATTAAATCACCAAATTTAGGATTGTTTATGGACAAAACTTTGGATATGTCGATCGCATTTTAGATGGTGGTCTAAAATATCACTTAATGATTTACTAAAATAGATTTCCTTCAATGCTACTATGTGCAACTGAGCTGATGTTAAGGTTATAAGAAAGGAAGGTATTGAAAAAGGAATCAGTGAATGATGCAGCTTGAATTTAAGTTAATGCTTAATACGCGGTCAAAGCTAGTTAGCATACTTTATATGTTTATGAAAAAAGATGCAGGTTGTTAGTGTTCTTGAAGGATTTTGTTGAGATAGGGAAAATGGAAACATCAATATATTGACTGAGTTGCAAAGCATATGGAAAAGTATATAGCAGGCTTGTAAAGCAGGTGAATAATAAAAACCCTAATACAGGCTGCTAAGGTGCATCTATTTCAATAGGTTCAGCACTGGAGTGTGTTCTAACCAAACAACCGGACTGCATGGAGTGAGAATGATAGTTACTGCTGCTGTGATTAAAGTAAACCTCTGACAGTCAGGAAATGAGATAAACATGGAGATTAATTCAAAGGCATTGGAAATGTGAGGAAAAAGTTGTGCATCTCTTCACCACCAGTGCTTGCTTATAGACAGAGTCTATGAATACTGTCTTGATAATGAAACAGAATCAGAATCCATGCTGTGCCGGTGAGAAATTTTTGGAATTTAAATAAGCAATGCATTGCTTGAGGACATCCCTTTTAATATTTCAAATAGAGGAGCAGTGACTCTATAATTAGAACATGCATCAAAGACCTCCCTTTTCTGCATCCTTCTAGGTTTTAGGACCATAACATTCCTTGATCAATCTTTTGAATAATAGGGATACAGAGTACAGTGTTCCTTCATCGGCAAGACTATGAAATTATATGGGGAGAATTGTTACTGCCCTGGAAGTTTTAGTTAGCAAAGAATTTCTCATAAGGTATTGGTACAGGGAAATTTGCAAGGAATGGTATGGTATTTATGTTTCCAATACCAGATAGAAAAAGATGTAAAGGTACTGCAAAAGAATGAGCAACCATTAAGTAATGATTTTTGAAAATACTGACATGACCATGGGGTGCAGATTTGGTAGAGTGTGAAGCTATTTTTTACTGTGAGTAATACATTGGGATATATATATATATATATATATATATATATATATATATATATATATATATATATATATTTATATATATAAATATATATATAAATATAGATGTAGATATATTTAATTTCCCCCCCAAAAAAGCCCTAGGATGTTTTTAGCATTACTCGTATTGTTGATAGGATTAAATATGAATGCTTCCAAAAATGGAACGATTTGCTTGTTTAACTTTGCCATGGTGTCTTTGTGTTACTCCTCCTTGTTTTTCACTTTCAAGTATCCGTTATCCCCATTTGTCTATTTTCTACACTGAATTTCCTTAAATCAACAACCATAAAAATGTACAGAAATCATCCAATGCACTTTTACAAACAATGATTAATAGCAAACTTTGGTGGCATATCTGAAAAAGAAAAATAATATTGAAAAATGCATTCTTATTCCAAATTATAAATAGTTGTCTGAAACCCAGAAACATTCCTGCAAAACATTGCAGAGAAAGAGAAACACCTTACTGTTATGTATGCTTTCTTACTCAAACCCTAAATGTAGACTGCGGTGTTATCCTTCCACTCAGACATTAGGACATGATTCAGCTCAGCTAAAAGCCTGCAGCAAATAATGAATCTCCAAGGATATCCCCTATTGTTTTCTTTGCTTGCCAGCTGGGGGTGAGGCTTATTACAAGCTTATATTTTAGAGGAATTTCCTTTCTATTGCTCTCTAACATCATTTCCATGACTGTGAAAATGTCTTGCCTTTAAGTCAAATAAGGTCACTCGCCCTTTTTCTCTTGGGAATGCGTGCGCTGCTTTGTTGTCAAGAGATTCTCATTCCGCTTTCGCAGAGCAACTGCAATCTGCTACAAAAGCATTTATCATATTTTTGTAGCACAGATGCCCTTGTAGCTGAAAATGCTGTGTAGATTATTCATTATTAAAGTATGTTCTTATGTTATCATATGTTTCAGAATTATGAAGGAGGGAATCTACATAAGCAAAAATTGTTTAAGATGCAAGGCAAATTATTAGAAAGGATTCATCTTGGGAGTTCTAAAAGTCCTTTAAAAAGCAACTAAATCAGTGTTGCAGTCCTTATGGTTTTAATAATCAGCTTTTAAAATACAAATTAGTAAATGTTCTAAGCATTGGGGGGGGGGGGGCATCAGCTCCCTAAAACATCATAACAATGATAGCATTTCACTCTTGGCTGTAGCTTTCTTGATTTGTAAACCTACATATGATTGCACAAAAGCTTAACCATAATCCGTTTCCTATTCCATACACTTTATCCATTCTAAAATCTATAATGGTGACATACAATTCAAATTCTTTAGTCCATGTCTCAGCTATAATCAGCTTTTTTCAATAGAGGCTAGCTCCATTATGAAATCTAGGTAGAAAGCAGATCTTTTTTTTTTGTTTGTTTGCTTGATTTGGTTTTACAACCCTGCTTCTGTATTTGCTGTAGGTATTTCAAGAGGCTTTGATCCCAATTTAGCACAGTTTTAACAATTTATACCCTAACCAGTCACATAAAAAGACAATACCCAAGTATTTCATTTATGTAAACATCAAACATGTTCTTACAGTTTCCTGAGAGCTGTATCCTCACTTTATTGTTTTTGTTACTGCTACATCTGCATGGCTATAACTTTTACCCTATTTACAATCTAAAAACAGGTGTCATCTTTCTCTACAGACTCAGAACTTTTTTATATTACTTCATAGGTAGATGAGCTGTTTTCCTAATTAATCTAATGCAATGGCTTTATGACTTTAACAACATGCACCAGTATGACAGCTTAAACAAGTTCATGTTCTAGAATAATTTCTTTTGCTAATAAAATGTTTCAATATTGCATTAGAATTCCTAGTAGTTCACGGCATTTTGAATGCTATCCAATATCATTTTAACAATTGTCAGAAGTTAAAGAAAGTCACTTTGGCATCAAAGACCAGCACTGCATGCATTTCCTTTCAAGACTTTCAAACAGTTTATGATTTATAATCTTTAGAAGAACCAGAAACATAATTAATTTAACTCTGAGCTGCTGAAGAACAATGGTATTGGTTGTAATGCACTAGCAAAAAGAAAAGAACAGAAAGAGAAGATGCCTTATTAATTAAGTCAAGATCACATAGAACATTGTACTTCCATAGGCACACGTCTCTCTTAGGAAATAAATCTTCTTGCAATGGTAAATAATATTCCAAGCTTCCTGTAACTGTTGAAGATGGAAGACATAATGCATAATGGAAGGTGAGATCTAAGTTTGGCTAGGTAGCTGGGATTTGTATCCAGTCATTTCAATTGTATCGTTTAGAACAGGAGTAGATGCAAGACAATCTGGCAATAGATTGGTGTCTCTTACGTCTGCACCTATATTCAACATTTGCATTACTTTAGAGTTTATTAGAAATAGAGGTTCTTGTTCAACCAATGGTAGTGACACCAGCACATTATTCTGGAGGTCTTGGTTTTGAGTCTTAAAAGAGCTACTGCAATCCTTTTACTTCTGTGATTCCAACAGTGCCTAAACAGAGGTTTTTCTCTCTATCTGTATGAATATTTTCATAATTTGAATTAGGAGAAGGAAGAACATTACAGAAACTAAAAACTCACTATACTGTGCCACTTTTTTTAATGAAAATCATGACAAATTTTAAAAAGCTGTATGCATAAAATATAGTTTCATTTCAAAACTTTAAATTATAGGTTCTAGCTGAAAGTATTCATGCTAGGAGTCTGATAGTAGCTCATCTTTTGGAATATGACAGTTTGAAAATGTGCTGCAGAGAGAGATGAAGGCATTCTGGAAATTTAACCTTCTTCAATACAGAAATCACATATGCAGTAGAGGATGACATGTCCGTGAATATGTCTTACATGCCACTGCTCATGTTACTAACTATGTGCATTAGTTTCTTTGTAAAATAGCAGGCAACCATCTGCTTTGCTTTCTGAGAACTTCATACCTTTTTAAGGAAAATGAATCATTAGAATTAAAATAGAAAGTTCTGCATAATCAGTGTCTGAGGAAATTGGAAATATTAAATAAATATTGGAAAGATTAATGCATAAACACACAATACAGCTATATATATATATATATATATATATATATATATATATATATATATATATATATATATATATATATATATATTCTATTCAGCCACAAAACAAAAAAAAAAAACAGATGGCCTTGCCACATTTCCTTCCGAAGATATCTTACCATATGTTTATGTTAATATCAGTCATTGTTATAACAAAAATGTCACCAACAACAAAAATGGTAATACAAACTTGCGTTTAAGCAATATTTAAGAATAAGCAATTATTACATATATGAATTAATTAGGAAAAACAATTATTCTGAGTATGATTGTAGGCAATGATACGATCTGTATGACTATGTTCATAATTTGAATCAGAGTAATTGTTTTTTGCACAGATACGTTATTTTGCAGAGTTATATATATATATTTACTGATATTGGTATTTATATAATTGTCTACTGTTGTCTTAGTTTGCTTCTTTATGTTAATAGTTATTTTTACATATTGCTGGAGGATTTGCAGATTAAGAATTTCATTGCACTCGTGAAGCTGTCTCTAGTACATATGACATTAAAGAAGAATTGAATTGAATTGATAATTATTTTGCAAGACAACTTAGCTTAGTGACATCTGAACAAGTTTATAAGTACATAAATCTCTTTTTATACATTTCTATAACTAAACAGAATTAGTGCTTAGACTTCAAGGTCTCTTTACATTATAAATAACCTTTTTATTTGAATGAATAATAATCACCTTCAAGGGAAGCTAAACAATAATCAGGATACCATATAAGAGTATTGTATGATGGTATTCTATAGTAATGAGTTACGTAGGATGGTACTTCACAATACTTTTATAAGAATAATGCATGATAATACTTCACATTCTTTTTTAAAAATAATGTAAGATGGTACTTCACTATAATAATTTTTATGAGTAATGTTTCATGGCACTTCATGGTGATTTTATAACAATAAAGTAGGATGGCACTTCACAATAATTTATAAGTATAATTGATGATGATATGGTCATAGTTTTTTTGTTAAATGAATATATTTAGATAGGTAAAGTATACTTGGCTGAAAATCGCTTTCTCTCTCTCTCTCTCTCTTTCTCTCTCTCTCTGGGTACAGTTCAGAAATGTGTTCACAAATCTAAGACTCCTAATAAAGTGTCCGAACAAATGTTGACTATATTAAGACATGGTGATTTGGAAGAGCATCAGAGAAAAAAAATACCTTCCATGCACTGAACTGAGAAAATTGATTATCAAGAGATGTTTGATATGATAGTGTACTACTGACCTAAGAGTTTAGGCCGGTCATTGCCGGGGTAACTTTAAATCTATGAAGATTTTTCTTTATCTCTGTCTTTGCAGTATGTAAATTTACAAAGCTTTGACATTCTTGGCTTTCATTATGAATCTTTCAGAGCTCAGTGAGTGTGTGTGTGTGTGTGTGTGTGTGTGTGTGTGTGTGTGTGTGTGTGTGTGTGTGTGTGTGTGTGTGTGTGTGTCTGTGTGAATGCTTATGTATTTGTGTCAGCATGTCTCAATGAAATGTATCTAACCCCATTGTGTTTTAAAAACTGACAGCGTTCATTACCACAGCTGAGAATACATGGCAGTCTCAGGTAGTTTGCTGACTGTGATGAGATGTGGTTGCTATCATCAGAATGATCAGACAGACCTCTAAGATCAAGTCATGTCTATATCATCAGTGGAAGAACCTGATCCTGTGAAAAACATACACATACCTACAGAAAGTATACGGATGCACCCTTTGCCAACACCTGTAGCCCATTGTAGTAAACATCTATAACAAAGTGCCATGGAATATCCAAAGCTACATACTGTAAGTGGAATGATGTTGTAGCTATAGTCTTAATATTCCTGTAACAACAAATAAGCAATGGTCATCAGTTGTATGAGCCTGAGTCAGCCAATTTTTGCAGAGCATCACATTTTTTTTATTTTTTTTTTTTTTTATTTTATACCCATCTGGGACATTGCAGTTCTAATCTCAAGTCAAGTACCCAACCATGGATTTGTGAATTTATGGATTTCCAGACAGAGTTATAAGGAAGTCCTCAAAATTGCTTAATGGTAACTATATTAATGGACTTCCTCTCACCACTGACACACACACACACACACACACACACACACACACACACACACACACACACACACACACACACGCACACACACACACACAGACACACATCTAACACACCTGTAACCATCTTTTATGCCCTTTTATGGTCAACATCACCATAATGCTGACATTATCTTCCCCTCGCCCACCCAAAAAGTAGCTCTTACTATGCTACTATAGCATTGAGCTTACATCTTCCACTAGAAACATATGACATTTTATATCTAAGCATCATTATGGCCTTTGACATAAGAGCATACCTAACAGATGTTTAGGCCATTAGTGAGATTTAAACATGATAGTAATGTTCTCTCTCTCGCTCTTTCTTTCTTTCTTTGTCTGTATCCTTAGTTTTATATTTTATGTGACTGTTGTTATTTTAATTGTCTCCATTCAGGTTACAGTTTATGCAGTGTCAGCAGTGTCTAACCACTGCTTTAATACTGCTAGTATCACAAGTACCATACAGACTACACCACTAAAGACTGAATTTAAGTATGCTATCAGTGTTGCTCATTTATTTCAAAGGAATGTAGCAATTAAGTTATTTGCAAAAACTGTGTGTTAAATAGGGATTTTCATAGTTTTTAAAGAGTTTTATAGGTTGCATTGTGGATTGTTTTCTGCTGTAATTCTGATTTGATTATTATGGTGCCAAGTATGTTTGTAACACTATTTTAGCAGTGTAGTGAGGTTATATTGTAATATGTTAATTTGCGATTCCATTATATTTCTAGCCAGTTTAAATTTATTTAGTTAAATTGTTTACATCAGTGATGTCATCTACGAAACAGGTGATCGCAGTTGTGCACTTATTTTAAGTTTTATAATTTTATTTTGTCATTATTTTTTTTTTCATTTCTAGAGCTGATTTACATAGATTAATTTATTTTGTGAGGTTTGTATTGTATATTTTTTTGCAGATTCAATATATGAGTTTTTTCCTCCCAACTGTAAAACAGGGCTGAGTTAATTAAATTTGTTATGTTGTTAGATACTGGATGTACAGAAATAGAAATATCTTTATCTTGAAACTGAGAAACTTAATATTCTTAATAAAAATGAATGCTATAAACTTCAAATTTGTGAAATTCTATTTATTAAAATAAAATATAATCTAGCTTGCAGGTTGTCTTTTCCTTTACCATGTAGAATTTTTCATTCCATGAAAATCATCTTTTTAATTTGATGCCTTCTTTTACTGCTGGTGTTAACACAATGGGTTCTATGGTTAGCACAGTAATAAAGCAGACACTGTTTTTTGACTATAGCTCCTGACCACTGCTTCACTAACTGAGGTTCTGAACAGAATCCAGTCTGCATCCATGTCATGACCTCTATAGATAGCATGACAAGATCTTATGACAATGTGAAATAAATGCATCTGTCAAAGGTACTGTTACTGCCTACTTCAGTTTTTTTCTATTTGTCCATTTGTGACCCCATCCACCTGAACCACCTCACATCCAAGGGGTGTGCAGTTATTAGCTTAGTACCTTTTTTGACCCAAGTGTCCATATGGTTTTGGCTCCAATTAGTTGAAACAACTCATACCCAAGTAGTGAAAAAAAATCAAACCTCACACCATCTGTTCATTCAGATGTCTAGTAGAATATATGATCTCAAGTCAAGTAACATGACTACCAATTTCTACATTGACCTCAGGCTCAATGTGATTTAGTATTTAATGAATAATCTGTGTTCAAACATGGCAGGAGCTATACTAATTCCTTTGAAGTCTGATAACATTTTACTACTTAGGTAAAAGTCAACCAACATGTTCCTTCTATTAATGCCCTGCAAGCAATCATTCACATGTGAGTGCTGAAGTCTTGAAGTAAATCTGCATTCAGTAGTTGGTACACTGCCATGCTTACAATCGCCAAGAAAGCCAAACATTCAAAATAGATTTTAGGTGCATATGTTTATACACCAGTGAGAGCTGTCCTCTTTCTACCATACTGTGACTTTATACTGACCCTTCACTCCATTGGCACTAACTACTCACATGATGGCTTTTGCACATCTCCACACCTGTCTACAGCCTCAACAGTGGGATAGATCCAGAGTACAGTAAAGTCCATTATTGATTAAAAGTATAGTGCCAGAAGTAATGTTTTCTATAGAGGTGAGACAAACAATATATAGTGAGTACTTTTCTACCTTCTGCACAGTCTCTGGCTCATTACCAGAAGTGACAAAGAATGCTGAATACATAATTTCCATTGCCATGATAGTCTGTCTTAAAATATCCAGCTGCCATCTGCCAGTTGACTGGTAATATAGCAGTTGTCCCCCAAATTTCACCTTGTAAGTAATGGCAGTGTCCTGCATAGATGCTCCAAGTATAATTTTTGGCTAAATTCATCAAGGACAAGTAACTCACCACCAAGCCACATTGCATTTGAAGCAATGTTCTCTTATTCTTGACTGTCTCATTTTCACATAGTAACATGATATAGATATATAGATATATAGATCTACAAAACAACTATATGTTTATAGACAATGCACACACACACACACACACACACACACACACACACACACACACACACACACACACACACACACACACACACACACACACACACACACACACACACACACACACACACACACACCCACACGCACACACACGCACACACACGCACACACACACACACACACACACACACACACACACACACACACAAACTATACTGCACGTCCCTACTCTGAAATTCATTACATAGATCCACTTTTATTACTGATTTATGGAGAAAACCCAGGTTTCTCTTCCTGGCTTTATCAATGTTATGATCAAACAACCGACATTTGGTTTTAATAAGTACACCAAATCACATGACAGATAACTCATTAGTAATATCCTGCAATAGCAACAATAACTAACATAAAAACAAAAAAATAATGTTAATATCCAACAAACTTAAGTGTTCTTATAAAACCTTTGGACACATATTTTCCTTTAAATAGCAATATTTTATATAAACAAAGCTACTAACCAGTGTCTTCCATGACCTAATACTTACTCCATACTTATAGTAACTCATCTAGTGGCCAATCATATATTACAAATAATTTATATTTCACATATTACATAACATATATTGTATATGTGATTGCATATTCAGAGTTTTGCTTAGGAAACGAACCAAAGCTGTTCCTTTTGCCGAGACATCGACATTAGAACAGGTCACCTAAGGTCAATGACATGTGAAAGATCTAGATAGTAGGCTTTTTATTTAAAGGGGAAAATACACTTTTTCAAGTCTTAACTGAATAGGCTCACTCAGACTCTGACATAGACTGCTGTGTAAATAGATGTTCCTACCCTTCCTGTTCTGGATGTGTTTTTAATACCAGGTTCTCTCTATCTAACTCCCCCTTTTATAAATGGGACCACAACATTCCCTCTTTCTTCTCCTTCTTTGGCTGTCATCACTAAGTGCAGAGGTATTGTTTTAAAAAGTCACTTTAGCCCTCCAATTGTATTTCACAGAGACATAATACTGAGGACCGAACAGCTAATCTGTGTTGTTCTTTTAAGATTATTGATCCAGAGGTACCTACCCTTATTATAAACTTTTCTTTCAAAACTCCTTTTTATCTCATCCCATCTGTACATAGTCATGTGAAATAGAAGATCAAATTAAGAAGGTTCTTCCACTGACTGCCAATGCTTTTCTTTTCTTTTCCATCTTCATACCTGTTCATGGTTGGAAAAAGTGCTGGAAGTCATTGATTCCTAGATGTTTCTGACTAGACAGTGGGAGTGGTACTTCTCCAACTGGTTTGCGATTTCGGAGGACTCTATTTCCGATTTGATTCTGAATTGTTGCAGAGGTTGTCTTGCTTTTGAGCTGATCTGCTGATTGCACTGCCATTTACAAGAGTAAGACTATTGCAAGCCTAAAGACTCTTGCAACATCTGGCACAAGCCAGCTGATTACCAAAGAGCCTGTGATTTACTTCTCAGGAGACAGTCTGGGATTAGTGCTACTGTTCTGGTACTAGTGAAGGAGGAGCAAAGAGACATCAATTTCTATTTGTGTGAAGCATGGTTAAGAGCAGCACTAGTCATATCCAATAGTATCAATAAGCAAATTCTTTCTTTTCACCAAGTACTGATAGATAAGCCTCTGCGTTCGTGAAAATCTATTACTACCAATCATTAGAGGACCAGAGTTCCGTGGCGATCCCTAACCAGGAAAAGCCGGAAGGCAAACAACAACAACAACAACAACTGATAGATTAGCTACTTTCTAAAATAACTTCATTGTGTCATCCTAAATGCTTCCTCCAAATATATTTATGGTCGACTACCGACATCTGCGAATATTTATGGTCTACTACAGCAATCATTCTTTCCAGTCCATAAGTACTATGCAAGACCCAGCCCTTCAACTACTGACAACATAGCTTAGTAGTCTACTGTCCCTCCATCTGTGGCCAGTCGGATGTCATTAGGTATTCTTAGACAGTGCAGGTACTGCCTTATACTCACATAATGACCATTGCTACTACCAGTTAATAATACAACCTGTGAGGGATGTAATTATTTAAGAAACATAGAGGCAAACTTCTCACATCAGTCCACTTTTAGTAAGTATCATACCTCCACAATGCCACACCAATCACATCACATTATTAGGCCCATAACTTATGGTCAGACTGTTAAGAAAAAAAATGATGAAACCTCCTAGAACAAACTCTATAATATCCCAGCCTCCAGCCCACTGGGCAACACCTATTACTTCTCATCTCATACATGCTACAGCCCTGCACAACTCTCTCAAGAGTTGCTTGGTAAATAGGATTAAACCAGTAAGGCCCACTGTGAGGACTGGTAGAGAAATATGAAGGCTGCCAGCCTAACCAGATAGAATTGTGCAGATAATTATATCATTTGTAAATATGAATGTTGAACTATAAACTTGTTTCCTTAAATGAAAGAATAGGCTGTTAAAAGTTAAACTTCAATAAAGTGGCTACATTGCCCTCTGCTGTAAAGAAGACTAAGTCAAACATTTCACATCTGTTCTTTAAAATTAAAATTATGCCTTGTATGTCCTTTGATCTCCAGAGCTCGGAGCCATTTGGTCTGGACTAGCACATTATTTCTATTGTTTTAACTTAAGGAATAATTACAAGAGTGCACATGTGAAGTGTATTTTATTGTTGTAGCTTCTTGAGCAGGTGTTAGCTTACTAAATAATATAGCCTGTTGGCCTGAGAACCCCAAGCTAAGTGTCAAAAATGATGTAATGTGTATACTGGGAAATCCAAGTGTGAAAAGTGATATAATTTGGGAGGGCCCAGCAGAAATGTTTGTTAGTGATTTTAAAAACTATTGCTCAGAGAGAGACCATAAGCATTTTTGTCTGGATCTTCCAACTCACAGAACTGCCTTTTGCTCACATGTAAGTTATCTTAGACTTGTGTTTTCTTTTAGTGATAGCTAGAAATTAGAAAAATTAGACTGTTTTTCTGTGATGTCAGAGCTGTACTACTGAATTATTTTAAGTATTTCTGCGTGATCTCTGAACTTTTGACTAGCACTGTACAGTAGAAAGTATTGTCTTGTGGATTTAATTATTTATTTTTAAATATTTTAAAACCTTTTAACTGTGACTGGTTTGTGTAGAGATAAGTTAAGCTCTAAGAGTACATTGCATGTATATAAGGATCCTGTACCAGGTCGCTATAATAAGCCTTGAGACTGTTTAGTCATACTGCCAATTGAATAACAACATTGCACAGTAATAATTGGACACCCTTTTAAGGGCCTTTGAGTAGCTGATAAATATTAGCTGGGTGGTGGCAGTAATTACTATCATAGTGTGGGAAAAGGGTCACAGCTGGAGAACCTGTGCCAGCCTTCCCTAGAAGTGTATGTTTACATACCCCCTCAAACATATGAATGAAACTATCAAAATTATCCTCGTCTTTAAACTGCAGAAAAAATGTACTGACATTTTGTGCTTGTGGGGTCCTGTTACTCCCTTCCCCATTACCTCCATGACTCTGGCAAAGAGTCAGCATCTCCTTCTCATGCTATCTCTGATTTTCCTTTTCCTCAGCTTCCAGACATAACAGTTTCTCATTCTCCTCAGCCTGCAAACAGCGCAGTCTCTCATTTGCTTCTAACTCCACATGCCTGACCTCTAACTCAAGTCTCTTTAGCTCCAGCTGGATTTTTAAGTCCACTGCAGAAAGGTTGAGCTTTCCATTCTCCGAGGGAATTATATCTCCACTGCCATTCTAATTGTTCTCCTGCTTGCTGTTTTCTGATGCAGCTGTAACCAAGGCTGTAATCAGGTCTGCCTTAGTCAGATTTCCATGCACCAGTCCCCTGGCCTGGCACATCTCTACCAGCTGACTCCTTGTCAGCTTTCCATACTCCTCTGCTGACATGCTGCCTGCTCACCCTGACTAAGTTAACAAAAGAAATAAAACAATTGTGGCTGTTTTAGAGTACAAAACACCTTCAAAGCTTACTGTACACAAGCTACAGGATTCACTCTACCCACGCCACTACACGCCAGTTAGTATTTGCCAACTAATTAATATGTGATGTGAATATCCCACCACTGCCAAACAGAAATTTGAGGATATCCCAACCACTGCCACCAATTAATATGTGACACCCATGCCCTGGCCCAGCAATCAGGGAGCCTCAATCCTCACCACTAACACCAGAGAGGGCATCTCTTATATGAAGAAATGATAACAAATACACACAGTAAAGTGCAATTTCCCTTAAAAACACAAAGAGATCACAGTCAGTCTGGGGCTGGTCGCTCCCTTGCTTTCCAGGTCCCCAATAAGTCCCCCCACTGCACAGGTTATAGGGTCCAGATCTCAGCCTAGCTGGGCAAGCTAAAATCTCCAGCACCCCTCTCTGTCCCACAAATGCTTTGTCTCCCTGCCCACGTAGCTGACACACACACACTTTGAGATAAGAGTTTACACAACCACACAGACACTTCTGGGGAAGGCTGGCACAGGTTCTCCAGCTGTGCCCCTTTTACCCAGACTATACAGTAGTAATTACTGCCACCACCCAGCTAATATTTAGCAGCTACTCAATGGCCCTTAAAAGGGTTTCCAATTATTACTGTGCAATGTTATTATCCAATTGCTAGTATGACTAAACAGTCTCAAGGCTTATTAGAGTGACCTGGTACAGGATACTTATATGCATGCAATGTACTCTTAGAGCTTAACTTATCTCTACACAAACCAGCCACAGTTAAAAGGTTTTAATATATTTAATAATAAATAATTAAAACCACAAGACAATACTTTCTACTATACAGTGCTAGTCAAAAGTTCAGAGATCACACAGAAATACTTAAAATAATTCAGTAGTACAGTTCTGACATCACAGAAAAACACAGTCTATTTTTTTCTAATTTCTAGCTATCACTAAAAGAAAACACAAGTCTGAGATAACTTACATGTGAGCAAGAGGCAGTTCTGTGAGTTGGAAGTTCCAGACAAAAATGCTTACGGTCTCTCTCTGAGCAATAGTTTTTAAAATTACTAACAAACATTTCTGCTGGGCGCTCCCAGATTATATCACTTTTCACACTTGGGTTGCCCAGTATACACATTGCATCATTTTTGACACTTAGCCTGGGGTTCCCAGGCCAACAAGCTACATTATTTAGCAAGCTAACACCTGCTCAAGAAGCTACAACAATAAAAGATATTTCACATGTACACCCTAGTAATTATTCCTTAAGTTAAAACAATAGAAAGAATGTGCTAGTCCAGACCAAATTGCTCTGAGCTCTGGAGCTCAAAGGACATACAAGACATAATTTTAATTTCAAAAAACAGATGTGAAATATTTGACTTAGAGTCTTCTTTACAGCAGAGGGCAATGTTGCCACATTGTTGAAGTTCAACATTTAGCAGCCTATTCTTTCATTTAAGAAAACAAGCTTGTAGTTCAACATTCATATTTACAAATGATAGAATTATTTGCACAATTCTATCTGGCTAGGCTGACAGCCTTCACATTTCACTACCAGTCTTCACACCCACTAAGACTACTTCACACAACAAAATGTTTTAGTCATAGTTAGTCATAGTTATACCACACTTAAAAAATCCAAATAATGTTCTGTGCCTCACCAAAGTCCAGTCAAATGAAAAAGAAGAAAGTGAACGTCCAAAAAACCACATAAAACTGGACACTGCTGAAGTTCCAAAACCTTCTGTTTATTAAAATAACAAACATACAAATGATGAGCGCTTTCGGGCCTCTGCCCTTCATCAGATCAATGAAGAGCAGAGGCCCGAAAGCGCTCATCATTTGTATGTTTGTTATTTTAATAAACAGAAGGTTTTGGAACTTCAGCAGTGTCCAGTCTTATGTGGTTTTTTGGACGTTATACCACACTTACCAGGCTAGAAAAGAATAGGGTGATTGTAAGCTGCTTGTCTGGTGCCAGACTCTGTGATTTTACTAGGGCCCTAAGGATCCTTAGCCAGACAACTATGACTATGATCTAGTGGTGGTCTTTGTGAGACTGAATGACCTGAGGGTCTCCACACAGAAAGATATGCAGTGAGTCATTATGGAACTTGCTATGCATGTGCTGAAGGCAGAAAAGTCACTGACTTGAGAATTATCCTGCCTTTACCAAGAGTGATGACTAGATATCAAGACACCAGAAATGGACTAATCAGTGTGCTACATAATTGATGTAATTCACCAAGTGTCCACTATGTGTCAGTCTGGGAAGAGGTATTAGATAAGACTTCCTGTTTTGCCAGCGATGACATATATCTCTCTTACCAGGGTTTCTGCATACTGACTAAAGTCTTTGCTGCCCCCATAGTGCCTTTTTAGACAGAGTTCCCCTGCAGGACATCCTACATAACAGACTCAAAATCATATTTGGACAATGTCATTATGGCACTACTTAGTGCAAGAAGTCTAAATGGAAAGATGCCAACATTTTAAGCTCTCCTGCAAATCAAACATATTTCATATTTTTGTAGTTACTGGAAATGATTTCAGTGCAATAATAAAATTCCCTCTATACTAGGGTTTAGCACCTATCATGCTTCATACAAATGGGTAACTGGAGGGGGAAGTATCTGTATTTGTTAGAAACACCAATACCTTACATTAAGTTACTCATGATCCTAATTTGGAGATCCTGAAAATCCAAATCATCCTTAAAAATCCAACTATTACTGCATTACTAGCTATAGATCACCATCAATGTTCCCAAACATTATGGAAATTGCCTTAACACCATTGAGGCATTCAATACAAAACCAAATACCATCTTACTAGAGGACTTTAATTACTCAAGCAATGACTGGCACACTTAGCACCTCACAAAAGAGTTATGCTCAGCATTTTCTAGACTTTGGTAATACCAATGCACTGGAACAAGTTCTAGAGCTATCCACTAGAGCCTGTAACATCCTTGACCTAGTCCTTAAGCGAGCTAGCCCTTGGCCATAATGTACCCTGCATCACCTCATTCTTGGCTAAATGTAATCACAAATTGGTCATATTTTCTGTCAGACCTAGTTGTACTACCCCATCGATAAATGAGACCATCACTGGTGAATTTCCCTTAACAAACATAAGTCGGCTTGCAGAAGACATGCAAATTTCCCAGAAATCCCATACTATTAGACCTAACTTTGAGTGTTGATGTCTTATGACTTTTACCAGCAAATGAATATCGGTATAGAGAAGTCAGTATACAACTACCTGAGATATAATGGTACATTCCAAAATACACCTCTCAGGTGGAACTACCATATAAATAGATTGTAACAAAAGAAGGAAAATAAGGAAAAGTAGCAGAAACTTCCCATCTGTGTACCTGTACCTGTATCAAGACCACACGGAAACATGGAAAGCAAAGAAGATAAGAGCACCATTAGAAAATGTAAAGCAGATTATGAACTTCAGGTTGTGAGAGATAAGAAGGAAACTACACATCTTTCTTCAACTATGTCAGAAAATTAAGAAATAATTTCCAACAATGCACCAAGCTCATTCATAATAATCTCACAATCTGATACCAGGGATACCTCCATTATATTATCAGACAAATTTAACATTAACTTTATCCCACCTAACCACATTATTTCCCCGCCATTCCTGAAAATTGGGTTTCCTATACAATCACCTTAGTGCCAGTCTTAGAATCCCCATAAGAGGTTAAAAGTAATACATCCTTAGGACCCAACACCATACCAGGTTGCATTATCACCACTATGTGAGCCTCTACTTAACCTGCTTAACACTGGTCTATGTACCAACCTGGTGCACGATGTCCGGAGAACCACCACTGTGAATCCCTTACACAAGGGTGGGCTCTCTATAGACCCAGGTAATTATAGCACCATCAGTCTCTCTACAGTCTTACATGTAAAGCAATGAAGCATAACATTGCAAAACTCAATTATGCAAGCAGTGACAAGTTAACTGAACTACACCCCATTCAGTTTTGTTTTGTGAAGTGTGGGTCCTGTCTCTTGAACCTATTACACTTCCCTGAAAAGGTTACACAGGCTAGGGACAGTGGCTACTCAGTGCATATGACTTATCTTGACCAGTCCAAGGCTTTTGATACTATTTCCATTATGGAATTATTGAAAAATCAGACAAATGTAATGTAAACCCATACATTGTCCACAGGATTGCAAATTGCCTATACAACAGATCACAGGTTGAGAAATTTGCTAGTACACTATCTGAATGTAAAATAATTGCCAACAGTGGGCAACAGGGATCCATTCTAGGCCTCCTTTTGTTTGACATTTATTTTGCAGCTATCCAATCCAATATCTTAAAAGTGTAGTTAGCCAAGTTTAATGATGGCTGAAAGCTGGATACTGTTATCCTCTCATCCACAGATGCCAAACAGCTCTAGAAAAGGGTTGAATATGCACATACTTGTTGTACTGAAAATTGTCTAAATTTAAATGCAAAAAAGTGCAGCATACCAACATATTCCAAAAGAAGCTTTTCCCACCTCACACATTATAAACCATACTCATCTTCAAATGCAGACAGTCATAAAGACCTGGGTACTACTTATTTTGGCAATCATGTTTCCACCACACTAAGGAAATCCATCTATATGGCCCAGTTAACTACAAAACCCAAAACTCTTCTAGTCTTCAGTAAACCGTCTGCTAAATCCTGTCCAAGTCATCCAAATTAGCCCTTCTGCTCTCCCTCAGTCAAACAGATTGGCCTTATTATTCAGAGCACACTTCATTGACTCAGTAGGCAAGATTTTAAAAAGACTTGTTCTCCAAGTAAGTAATTTACTCTGAGATTTGTTGTTATCATGGATGATTACAAACACAATGGAATATGTATATACAACACTGCTCTTTCAAATCATTATTTCTTTTTTTACATGTAGATTTATTCCTATCATTTATTTCTATTTTATCTGTTGTTGACTGTGTTAGTCAAACTAGGCTAGTAGCCACTTTTCATGAAGTCCAATTGTGATATTTATACTTTTATGGCAAATTTTGGCCCTGTCATCATGTAACTTCCCCTTCTTTTTTCAATAGGTGCCATGGGGTCTTTTATATCTGTCTGAGCTACCACCATCTCAGGAAGGTTGGTTTAAAATCTCATCCAAAGCATAACAAACTCAGGAGTACAGCACCCTGTTTATGTTGCACTGCAATGACAGAAATCCATCTTCTTGGTATAGGAATAGACCTCAAAGTCTTCTGCACCAAAGGTGAGTGTGCTTCCTTTTTTTTTTCAATAATAAGTCTTTATTTTTTTCCAAATGTTAATACAATACTACAACATATGCACATTATATACATAAATGCTTCCAACAGTTACATAAAATCCTTATACATTAATATAAACTTCTATATGGGTATTAAAGAAAGAGAAAATAAAAATCTAGTATCAATATGGGGCTTATCTATACTAACTTCCATATTAAGTATGTACTTCCCGGGGAAAAGTGGATTGGAACCTTAAGCTAACACAATGTTAAAGATTTGCTCCCATATTTTTGTGTTATTTATACTTTTCTTATGATCTTTAATTAGTAATTTATGTGCTAAAATATGTCTTATCGCTACACTTTTAAAGTTTTCCCATGAAGTCTGGGATGGATTCAGCCAATTTGTAGCTATATAAAGCTTCATTAATAGGAAAATATTTATGAGTATGATCATTTGGGATCTATCCAAATTATTCGGAGGAATATGAAGAATCATAAACTCCCAAGAAAGTGTAGACTGTTGATAACCCATTTTTTGTAATTGAATTTTTAAAGAATTCCAAAGTTTGAAAATACATTTACAACTCCAGAACATGTGTAAAAGGTCGGTCGTTTGATCTATACAATATGAACATTTAGGTGAATTTTTAGAGTTGAATTTATGCAGAGTGAGACGAGTGTAATAAGCGTTATTAAATATCATCAACTGAGTAAATAATAACTTTTGAAGAGATACTGATTTTAGGGTTAGATTAATTGCTTTCAATATTTTACTATCATCAATCAGTAATAATTTCTCCTTCTAGTATTTAGATAAGAGTATTTGGTTATTAAATTTCACGTCTTTTATCAAATTATATGAAGCTGTTTTATATTTACAGTCCTGCATAAGAGTTTGCCATAAGTTTAGGCAAATGGTTAAGTCTTCTTCTTTAATTTTAAAATTACTAAAATAACTTATTGAAAGATCCTTTAACTGTCTCATTATAATTAAATACGAGTTAGGAAGATTCATCTTTCTTAACATGTCGTGTATTGAGATACCAAGAAAGGGATATAAATCAAGTATGATTAAATCACCTATAAGTGGGAATTTTTTAAGATCTATTAGTTGATTACCAATTTTCAAATTCGGGTTCTTATGAAATGGTTGGAAAGTCATCATATGTTGTAAGAGGTTTAGTGAGTTAAACAGACTTTGTACTGATATTATATATACTCTAATATGATCCATCAGAGCGTACATTTTAAGGGTATCTTTATTTAAAAAAGGTAATGCCTTGCAATTAATACCCAACCCAGCGGCATGTTTGTGATTCAGAATCAACCACTTGGGTGACCGTTTAGGACTGGACCTGTCAAAGTTAACCACTCTTAGAATTCTATTAGCATTTATTATTAAATAATATGCTTCAAAATTCGGTAAATCTAAACCACCCCTGTTTTTCGGAGTCATCAGTTTATCATAAGATATTCTAGTTTTTCTAGGTTCCCATACAAATCTACCTAATTCCGTATGAAGTTGTTTTAAGAATTTCCTAGAAATTTGGACTTGAGTAGCTCTAAAAATATATAATATTCTGGGGAGTACGTTCATTTTAATAATTGAGGTCTTTGCCATTATTGGTAATTTCAAATTATTCCATCTTTTTAAATCAGACACTATATGATGCCAAATTAACTTAACATCGTTCACATAAAAGTCTCTATTGTCTGTTGAAAAAACAATACCCAAATATTTTATTTTTTCTTTGTATTTTAACTGACCTACCAATGGTAAAAGCGAAAAGGGTGTAGGCGTCTTTAAAGGAAATAACTTGTTTTTTTTTTTTTATTTATTTTGTAATTAGATATTTTTGCAAAGTCTTCCACTGCTTTTAATATTTTCTTGGTATCTGAAACAGGCGTCGTACAGTAAATATTTAGATCATCCGCAAAAGCAGCCATGGATATTTTCGTACCATATATTATTGGAGCATTATGATAGATATTTTGCTTGATATGTAGAAATAATGGTTCTAAATATAGATTGAATAATATAGGAGATAACTGACATCCTTGATGGGTACCATTCTTAATTTGTATTCTTTTTGAGAAATTTTTATTAATAAATACATTTGCATAGGGATTGTTATATACTTTTTTTAATGTTAAAATAAAGTCTTGAGGTATGTTAAAATATGATAAAATATCAAACAAAAATTCTAAATTAACTCTATCAAAAGCTTTTTGAGCGTCAATTATGAGTGCATAAACATTAAACTTTCTATGAGTGGCATAAGAAATTAGTGTATGAAGTGATAACGTATTATCAGTAGTTTGTCTGCCATTTATAAAACCAGCTTGTTCATCTGATATTATCAGGTTAATTACCTTCTTCAATCTATTAGCCAAAATAGATGTCATAATTTTCATGTCTATATTCAAAAGTGAAATGGGTCTATAGTTATCCGGATTTTGCAGATCAGCATTCTCTTTAGAATTGTTTTTGAAGCATTAAAGTGCGAATCATTAATTTTATTATTGATTATATAGCTAAATACCTGTGGAAGTATTTTCCCCAATATATCACTAAAAGTTTTATAAAATTCCGTAGTCAAACCATCTGGTCCTGGAGCTTTATATGGCTTTGAATTCTTAATTGTATCTGTTATCTCCTCTGAGGAAATTGGTTTGACTAAATTCACATGAAACTCATCACCAATTTTCGGAAAGATAATCTTCTGCAGAAAGTCATCATTATTCTTATTTATTAATAATTCCTGATGTTCACCATAGATTTGAGAAAATATTAATTCAAAGGTATTCATAATGTCTTCAGTATTGGTATATGTTTTATTATTAAAGTGTATTTCAGAAATTTGAGAAGGTATTTTCGCTTGATTAATGATACGCGCTAGTGCTTTTGAAGGGGTCTGTATATGATTAGCATATTTTACCAGTATTTTCTCTTCATAAAATGATAATTTACTATTTTGTAGTAAAAAGAGGTCCTTTTGACATTTTAATAACTTCGTTTCAGTTTGTTTACTATAGTTCCCAATTAAATCCTGATCTAGTAATTTAATTTTAGTTTCCAATTCTTGTATGTCTCTAGATTGTATTTTCTTATAATAAGTAGCCTTTTGAAGAAAGATTCTTCTTATTTGTGCTTTGGTCGTTGCCCATTCTATATCAGACGGATGCCGGTGTTTAGAAAGATTAACTAGTAGTTGATTAAAGGTCTCTTGAACTTCTTTAATTATATCTTCTTTATTTAATAAATACGGGTTTAGGGACCAATTATAACCTCTAAGACGCATATTATGTCTAGTGTCCTTATTAAAAATTAATGTGATCCTAGAATAATCCGATAAATGTCGAGTTTGTATAGATACACAGGGATCAAAAGTCATTAGTACGTCTGAAATTAGAAGAAAATCAATCCTAGACCACATTTTATGACAACTTGAATAAAATGTAAAGTTATTTGAATTCATTTGATTATTTGTGTATTTAAATGGATCATATAGTTTAAAATCTGTTTTAAGTTCCTGTAGTGCTATCACTGCTTGATTATTAAAGGACCTGTGTGAACTTGATTTATCCAATTTGGGATCTTAGTATGTATTCCAATCACCTCCTATTATTATATAACAATTATTATATTGATTCAGGATAAAATAAAGTGATGTTATAAAAAGTTGTTGATTGGTACATGGGGCATATATATTAAGACGTATCACAGGTTTATCATAAAGTATAGATGAAAGAATCACATAACACCATCTTCCCTCTTTGTCTATTTTAAAATCTAGAATTTTCTCTTGATACTGATTTTTAATAATAATCGCCACCCCTGCACTATTAGTTGTCCCTTCTGAAGCTACCACCTCTCTAATCCATTCTTATCCTTAAGGACAGCCCATTGGTCATTGGTCAAATGGGTTTCTTGTAATAAAATAAAATATGCCTTTGACTGGAGAAATAAATGAAGAAATAATTTCCTTTTTTTCAAGTTCTTTAGCCCTTTAGTATTCCATGAGTCTACTATCCATATACTAAGATTTTTAAATCTTTTAAAGATATTTTAAAATTGAGAAACCATACTAAATTCAAATATACTAGCACAGTATATAATGTCTGGAAGCAATCTTGACATCCCATCCCTAACCAGTGCCTATCCACTATTCCCCTGGACCAGGACATACATAGGTTTTTTACACTGTTAGAACTTTTATGGGTAAATAACCTTACTAAACATCTATTCTTTATCTTACAAAATAAAACATCAAAAACATGCAAAAAACCTATAAAAACTACATCTAACTCTACAAAGCCTAATCAAAACATTCCCTAATAAACACTGATAACTATCCACAGCTCTTGAACACACTATTTAGTTAAACCTATCAAATAAGTGGTCTTCACTACACGCATAGTGACTATTATACCTCTCTAATAATTCACATATATTATTAGTTATACTAATTAGTTGTATTACCTTAAGTTAACTAACTATCATATTTAAATCTAACCTAAACAGATATATGACAGTACCCCTATTAATCAATAACATTATTGACTTCAAGATATATATTGTTAGCTGGAAGAGAGAGAAAACAAATGTTTAACCTATAAGTATAGTATTAAATCTGACTTTGTTTATATAATCTAAATTATTTAGAATTATAATGTCAGCAAAAAAGGTGAATAAAAATAGCACTCTTACTATACTTTACTGGGTAATATACTTGAATTTATAAAATGATGACTAAATAACACAGTTCCCAAAACAGTCAGAATCACATGCCAGTATAAAAAGAAGATAGCCTTCACATTCCTAGAAATGCAGAATATAATATCTTCTGGTCTTTTTATCTACTAACTATCCCAACACTAAATCCCCTTATTATCTAAACATTTGCAGTATTAAAAACACATCATTAATACAGGAAAATAAATAATAAAGTATACTACAATGTTATTAACACAACCACATTCAGGATAAACTACCTAAGGAAAAAGAATAACTATGGTAAAACTATCATACTTCTAAAATATCAGTTAAATTACACATTTTAAACCAGTACATTATTAGTTCAGTTGTAATCCTACCTGAATGGATTCACAGTTCCCTTTAAAGAAATAAAACATGTAACATACATTAAATGTCCACGAATGCTCGTTTTGCAGTCCAACTAGCTTCCCCTTCATCCACAGAGATCTTCCTACTTCCTGAGCATGTAATCTTGTCTTCGAGTTTGCGACGGGGGAACCATTACGTGGACGGACGTCCGGATGCGCTACCTTGAATGTGGACCCTCAGCAGCACCCAAAGGACTTCCTGTTACTTCGCGAAGGGACTCAGTTCGTAGAAGCCATAAAAGTTTGGAAAATCTTCGTAGATGAGCTGGAGCTGCAAAAAGAAACTAAGTAAACATTTACCAAGGGGCCTAGTGAAGAAAAAAAAAAACAAACAAAGGATTTCAAAGCCTCGAGACGTAGTAAGCATGGAATCCCAGCATCCACGTTGCTGTAAAGAGACTGGATGGCCAGATCAAGCTTCTGAAGCTGGAAGAGACTTAAAAATCTTCAAAAAGGTAACTTTTGCTTCTTTTTTTGTAGATATGGAATATTTGGAGCCATCAACTGTAAAAATTAATGTGTTAGGATATTTCATTTGAAATTTAATATTCTTTTCAATGAGGAACTTACAGTATGGAGATAATGCTTGTCTAGCTTGTCTTATTTGCAATGGTAAATCCTGTACCATAGAAACTCTATTATTTTGCCACATAACATAACCTCCATTCTTTTTAACAGTTAGTATTATTTTATTTACATCCTGGTAGTTGAGTATTTTGACGTAAACTGGCCTAGGTATGTTTGAGGCTTGTGTTTCTCTGAGAGCTCTATGGGCTCTTTCTATAACTATTTGTTTGGCGATGTCAGAGTCATTGAACAATATTTTGAGTATTTGTATGATGGTAGAAATTAAATCATTATATTGAATAGTTTCTGGAATTCCTCTAATAATTATATTGTTCCTTCTGGATCTTGCCTAGTCCAGAATTTTATTTTGCATAGACTGAATATCCAGGTCATGAATGTCTGTTTTTTTGTAAGCAATGTTATTCTGTTCTCATTTTCAGATATTCTAGCTTCTGATTTATCCATCCTTTCAAGAATTTGACTGCATGTGGCACCAAAAGAGAGTACCTGGTTTGATAGTTCTTTCAAAGCTTCTTGGATGGGTAACAAAGCAGTTTTAATATCTTCCATGTTAGCCAGTTGATCCGGTTTATTTGTCATTCCAGCTTTTAAAAGTTCCTGCTGTTTTGTAGTCTTCTGCCTTTTTATTATTGAATCTTTTTCTGGTGACTGAAGTGCTGATAATTTGGTTTTAGTTGTTGTTTCCATACTTTTGTCTTCTTTTGACATTGTGAAGCAAAGCAAAACTTTAGTATAACTGAATAGTAAATATCCACGGTTACTAGTCAGACAGTTCCTTTGTTTAATACTCTGTTCAGAGTCAGACAGACAATCAGATCTAATCCTGTGAGTTTGTTTAATTTCCTCCGGTTCTTTCACCTCTCAAGCGATATTTAGTTGTAATAGATTAGTTATAGCCAACAATTAGTGTAGAAAATCTTGCAGTATATCCTCAGGGTTAATTTTTATTCCGAGTATCTGGAGAGCTGTAGATATGCAGTGTCTACAGAATGGCGGCCATCTTTGAATCCCATGAGTATGCTTCCTATTAAGCCACTGACATCTGTTGACACTATTAATAAAGGAGTTGTTAAACAAAATAAATAAATAAAATAGCAATATGATTATGAGAGCGCCACCTCGCCACCTAGCAATGATGCCAGTGATCACATTCAGACTCAGCCATTCTATATCACACAGAACTACACGTTGCTGTTAACAACATCTGTGATGGGTCCTAAAACAAAAACAAAGAGGGCTACTCTACTCAGGTTATTTTTTTTTTACTTGATAACCAGTTGAGCCCTCTCGGCTTATGCCCTTTTGCAAGGGAGACTGGGTAGGAAACTTGCTCAAAGTCACACAGTAGGCAAAAAAGAGGTCAAATGAATCAAACAATATACCCTTAATTACAGGTATAAGTTCAGTAGTAGCTCAGAGGATCAATCCTCTACATTTGCTGCCAGATGCATGGTTATCCATATCATCTTTAGTGTTGCTTTTTTGTGCCCAAAGAAGTTTTCAGTACTGCGAGTTATAGTGCTGAAAACAACATGGAAGAGGATAGGGTGGCCAGATGATAGACTATGCTACATGAGCAAGCACTTAGTACTGTGTGCTGTAAAAGCTGAACTGAATGCATGTCTGACATGAGAAGCAGTTATAAGACTGATCCAACTCTGCAACAACTGCACTTCACCCAAACATGGCTAACTGCAGCGAACTGCAGTTCCACCTGCATCCACTTGCAGCTATAATTTTTTGCTTGTACGGGACCAATGGATTACTGAATGATTCTGGACAAATTCATAGGATAAATTTATCTGATGGTGTTATGAATTTATTCCATATAGGACAAAGAATATCTGAAAGCTGTGGCATTATTTTCCCAAACCAGCACTTACCTTAGCTACATGCATTTGATGTTCCATTTATCCAAAAATCTTTGGAACACTCAACAGCATTTTAGCTTCATTAAACCTGTTGAAGCGCAACAGATTCAGTAATGTGAATGATACCTATATGTTTGTGTGTATACATATAGATAGATTGATAGACATGTGTGAGTCTTTTTTTTTTCATGTGTGTGTGTGTGTGTGTGTGTGTGTGTGTGTGTGTGTGTGTCTGTTTGTATAAGAGTCAATGACTCTTTAAAACCATTATTTTTGATATTTACCCTCTACATTATTCTTTAAAATAAATGTTTCATGAATCATGTATCCTTTTGATATGTAACAAGACATATAAATTATAATTGAATTCACAGTTTGTACTGCATTGTTTATTTTCCTGCTCATGTATTTAAGTGTTGCAATTACATCTCAATGCATTAATAACAGTTGTTAGTTTTGTCTGCATTTCCCATTATCTTTTATCTTTACTATATATATATATATATATATATATATATATATATATATATATATATATATATATAGATATATGGGTCCATGACAGATGGCTGAAAACCCACATCACCGATGACCACATGGCCGAGATGACATCGCTGACAACATGCATCCCCGACAATGGTGAGTAGTGCAGAATGGGATTTATTCCCATTCCCTCACTGCAGTGCGATCTCAGAGTTGGTTTATTTAAGTAGGGGGTGGGGGGGTGCAGCTACCCACATGGGGGGTGCAGGGGGGCTTGCCCCCCTGCTAGACATGTTTTAATGTGTTTTTTTGAATGTATTTCAGGAATGGGGGTACATGTTGTTGGCAATGTCGTCTCGGCGATGTGGTCGTTGGTGATCTGGGTTTTCATCCATCTGATATTGACATATATATATATATATATATATATATATATATACATATATATATCTATATCTATATATATATATATATATATATATATATATATATATATATATATATCATATCAATAAGTCACCAGTGTGTACAGTAAGTTTCAACAAGTTATGCCATGCGATGGTAGAGGGAAGTGCCATATGAGTGAAACATTTCCAAGTCTAAATGAGCTGGGAATTTCTGGTTAAAGGCTTATAGTGCCTGCATATTTCAACTGTTTCTTTCTAAAATTGGTACACCTTGTTTGCTGTAGCATAGACTAGATCCAGGCCTGCTGAATCTAGCTCTGTTTGTATGTGTGTTGTTTATTTGCTTGTTATTTCCCTGAAACAATAATACCACCTAAACCGCGGCTGTTCAGCGCTTCTGTGGATCCCTAGTGATATCTGCATTGCTTACTGTACTCATCTCCTTGTTTCACTTAAAAGAAAGTTACTGTTTGTCGTTTTTGCATTTAAGTTACCTGTAACACATTGCATTTAAGTTACCTGGCACTTGCTCACTAAAGGCACTTGCTCACTAAAGCAATTATATAAGTCAGCACTAAAATATTAAAAGCACTACACTCTCACAAAGTCCTCTCGAGTACCTTGTTCCCCATTGGCCCTTTTTTTTCAATTATAAAGGAATTCCCAATACTATTCTAGCATGTCCAAAGGTCAGTTGTCAATCTTCTCTCCGGTCCAGCTGGTGAATCTGGGAATCTTGAGGCAATGTTACAACTGCCTCATGTACACAGACAACCCTCTCCTCCTCCCAATAAATTCCAACACATGTGAGAGATGCATCCATATAGCCAAACTGGAGGCTAAACTCTCTCAACTCAGTACTGGCGTAACCAGTCAGGAGGAGAAGGAAACCGCACTCAATACAATTCCAGTCTCACATAGACCTACCACGACAGCAGACCAAACACATAAACACACAAAAACATACTCGGAGGCTCTAAATAAAAATCTGCCTAAGCAGCAGAGACCTCCAAAGCAGACACCCAAGCAACCGCTACCCCAAAACAAAACACGTGCAACACATATCTCACAAAGCCAGTGTGCCGAACAGTCACAGCCCTTAAGGCTAAACAACACACCTGATACACTTGTAATAGGTGACTCTATCATCAGGCACACTGACGTCCTGCTCACCAGGCTGAACAAGGAGAAGGTCACGGTGAGCTGCCTGTCGGGCGCTAGGATCCGCCACATAACACAAGCACTCAGGTCACTCCAAGGCAAGTACAAATATGACTCAGTCATTGTCCATGCTGGTGTGAATGACCTGAGACGTACCTCCCTGGACTACATGAAAAGAGACATAGAGGAGCTCTCTGAGCATGTGGCCCAGGCCAGTATGACCCTGACCTTGAGTAGCATCTTACCCTCACCAAGAATGATGCCACAATATGAAGACAAGATGATCAATTTCAACATTTGGCTTAATTATTGGTGTCATTCAAAGGGGATCCAATGCCTGTCAGCCTGGGATGACATGCTCGACAAGCCACGATGCTTCGCTAGGGACGGCCTGCACCTGTCAACCCTGGGCTTTCAGATATTGGCAAAGGCTCTTGCTACCCCCATAGTGCCTTTTTTTAGGCAAGGCTCAAAAGACAAACCCACCTCCATAGGTATCACAAGGGATAAGAAACTAAGAGTAATGCTACTCACCGCCAGAAGTCTAAACCTCAAGATGCATGCACTCGAAACTCTCCTTAGCATGGAGAAAATCGATATCTGTGCAGTAACAGAAACCTGGTTCAAGGCTCCTGAGAGCACCCGAGCACTACCTGGTTATACCTCATACCATGCTTTTCGGCCCCAAAACTTGGACCGACCCACAAAAGGAGGGGGAGTATCAATATTCGTCAAAGATACTCACACCTCCAGGTTGGTGGCACAGCACGAAGCATCAGAGACTATCCATGTGCAACTAACAGTGGGTAAAACTGCCTTCCAGTTTATAGCCTGCTACAGACCACCCTCCCTAACCCAGGAAGCCCACTCGGCCTTCATGAGAACACTGGAAAATATGAAGGTCTCTCCAAACACCATTATATTGGGTGACTTCAACTACCCAAACATAGACTGGGAGCATTACTCTAGCTCCAACACCCTAGCCCAAAGGTTCCTAGAATTTATAAACTCAAATGCTATGGAACAACTTGTTACCACTCCCACAAGAGGGGAAAGCATACTGGACCTGATCATCACCAACATGGGGACTCTATGCTCCAGACCAGAAGTGTATCCCTCACTGGTAAGATAGACCATAAACTAATCTCACTGGATGTTCACATCCCGACACCACCCCCTGCCCAGAAAACCACAGTGAAAAACTTCTCTAAAGCAAATTTCACACTCCTCAAAACTGAGGTGGAATCCTTCAAAGCCCCCGGGCCTGTGGAAAATACGGCCCAGACCGCAGAATCCTTTTTAAACGCATTCTATGAACACCTTCAGGAATGCATGGATCATGCGATCCCAAATAAAACCAAGACCCAATCCTCCAAAGGCAGACGTCCTGTCTGGTGGACCCCAGCCATAAACAAGCTATACAATAGAAGGAGGAAGCTACTAAATGATAGAGCAAAATTCCAAAAAGGGAAGGCATCTCTGATCAGTATTAGCAAAAAACTACGGGCACTCATAAAATCGTCTAAGGCCAGCTTCGAGAGAAAAATTGCACAGGACACTAAGGATAATCACAAGGCTTTCTTTAGTTATGTTAGGAACTTGGGTGGCAATTCCCAGATATGCTCAGAATTAGTCCAAAATGACAAAAAATACACCGAACCCACAGACATTGCCAACATCCTAGCTGACAGGTTCAGCGCAAACTTCTCCCCCCCCCTCCCCACCAAAAGGGCAAATATTTATTCCAGCAGAGTGCTGCCCCCCTGACATCTTGGATGCTCAGGTAAGAGCCGCCCTCTCCAAAGCAAAAAACACAGCATCAATGGGACCAGACGGTGTCCCGGGCTGCGTCCTACATGAACTCTAAGAAGAGCTAAACACAAACATAAAACTTCTGTTCAATCTCAGCCTTACTACAGGATATGTACCCAAAGAGTGGCGTACAGCAACTGTGGTCCCTCTCCACAAAGGTGGTGCCTCAACGGATCCTGGAAACTATCACCCCATAAGCCTGACTAGCTTGGTCTGCAAAGCTATGGAAAGGATAATCACGGACCTCATAAATAAAGATATTGGGGACCTACAGACACTGGATCCTACCCAGTTCGGCTTTGTTAAGGGTAGATCCTGCCTTTTAAACCTGGTTGATTTCTTTGAAACAGTCACCAAGATGAGGGGAAGGTGGTCCACACAGCCTACCTGGACCTCGCAAAAGCCTTCGATACAATACCCCACTCGGGCATTATAGATAAGCTCACCAGCTTAAATATAAACCCCTATGTCACTAGATGGGTTGCAAACTGGCTCAAGGACAGAACCCACATGGTTAGAATTGCTGGAGCCATGTCAGACTCCAAACCAGTTACAAGTGGCATCCCACAAGGCTCAGTCCTGGGACCTCTCTTGTTCAGTATATATTTCTCGGAGGTACAGGCCAACACAGAAGGACTGTGGCTGACCAAGTTCGCAGATAACTGCAAACTGGGCACCATAATCGACTCTCCAGCCGACACAAGCATCCTCCAAAAGGGCCTCATAGAAACAGACAACTGGTGCCAGAGCCATGGCCTCAAGCTAAATGCCAAAAAAGTGTATAGTCATCCCCTTTGGCAAAAACAAAGTGCCCACAAATTACCACATAGGTGGTAATCCATTAAGTACAGAAGAAGTAATTAGGGACCTGGGGACCCAAGTTGATAGCAATCTCTCACTTGACAACCACGTGGCCAAAGTGGTTAGAAAAAATTTTATATAGCCCACCTAATCATGAAGGGATTCACATCTAGATCAGGGGAGGTCATCGTGCCTCTTTACTCATACCTCATCAGGCCCATAATTGAGTACAATGCCCCTTTTGGGATGTACCTTACCAGACACCTGCAGCAACTGGAAAGACCCCAAAAGTACCTCACCAAGAGGATCAAAGGGCTCAAACAGATGCCATATGCTGCCCGGTTAAAGAAACTCCAGCTCTACTCAGTGGCATACCGCCTGTTCAGAGGCGATCTGTGCCTGATGTATAAAGCCATGTCCAACCCGGAATTAATGGACATGCTGCACCTCAGAAAATCCAAATCCTATTGAGCTACACGCTCGAGAGACTTGAACCTCAGCACTGAAATAAATAGGACATGCTGGAGGGACAGATTCATAACCCAGAGGCTCCCTTCACTCTGGAATAAAATCCCAGTCCAGGTTAGGCAGAGTCCCTCATTGACTCTCTTCAAGAGGAATCTTGATGAGTGGATAGGAGATCGTAGGTTTACACCGGGTTTGACTTCTGTGTCACTGTTAGACAGAGGCACAGTATACTAACCTCAAAAAAAGGGTATAGCAAAATTAATTTAAAATGGGTGGCGAAAGCCAAACACATTTTGGCTAGGCTTATAAATGCCCTAGGGCAGATAGCCTAGTATGAACCTATGAACCTATAAACCTATGAATAGGCAAATTAAGCAGATAGTGAGGTAAGGAGACACTATTAGGAAAAAAAAAAAAAGATACAGAAAAGCAGTAGAGTCCTAAATCAGAACAAAAACTAACATCACTTCAGAGTCTGAGTCTGCAATCAGAAAATGACAAGATATTAAATCAAGTTCAAAATCCATTCCTACTAGTGCTGTTTCATATTTGAACAATATTTATTAGTGTAGCGATTTTCCTCTTCAAAACATGCGCTTTGGTTCTGCACTGTCTGCCTGCTTCTGTTTCTTTTTCCTTACTTGAATTAAGAAAATTGTGTCACGGCAGTGCAGTGTTAAACCAGCCACAGACTGGGATGCACAAGAGATAATTATAATTTGGAGCAGAGATTACTTCACACAGGCTGATTATCAGAAAGTAAAATGCAGACAAATGACACATGCTCATGCTTGTTTCATTGGTACACTGTATTAAAGAAGAAAAGTATACACTGATCATGAATAGAAATATACATAATTAGTATGCTTAGTATGTTTTCCTTGTGGCAACAGTTAAGTTTTAAAACATAACACACAAAACATTTGATAGAGTATCATTCAGCAACAGGGAGTGTCACACTTGAACAGGCAGCCAAGAATCTGAAGAAAACACTGTGAGCGAGATGTATTAGACTCAAGGCTAATGACCACTGTCTGCACTATGAGGAACCACCTCATGATAAACTGCATCTGTTTTGTGAGTGCTGTGAAGCATGAGAGAATGTGCACCACAGAACAAACAAGCTGCATTCTCCAAGGATGCTGGACAGAATCAACCTGGTAGAGTGCAGGTAAGGAAGAAAAACAAAATAGCAAACCACTTGTACATGAATAATGGGTGAGTACTTTATCAACAAAGGCAAGTATACTTCAAGTTAATATTTATATGTCTGACTTAAAAGTAAATATTAAGAAGATGCACTTACATGTTTTACATTAATTATTATAGATGCATTCAATATTAACTTGCAAGTTAAATATGCCACATAACAATGATTCATAAAGTGCACAGAAATGCAAAATGTAGCATTTTCTCCTGTATATAATTAAATATGGGGCCTGCAATTAAATGTTACACAAAGTAATGTAAAGCACAGTAAAATGAGCACCAATACCTGGACATTATGTTTAGACTTAAAAGGCATAAGATGAATAAGATGTTTATACTTTGATTACATAATAGAAATGCCTCTACATTAATTCAGGATGTAATGTGTAATGTGAATACTGATTACGGGGAACATAGTCATGTATTATTAAACTGCGTACTTTCTTAAATGTTCCTCAATAATTTAAGATAAATACTGCCTCCAGAAAATTTTAAGAGCTTTAGACAAGACCCCTGGTCCTTGTACTAAATGCAATGCAAGTTTGCATTTACAAGGCAAAAGGTTTTGTCTTCCCTGGGAGCTCTTGGTTGATTTTCAAGAGGGCTAGTCCTTAACATGGGTTTTATTAATTATTTCCGCACTTATGGTAGAAGGGGTCTGTGTTTGAACACTATCCACGTAGTGTTTTTATGCCATTTCATTCTATTAGCAAGTCACCTAAGGTAAATCCCACAGTTTTATTTGGCAGATATATTTTTAAATTGTTAACTTTTAAATTAATTATAAATATAGATATATAGATATATAGCTGATATATATATATATATATATATATATATATATATATATATATATATATATATATAGATATATAGCTAGGATTAAATGGTGGAAGTTAAAAAAGGGTGATTGTGAAGTGGAGTTTAGGGAAGAGTTAAGACAGGCACTGGGAGGCAGTGGAGGTTACCGAATAGCTGGGTAACTACAGCAGAACTAGTAAGGGAGACTGCTAGAAAGATGCTTGGTGTGACATCTGGACAGAGGAAGGAGGATAAGGAGACCTGGTGGTGGAATGAGGAAGTACAGGAGAGTATACAGAGGAAGAGGCTGGCGAAGAAGAAGTGGGATTGTCAAAGAGATGAAGAAAGTAGACATGAGTATAAGGAGATGAGGCACATGGCAAAGAGAGAGGTGGCGAAAGCTAAGGATAAGGCATATGGAGAGTTGTATGAGAGATTGGACACTAAAGAGGGAGAAAAGGACCTGTATTGATTGGCTAGACAGAGGGACTGAGCTGAGAAAGATGTGCAGCAAGTAAGGGTGATAAAGGATAGTGAGGGAAAGGTACTCACAAGAGAGGAGAGTGTGTTGAGTAGATGGAAAGAGTATTTTGAGAGGCTGATGAATGAAGAGAATGAGAGAGAGAGAAAGTTGGATGATGTGGGGATAGTGAATCAGGAAGTGAAACAGATTAGCAAGGAGGAAGTAAGGACAGCTATGAAGAGGATGAAGAATGGAAAGGCTGTTGGCACAGATGATATCCCAATAGAAGCATGGAAGTGCTTAGGAGAAATGGCAGTGGAATTTTTAACTAGATTGTTTAATGAAATTTTGGAAAGTCAGAGGATGCCTGAGGAGTGGAGAAAAAAAGTGTTTTGGTACCTATCTTTAAGAATAAGGGTGATGTGCAGAGCTGCAGTAATTACAGAGGGATAAAATTGATCAGTCACAGCTTGAAGTTATGGGAAAGAGTAGTAGAAGCTAGGTTAAAAAGGGAGGTGATGATTAGTGATCAGCAGTATGGTTTCATGCCAGGAAAGAGCAGTACAGATGCAATGTTTGCTCTGAGAGTGTTATTGGAGAAATACAGAGAAGGTCAGAAGGAGTTGCATTGTGTCTTTGTAGACTTGGAGAAAGCATATGACAGGGTGCCTAGAGAAGATTTGTGGTATTGTATGCGGAAGTCGGGAGTGGCAGAGAAGTATGTAAGAGTGGTACAGGATATGTACGAGGGTAGTGTGACAGTGGTGAGGACTGCAGTGGGAGTGACAGATCCGTTTAAGGTGGAAGTGGGATTATATCAAGGATCAGCTCTGAGTCCTTTCTTATTTGCAGTGGTGATGGACAGGTTGACAGATGAGATCAGACAGGAGGCCCCGTGGACTATGATATTTGCAGATGACATTATGATCTGTAGTGAGAGTAGGAATTAGGTTGAGGAGACTCTGGAGAGGTGGAGATATGCTCTAGAGAGCAGAGGAATGAAGGTCAGCAGGGCTAAGACAGAATATATGTGTGTAAATGAGAGGGAGGGTAGAGGAATGGTGAGGATGCAGGGAGTAGAGTTGGTAAAGGTGGATGAGTTTAAGTACTTGGGATCAACAGTTCAGGGTAATGGTGAATGTGGAAAAGAGGTCAAGAAGAGAGTACAGGCAGGGAGGAATGGGTGGAGAAGAGTGTCAGGAGTGATTTGTGACAGACAGGTACCAGTAAGAGTGAAATGGAAGGTCTACAAGAGGGTAATGAGACCAGCTATGTTATATGGGTTGGAGACAGTGGCATTGACAAAAAGGCAGGAGCCAGAGCTGGATGTGGCAGAGTTAAAGATGTTAAGATTTGCACTCGGTGTGACTAGGATGGATAGGATTAGGAATCAGTATATTAGAGGATCAGCCCAGGTTGTAAGGTTTGGAGATAAAGTCAGAGAGGCACGATTACGTTGGTTTGGACATGTGCTGAGGAGGGATGCTGAATATATTGGGAAAAAAATGCTAAGGATGAAGCGACCAGGTAACAGGAAAAGAGGAAGGCCTAAGATAAGATTTATGGATGTGGTGAGAGAGGACATGCAGATGGTTGATATGACAGAGCAAGATGCAGAGGACAGGAAGAAATAGAAACATGTAATTTGCTGTGGCGACCCCTAATGGGAATCAGCCGAAAGAAGATGATGATATTAGAGGGTCAGCTCATGTTGGACAATTTGGAGACAATGCAAGAGAGACAAGATTGCGTTGGTTTGGACATGTGCTGAGGAGGGATGATGGGTATATTGGGAAAAAGATGCTAAGGATGGAGCTGCCAGGTAAGAGGAAAAGACGAAGGCCTAAGATAAGGTTTATGGACGTGGTGAGAGAGGACATGCAGGTGGTTGGTGTGACAGTGCAAGATGCAGAGGATAGGAAGAAATGGAAAGAGATGATCCACTGTGGCAACCCCTAACGGGAAAAGCCAAAAGATGATGATGATATATGTATATATATATATATATCTATATATATATATATATATATATATATATATATATATATATATATATATACATATATATATATATATATAGATATAGATATAGATATATAGATATAGATATATAGCTGTATATAGATGGCACAGTGTCATAGCAGGTAGCATTGTTGCCTCAAAGAAAGAAGTTTTTCAGCTGTGTGCCTTCTGTGTAGAGTCTGTTTTTTATCCCCTGTGTATACTTCAGTTTTCTCCAGGTGATCCAGTTTCTTCTCACTTTTGAAAAACATACAGTAGGTACACATAACGCACTAAATTGTCAATGGATATGAGTGCATGTTGGTGTTTGTGTGTGTGATATAGAAGAACAACACTGACTGGGGCTAGCCGACCAGGAGTGTGAAAACTGTGTCTACATGATGGTCACTACTGATGTGACATCCTGACTCCATATGCAAAACTGGGAAAAAGATGGTTATTGGTGAATCAGGAGAGTGGGCCCTTCCATTTCAGCTTTATCATCATCTTTTGTTTCTCCATGTTTTTTTTTCTGTTCCATTTATTCATTCTGATTGGAGTCAGCAGTTTAACTTACTATTTAACTCCACTTTTGCTAGTCACTTGCATTGAACCCAACTGCTTCACTTGATCCTGCCAGATAAACAAGTTTTTTTTTTCAGAATTTGCACTATTTTAACATACACAACACTTCATTTTAAAATAAAATATATTAATTAAAAAGAGGAGCATTTTTTTTAATTATTCCCCTTGGATACACTCAAAGGGTAATAGCATGTACAGGTTACTTTTTTAATAAAAATCAAAATGGGACTATATAAGCCCCAACCTTTTTTATTAGAATAAAATTACATATTTCCATACCTTGAATTTTTTGCACCTGGCCCCCTTAATCTACACATACTTTTTTGCCCATTTTTCTGGGATATTTCACAGTATTGTAGCATCCATGTTCAGTTCTCTGACATTCATTTTAAGCAGTAGTTACTTTAGATACATATGCTGTTATTACTCATTTACTTTGATCATTTTATATCAAGTAAGGCTGCACGGCCTAGTTACCCGGTCTTAGGATTTTATTAGCATCGAGTTTACAGGTGCAATGCCAGTAGAGCTAAACAACTAATATGTGTGTTATATTTAAGTCTGGGTTGGCAGAAAGGTAGTCTGTTAGTCTGTTAGCGTTCTGATTTGTCTCTGAGTTCATTTGCCACAACATTCATTTAGTTAATGTTAATACAGTAATATGACTATGTTATGCAAGTGTGCTGCTTCGACTAGTAACTGTAAGTAATTTTTAAACATGTAATTGCTTTTTACGTTTTAGTTTGGTGCTGGTAAATTTAAATAGTGTCAGTTCCTTATATTGTTTGGGTGGTAATGCTTTAAATGTACATTATTTGTTAGTCTGTTGAAATGTAGGCCAATTTATTGCTAATTATTATGCAGTTAGTATCTTCTCTTTCATTACAACCCCCCCCCTTCCCTGATTTTTCACTCAGATTTTGTCATTTATTGATTTATAAAATCATGGTTGTTTTTGGAGAACTGAAGCAGAGGTAACAATGCTTCCTGAATGACACCCACTTACTTTTTGAGAAGTGAACTTCTGAGGCTATAGTGCAACTGGCAGAATAATTATAAATTAACACACAAAGAAAGGCTGCCAGCATGTAGGAGATACTGAAGTAGCAGAAGATGTTCCAGCCACTAAGAGATCAAAGTGGAGAGTTGGAAAAGACCTGCTGCATCCTCTGAGAAGGGTGTATTGTTGTCATAGTAGATAAGGGTACTTTGGCTACAGTAGAATCTCAGGCTAGACTAGGCAGTGTTGGTAGGCAAGATAGTAATGCAGTAAATGTAATTATTCGGTTATCTTTAAACAGTGAAGTCTATTACTGTAGTGGCATACTGACATTTAGGAGTATGGATTGCTCAAGTTTAATAACATACAATTTTGCTGCTGACTGCCAGGATGCCACTATTACTTCTCACATTAATTAGTCAGTGACGATAAAGATATGAAGGGTGAAATATGCTGAATTATGTGATTTAATTAATTTAGTCAGGGTCCAGTGTATAGTAGATATGACAATGGAAAGGGCAAAAATCTTGGAAGAAATATTAGCAATGTCAGGCAGATGGTAGGCTAAGACTCTGAAAGTTAAATTGTGGGATAAGTGCATAAGAGTATTCATTTACTTCATGGTGGTCATGATCAAGAAGGAGCCAGTGCAAGCCTTGTCTATTCTGAAATATGTTCATATTAATAGGGAAACACATTTAATGAATGGAGGATTGTCATGTCTATGATTCAAATATTTAGAAAACATAAGGCTATGGAGAAGCATGTTAAATGGGAAGAGAGGCACACAGACAGTTAGGTATAGTGGTTGATAGGTCAAGACCTTTGCTAAGTTCTAATGAAGGCCCCATGGTTAAGTCATGTTGATCATTCAACATTGATGCTTGCGCTTGGTTATCCTGCAGGTTCCCACAATTTCTGCTATTTGTGAGAAGAAGGCATTCATCTATGAATGGCTGGTTTAAATATAGTTTTAAAGACAACATACTACCTCTTAGTATGACTGACAGGTTTAACACTTTTGTAGATATACAAAATCAAAGTGATAAATCTTACTTTTGGGGTTTCAACAGATTCAATTATTTTCATAGGTCAGGATAAACCTGACTGGAATTATACACACATAAAGCTTAAAATTAAAGTAAAGTTACTAGAACTTGCCTAAGAAAGAGGATGTCATTGAGTCAACAATGGCTTCACATATATTTTTTTCTGTCCAGTCCTCTGATAATACCATGCACAAAATTGAAAATATTTAAGATCAATTAAAATAAAGGAGGACATTGGTATGCCTTTACTGGTTAAATAAATTGAGAGAGGCAGAACAGCCAGCTCTTTCCAAAGAATCTCCTTTTAGATCTGTCATAATTTTCCCTTGGGACTGATTACAAAGAAAAAGCATGGTGACCTCAGACTAATTCAGCATTTAACCTCCCCAGCTGAACTGTCTGTTAATGATGGTATAAATCACACTTTTTTGTTGTGTCTTTCGGCTTTTCCCAGTTAGGGGTCGCCACAGCGGAATTCCGGTCTGCTAATGATTGGCATTAGATTTTTACGTGCTGGCTTGCCAGGCCTAATGCACAACCTTCAATGAAGGAATGCCCATTCACGCATGTCGCCACACAGAAGACGCTCTAACTGAGAATTGAACGGGCAACGTCTAACTGTGAGGCGACAACGCTAACGCAGCGCCACCACCGCAGTGATGGTATAAATCACACTGATGTTAAAAATTCAGTGCTACTCTTTGGATGATGCAGTTTGAATAATATATCACAAACCAAACAGCAATCGCGTGAACCTCTGATGGCAATAGAACGCTGGATACAACCAAATTCAAGACACGGCAATCCGTTCAAGTAAAACCAATAAAGCTTTTATTCCACAGAGTAAGCGCTTTCGCCAAAGGGCTTCTTCGGACTCGTATTACAAATAAAAACAATAATTAAAACCTTTTTAAACCTTTACATTGCTTATCATTGGTTGTTAAACTCAAGGTATCACATGATGTATTTTAAAGTGGTAGGTGCATACAAATGTATATTCCTTAAAACCACAACAACTACAAATTAGTCCTTTCAACATCAAAACATCAAAAAATATATTAAAAGTTATATTAAATTTTTAAAACATTGCATGACATCTCGTTACCCTGACACATACAAAGAAATACTTCAAGCTCTCTAAACATAAAATGTTCATCCATTAACCATGGAAAGAAGGGGAGGAACCCAGATGTATGACACATAGAAACAAATGAAAGTGAATCCAAGTGTAAAACAACTAGCGACAAGCTGGAGAGTAAACATAAGAAAACACGCATAAACAAAAAAAAAAAAAAAAAAAAAATGGAACATAGCAACACATGACATGAGTATTCTACAACACTGAAAAAGCGCCTCATCCGCTTCCCCATTTACACTAAAACTACATGACTGACGAAGAAAAGAAAGGCTCTAACGTACTCTATGTAAACGTCTACTCTTCAAGAAAGGCTTAATCTGCACTTTATCATTGAGGCCAGGTGGTGTATCTGACCTCAATCTTATAATCCACCTGGTCTCATGTTCTAATGTGCGGTTGATCAGGTCCCCTCCTCTAAAACCTTGTAATACGTACTGGATTACTCGGAACCTAAAAGTGTGATCTGTACCCGCCACCTTGTTATGCCTAGCCAAGGCATTAACTTCCGATCCCACTCTGATATGGTATATGTGCTCCCTGACACGCTCCTTAAGTGAGCGGTTGGTCTTCCCTATATAGTAAGCAGTGCATGAATTACAAGTGGCCATGTACACCACATTTCTACTCTCACAACTCGTGTTGGTGCTAAAATTAAATATCCGTCCTGTAATGGGGTGCTGGAAGGACATATCTTTATTTATGAAGCCACATTGGTTACAATGGCCACAGGGTACTGTGTTCCTATTCTCTGTAGTCTTATCCTGTGTAGGGTATCTGGGTCTACATAATATACTCTTTAGGTTGGGATGGTTCTTGTAAGCTATACGCGGTACCGAACCAACTATATCACTGACCTCCCTGTTTGACTTCAAAATTCCCCAATGCTTATTCATGGCTTTTCTCACTTCTAAGCTCTTCTTACTAAAAGCAAGATTCGCCCTGACTTCTGTTGTAGATGAAACAGCACTGTTGGTTTGTGCCATTTGTTCCATGAAATAAGGTCTGGCACTGCTATCCCTTAACGAATCCACTAATTGAATAGTTTCTGAAATTTCTTTATCTTTGTAACCTCTCTCAAGGAATCTAACTCTCATTTCCTCCACTCCAACATCATAGTTTTCCTGTTCTAAATTGAGTCTGGACACTCTCATGAATTGCCCTTTGAGGACATTATCAAAAACATGCTGGGGGTGCATGCTTTGTCTATGTAAAAGGTTGTTCTTATGGCACCCCTTCCTGTGTATAGTCGTGTTGAGCATACCATTGGACATCCTAAATACTTCGACGTCCAAAAACGGTATGCTCCTATCAGAAAAGTTCATGGTAAATTTTAAAAATTCCGTAGTTGTGTCTAAATAAGATACAAAGTCCCTTAGAGAGTGCTCATCTCCCAACCATAGGAAGAAGAGGTCATCCACGAAACGGCAATACATGCCAACATACTCAACAAAAAGTGGATTGTTACAGAGATACAAATCTTCCCACCTGGCCATAACAAGATTGGCGTAGCTATTTGCACAAGATGTGCCCATAGCTACGCCATCTCTTTGCAGGTAGACATCTTCTTGGAAGGCAAAAACGTTATTTGTTAAGACTGTTTCAAGTAATAACATGATAAGGTCTATTTTCCTATCCGAAAAATCCGAGTGTATTTTTAAATATTCAGTTATAAGTTTTATGCCTGTCTCGTTGGGAATGACTGTGAAAAGACTGACTACGTCTAAAGTCACTAAAAAATAGTTTTGTTCTCTATCCAAAAGACGCGTCTGGGAGTAAAGGTCTAGAAGAAACTGTTTACTATCTTTCAGAATTTTCCTATTTTCACTTACTATAGGTCTCAATACATTCTCCAAATAAATCGACAAAGGTTCAGTTACCCACCCTTGACCTGCCACAATGGGTCTTAGTGGTGGGTCTGTATGACTTTTATGAACTTTAGGAAGTCCCTGGATAACTGGTATAATGGGGTTCTTCACCTTAAAATAATCATAAAGTTGTTGTGTTATATCAAATGACATAACAAGATCATCTAAGATGTTATAAACACCAAAGACCATCTCAACTAAAATATCATGTGTTATCTTTATGTAGGTTTGTCTGTCATCAAGCATCTGAATCATCTTACTAGCGTATTGGGAGTAGTCCATTACAACCACAGGCCCTCCCTTGTCAGCTGGTCTTATTATAATTGAACAGTCACCCTTTAAAGATTTTAACGCTTGCCTTTGGTTATAATTCAGGTTATGTCTATGTCTAGATGATGTTTTCTCCTGAAAACACCTATATATATCATCCTCCAGGACATTCCCAAATACTTCAATGGTAGGATGTAATTGTGGAACATAAGTACTATTTTGACGGTGTTTGTTTTGTACTGAATGGCCATCATGTGATCCAAAATCTAACCTTAATTGTAAATTACGTATAAACAGCTTCGTATCTATAATAGTATCCACCAGGTCACTTTCCTTGGTGGGAATAAAACCAAGTCCCTTATTCAAGACCTGTTCCTCATATACATTCAACACTCTCCCAGACAGGTTAATAACTAATGATTTTGTCTCCCCCACATTTTCTTTAACGTGGGACCTTGCTGTTGTTGCTCCTCTACTGACCCTTTCCTCTTCTGTCTCCCCCTGCTGGTCGACCTTCTTTTGTCCAAAAAATGATTTTGGGCTATGGGGAGGGGGGCAGGTAACCTACTCAAGGTAGAGACCACACTATTTGATTTGGGTCAGACTACTGCTACCCCTGACCTTTGTACATCAGTGATGCAGCCTGCTAGACTCTCTCCTAGATCAGGGTTGCTAACGCTACCATTCCCCTGCAACTGAGCTGGACTCTCAACCTCTATTACATTGCCCAGCAGTGCTGCCTCTTGTTGCTTATTCCCAATACTTATATTTAGTTCAGTGACATGGGTAGTATCATTAGGCTTGTTACCTAACACTAAGGGGTCAACTACCACACTCTCATGTGTAGTGATATTCTGTGCCCTCTCAGTATTGGATGCTGGTAAATCCATCCCTTCATATGCAATAACTCTACTTGTTCCGCCTGTAAACCTTTGCATTGAGCCTAGACCATTATTAAATTGTTGAGGTGTATTCCTCTCCCTCGGCCATGTGAAGACGTGATTATTATTGAAATCACGTATATCCCTCATAATTTTAACTTTCTTCTGATCTAATAAACGTTTCTCCAGAAATAATACATCTTCTATGACCCTTCCCAGTCTCTCTGTATACACATTATCAACATACTTGTTTTTAAAGTCATTAAACAGTCTGTTTACAGTCAGCCTTAAACGGTTTTCCTCCGGTGAATGATACTCAATCAAAAGCTTCATGTAGCTGAAGCTAAGCTCCAAATTGAGCTGTTGCCATCGATATAGAAGGTCCGGTAGTGAACTACCAGTCGTGGGCATTTTCAGCACTCGTAGCCCACGTGGTATAATCCGTTTGTTTAAACAAACCTCAAAATAGTGTCTCTGGACCTGTAACTTAATAAGCTTGGTGAACACAGTCTCTAGCTCTTGTAAATCTTTAAATGCGTCAGAGTTACTTACTTCCGACAAAGTGTTCATGCCTCCTTCAACAACGGGGTTGAAATCCATAAGAAAATTGGTGTCCCCAGTCACACAAACTTTAAATCTCTCCATAACGCTGCTTGTGCGTCCCAAAACAGAGGGGACGTACGGTAATTCAATATTCAAGTTGCCTTCGTTCGCCATCCTCACTTCCTGCAGCACCGACGAGTAAAAATAGTAAACACACAATCCTAGAGCAGTGCAGCTCTCAGTGAAGGCGAGGATATCACGCTTAAAATATGTACACAAACCAAACAGCAATCGCGTGAACCTCTGATGGCAATAGAACGCTGGATACAACCAAATTCAAGACACGGCAATCCGTTCAAGTAAAACCAATAAAGCTTTTATTCCACAGAGTAAGCGCTTTCGCCAAAGGGCTTCTTCGGACTCGTATTACAAATAAAAACAATAATTAAAACCTTTTTAAACCTTTACATTGCTTATCATTGGTTGTTAAACTCAAGGTATCACATGATGTATTTTAAAGTGGTAGGTGCATACAAATGTATATTCCTTAAAACCACAACAACTACAAATTAGTCCTTTCAACATCAAAACATCAAAAAATATATTAAAAGTTATATTAAATTTTTAAAAACATTGCATGACATCTCGTTACCCTGACACATACAAAAGAAATACTTCAAGCTCTCTAAACATAAAATGTTCATCCATTAACCATGGAAAGAAGGGGAGGAACCCAGATGTATGACACATAGAAACAAATGAAAGTGAATCCAAGTGTAAAACAACTAGCGACAAGCTGGAGAGTAAACATAAGAAAACACGCATAAACAAAAAAAAAAAAAAAAAAAAAAAAATGGAACATAGCAACACATGACATGAGTATTCTACAACACTGAAAAAGCGCCTCATCCGCTTCCCCATTTACACTAAAACTACATGACTGACGAAGAAAAGAAAGGCTCTAACGTACTCTATGTAAACGTCTACTCTTCAAGAAAGGCTTAATCTGCACTTTATCATTGAGGCCAGGTGGTGTATCTGACCTCAATCTTATAATCCACCTGGTCTCATGTTCTAATGTGCGGTTGATCAGGTCCCCTCCTCTAAAACCTTGTAATACGTACTGGATTACTCGGAACCTAAAAGTGTGATCTGTACCCGCCACCTTGTTATGCCTAGCCAAGGCATTGACTTCCGATCCCACTCTGATATGGTATATGTGCTCCCTGTATATCAGTTCAGTGAACCTTGGTTGGCAAAACTCAATATTGAGTCTGTTTTTTGACTTCTTCCTATTTGCTCACAAGATTGGCATTTTTGAGGATGCAGTTTGATGGGAAATAGTTTAATTTAGTCAAGACATTGGGTTATTATGTGGCACATACCATTTTCACATGTTTCAGCTTTGTCCTCCGTTGTTGTTGGGAACAGAACTCCCCTTCTCAAGCAGCAGTGTGCTGTCTAGATGATTTTCTCATTGTGGGTGAAAGGAAGATGGGAACAGGGAGGGTCACACTTTCTGAGAATTATGTTGACAAATGAATGTTCTTTTAACTGACAATAAGGTTGAAATTCCATCAAAGATTCTTGCATTCTAAGATCTTGAAGTAGAAAAAATTAGACAGTATCTTTAGGCAGTAGCTTCACTTGCATCAGTCATTCTTGTTAACAAAGAAAGTTTCAGTTGCAAATGCTATGGAGTTGTGTGGCTTTTTGAACTTTACCTGTAGAGCCATCACTTCTGGAAAGGGCTTTTATTAGGTCCCTAATCAAATTTTTGTGAGGCAGGCAGAGAAAACTCCTAAAATTAACAAAAGAGATACTTTTTATGCCTATTTATTCTCAAATTACATCTACAGAAGATGTCAGTCTTGTGGGCAAATGTGAAAAGGCTGAAAGACGGACTCAGTGTAGAGTTGTGAAAACCAAGGGGCAATGAAGTGGCATATGACAGAAATATCTTCTTCCAAGGAAGAGTACTGAGATTTGACATTTTCATAATTTATATCATCATTTACGGATATGCCATCTGAGAAGGATAATTGATGAATTAGTCTGAATCACCTTCCTTTTTCTTATGAATCAAATCCAAATGGGATATTGTGATGGACTTGAAAGGAGGTTTGATCTTATTTAAACATTCACTGATTTGCATAGCATGTCTAGTGTATTTTGAATGAAACAAGCCAAAATACATTACTGTCGTTTCAGTTTGGTCAGAATTAGACATCTCAGGTGTATGCAGATAATACAGTAGATGTAATTGGTGTATGCCAGAGGTAGCACAGCAAGCTGATCTCTTCTGTGATTTGATCACAGTTAAAATGTTAGTGATTTTGCTTGACAGGGTTAGTGAGTGTTTGAGATAAACACGTTGGAATACATTACAGTTGCCACTATTTTATGACCTCTACACAGAAGTCTGATCTATACACCTATAGGTAAAGTGTTTATAGTTATCTCGTGTCTAAAATGGAATCTACTTCCCAGAGAAACTCTAATATGTATTACAAAGATAAAGACTACAGGCACAAAACGATTTAATTTGTGCAATAGTATATGACAGGTCACTTACATAAAACTGTAATCATGTTCAAAGCTGATCCCGCTGCAATATAGTTTGCCCCATTCCAATCAACCTTGTCCATTCAAGTGCTTGATGAAGCCCCTTTCCCTGCTTTGATGTTACCAACTGCTACTGATGCAGAGATATATTTAAATATTTTTCAAATACAATTAAGGATGTTACATAGAGCACTGTAAATAAAACTACACAAAAATCAAATTGCAAATATCTTTGCAAGCCATGTTTACACAGTGTTTCCTGTGACTGTTAGCATTTTGCTTGAAATTTACTGCAGCAAATTTCAATCAAACAACCTGGAAGAATGTTTTTTTTTTAAATAGATTAAATGGAAACAAATGATTGGAATAGAGAAAATATTTTGTTTTGTTTAACGAGACTGCAGCCACTTATGTTTGACTTCAAGTCAATCTAATGTTATATATATTTAAAAATACATTCAATGTATTGTCAACCAGATGTTTATAATGGCTGTCAATAGGAAAACCCAACAAATACAATTCATCCTTACTTTATGATTTTGTAATTTGGATAAAAAGCTTCTTTTTTGTGACGATACAATACCAGACCAAATATAACAGTGAACTGTGCTGGGCAGCTAGTGGCAGGATGAGACAATAACTTTAGATGCTTATCACTGTTCTAAATTTGACAGGGGATGCATCCCACATGTTTGCTACAGTTAAAAAAGTCATAAAAAGCACATTGCAACAAAGCAGGTTAAAACAATATAGAATGTTGTGTCTGCAGTATTTTGCTTACATTAGATAACATGAAATAAATTGTGTGCTTATTTTTAAAACATTCTTAATGTGAGGTGAATTTCTGACAAAAAGTTATGGGGCATCCATTTAAACTCAAGAACATCCTTCCTCCACATTAAAAAAAAGTGTAGTACACCAGCTGACATCAAAATACACTTTTGTAAATAATTCTATATGATTGGTGAATAGTAATATGATTTGTATGCTTGTCCTACAAATGTAAGAAAACTGTATGTTCTGTTCTGAGCTTCAAGAATGTAACCACATGTTACCCTGCTGGAAAAGAACAGAAATGTGTATAAACATGCCTATCCAAATGTATGCTGGTGGTAAAGGCTGGAATATACAGAGTTAACTTGCAAACTATAAGTAAAGAGTTTTAAGATGTGTTATAAAGTTAGTTTATCTCAGCTAAGAGACAGGATGTTAGGAGCTTCTGTCTATTGTCTTGAGACAGAGATAATTAATAGTTTTCACATGTAAAGTGTTTTTGTATTGCTCTGTAGTTTCCTGACAGCTGTACATCTGAAAGATAAGTATTTTAACAGATATGTGTTCAATTCTGTTGGTATCTGTTTAGCCTGGGAACTAGAGGCAGGTGTCAAATAGTGATGTCATCTACTGAACCCAGCAGTAATGTGTATTATTAATTTAAGAACTACCACAGAGAAAAAATCTGTGCATGTTGTATCTTGTGATAGACCTAGTAAGAACATCCACTCATCTGTATTTGCCTAGCTCTTTAAGTAAGACATTTAGGGCATAGTATCTCTTAGATAAAGACAGGAATACAGAAAGATTAGTTAAAATATTTTCTGTATTTATGTGAGACTGTCCTGCAATATTGTTTAAAATAGTTCCTGTGATTCTGTACTCTGTTGTCAGTGTGTTGAGTTATTGAATATTGTCTCGTGCTTTTATTATTTATTATAACATATATTTAAATCTTTTAATTGTGTCTGGTTTTGTTTAGAGTTATTTAAGTTTTTAGAGTACTTGCAAATGTATTTGGTGATACTGTATAGGCCACTCTTGAAAACCCTTAAAAGTTCTGGTCATACTTACCATTTGGACAATAGTAACATTACACAGTAAGATTGGACACCCTTTGGTAAGGGCCATTATAGTAGCTGATAAGTAAGGGTGGTTGGTGGCATTGATTACTACCTTATAGTCTGGGCAGAAGGAGGCATAGATAGCAAACCTGTGCCAGCCTTCCACAGGAGTGTCTGTGTATTTGTATATAAATCAAATGTGTGTCAGCTACTTGGGCAGGGAAACAAAGCACTGGTTCGACAGGGGAGGGTGCTGGAGGTTTTGGCTTGACCACTCAGCTGAGATCTTAACCATATAGTTGTGCCAGTGGGGAGTCTTATTGGAGATCTGGAGAGAGAGGGAGAAACCAGCCTCAGAATGACTGTGATCTCTGTGTTCTCTTAAGAGAAATTGTATTGTACTGTGTGTGTACCTATCATCCTTTCAATGTGCACGTCCCTCACTGGTGTTAATGGTGAGGATTGAGGCTCCTTGATTACTGGGCCAGTGCACAAGCATCACACCTTCTTCCTCCTAATTTTAGTTTCCCTATTGATTTTCATGCAGCTTTAAATATGGTAAGAATTTTCCTGAATACATATCTTGTACACTTAGTGTATACTTAGTGTACACTTAATGTAAGCTTTATTGAATCTGAGATGAACCTCAGACAGGCTTCATACTGCAGTTTGTGTTTAAGTCTGTTAGTCTTTACTTTTATATTCTGCAAATATGAGCAAAACAACCAATCATTATGGTTATATGTCATCCCTGAAAAGAGGCATTATAATTAATGAGCTTACTCAATTAACAAATAAGCAACAGAAGGAAAAGTAGAAGAAAAAACAATTTAGTAACGAAGTTTAAACTAAAAATTCTACAGTGAAATGAATTATCCACAATGAATCTTCTTTTTGTAGAACTTCAAATATAAATAAATTCATTACTTTTTAAAGTTTAGTAAGACATTTTCATTCTGAAAATGGTAGAACTTTAGACATACTGAGATGTTCTTCCAATGAAATACAAAGACAGGAGTCTCAAGTTGTATTTCCAATAGCTACTTGTTTGTTAAATATTTATTCAGTCACTATCTAGTACCCTTGCTTTTGAGAATTACAGTAGCAGCAGAACCTGTTCTGACAAAACTTACCTTTCTTGACTGTATAATTTCAATTAATCTTGAGAGGTCTTATGTGTATCCTGGCTAGTCATTAGATATAATCCAGGCAGAATATCTGATATGCCCTAATACCTCCTTCTAAAGGGGATGTGCCAGAACTCACTCTGCTTCCAATACATTGCTCACCTCTGGAATAGTATCCCAACAGAATAAAATTGTTCAAAAAACTCACAGTTTTAAACTACTGCTTAAACAACATCTTAACCAGTCCTGGTCCTGAACATGCTCTTCTCAAGGTTAACACTTTGTGTTCACCATACAATACTCCCCAAATGCTGTCCTTAAAAAAATACTCTCAACATCTTGCTGAAATGACAAAACAATTTTTATACATAACTTCTGCCTGTACATTCCACAACGTTGCATGTGGGCTTTCCCTTTAGTAAATTAAACTCTGTAAAAATCTTAGAATGTATAAATGTAGCTACTGTTTGAGTATATGCAAACAGAAATGCAACTAATCTGTGTTTAACTGGAACGTAGTATAATGCATTATAAGCAAATGGAGCTTTTCTCTATTTGCTTCATCTGAAAATGGATATTGCCCAGTCAGACGTTCCCGTTAAAAAAGACAAAATAACTAAATAAATAAATAAACAAATAAATAAACTACCTCACCTGACCTCTCTTTGTCCAGGGAAAGAGCCGGCATTCTCAGATCATGACGCTCCTTACCATCCGTATATTGTAGATATTCTCATTTTCAGCAATTGTATATTTTTTTCTTTATGGTTGTGGCCCATGATGAGAAAGGATAAGTAATTTTATCTCTAATGTGATATTTATTTCCTATCTTATTTATTGTCTATCCCTTATCATTAATCTTAGTCCTCATAAAATTGTTTTGTGTAGATGTCCTTCATGGATGCATCTGCAGTCATAACAACAGGGTTGTCCTGTCGTCAGGCAGCCCTTCAGTCGGCCGGATTCCAAAGTCCGGGTCCGGCTTCGGCTGATGTCGCACTTCACCCGACGTCATCTCTGTTGGTCTTTGGGTATAAAGGCATCAGCCGACGCCATTTTCCTCAGTCTTTCTTGCCGCGTGGCGCCCGAAGCAGAAGCTGTTCGCAAGTGCCGGTCGGTCGGATCCAGAGATTACTTCTACCGAATACTACTTCGAAGACTTCTAAAGCTAAGTACCCCGTTGGGGACTCTTTCTTGCCTCAGCCGATGTCAGAAAAAGTTAATAATTGTTTAACCTGTGGGAAACAAATACCTCATAAGGATTTCCACTCTTACTGTCTGCCTTGTTTAGGCCCAGCCCACGACGTAGCAGCCTGTTCGGCCTGTGCTTCTTTCAACCGACGAACGCTTAGGCGTCGGTCGGAGTTTGCTGAACAGTTTTTCGGTTCTGATTTTGCGTATATTATGCCGTCGGATCCTCCGACTACCCAAACTGCTAAAAAACGCAAAGATAAAGACCGACACTCGCGGTCCGCGGTTTCGGCCGAAACCATGGTTAAGCAAACCGCGAGTGTCTCGGTTTCGGACGAAACCGAGAAAACTGATCAAAATACAGCATAATCTATCACTACCACTGAGGCCCCTGCTACTTCTCTTGAATCAGCCTCAGAAATTTTATCCACTACGGTGGTTGCCACTGACTTATCAGACACCATTCCCTTGGATGTGTCTACCCCAGCACGTGGTGCTGCTAGGCCTCCAGCAGCCATGTCCATTAAGGCCTTTGCCAGGGCCAAAGCAGCCAAAACTACTAGAACAGTGCCTGCTAAACCCCCTACAACCCGGCCCTCTTCTAGTACACAAATGCTTACTCTGGCAGAAGATTTAATTTCATTAATTAGGGGATCTCAATCTCACCCAGACAGGGCCTCTCAGCCCCCAGAGAAGAGACCTAGGGCAGAGCCCCCCGAGCCTGTGTCCTCTGATGATTCTGCTGATGAATCAGACATAACAGACCAGCCAGAGGCTCCTTTCTCCAATTTTGAAGACTCAGATGCTGAAGAATCCATTCCAGCTGCCTCCCCACCAGAAGAATTTTCCTTTGGGGAAACCTTACATGCCATGCGAGAGCAGTTCCAATGGCAGCAGCAGGATTTCTCAGACTCCAGAAAAAGACTGAGAACCTTTCTGCACCTTCCACAACACAGGCCCTTAGCTATACCTCCTGTGCTCTCTGTAGTGGATGATGCCTTCAATGATGTCTGCTCTGCACCAGATTCTTTACCTCCAGCCCCTGCCAAACCAGACAGATTTTACAGGGTACCAGACACTCATCACCACCTTTACAAGGCCCCACTTGCAGACCCCGAAACTATATCCCAGGGTACCAAGGCAGTAGCCGCGACCACAGCTAAAAACCCTATTCCTTCTGAAAGGGAAGCCAGGTCTCTAGACAGATGGGGCAAAAAGGTTTACACTTCAGCTACTCTCTCAGCTAGAGCTTTAAACTGTCAGTTTCACATGATACAATACCAAGAGTTTATGCTTGATCAGTTAACAAAAAAGCTATCCTCTGATGAATCAATTGATAAGAAATATGTATTAGAAATGGTAAATAACATACAGCAGGTTAGTAACCATTCCTTAAAATGTGGCTATGATGCACTGGAGGCTTCATTTAGATCAGCCATGACTGGCACAGTGATAACAAGGCATGCATGGCTAAAGGAACAAGCTTTACCGGATCATGTTAAAGCTAAGTTATTAGATGCTCCTATGGATAAGACCAGCTTGTTTGGTACACCTGCCCAGCAGGTAATGAAGAAAATGGAAGAAAAGGCAAAATCTGTTCAAACGGTTAAAGATTTCTTGCAGGTCCAAGCCCCAAGGTTTAGCAGGAACTGGCCTGCCAAAATTGGTCCTTTCCTGACTCCACAAGATCCCAAAGGGGCAGGAATAGACGTTCCAGAGGCAGAAACCAATCCAGAGGAGGTGCCTACAGAGGACGACAGTGGCAAGGTAACAACAGAGGCACAGACACAACCACTGCCACTACAACAACACAGCCACAGTGACTTAACTCTAAATCCGCCTACCAGGGAACAAATAGCAGCTCCATTAGGCGGCAAATTAACCTTATTTTCAAAGAACTGGCACTATATCACAAAAGACAAGTGGATTTTACAAACCATAGATCAAGGTTACCGGTTCCACTTCCACACTTTACCAGTCAAAAGAGGAATGCCAAATCTACCTCCAAATCAAAAACAGAGGCTCTACAACAGATAATGCAGTTAGCAAACATGAGAGCTGTGGAAAGAGTGCCAACAACAGAACAAGGAAAGGGATTCTACTCAAGACTATTCCTAGTTCCAAGAAAGGAAAAAAGTTGGAGACCTATTCTCGACCTGTCCACCTTAAATACATACATCATTGTCCCAAAATTCAAAATGCTGACCCTACAGCAACTTCTTCCCATGCTGGGCAAGGAGTGTTGGCTGGTAACTCTAGATCTCAAGGAGGCATACCTGCACGTCCCCATTCGACCAATCTGCAGAAGATACCTCAGATTTCTTGCAGGATCAGAGCATTATCAATTCTCAGCATTGCCCTTTGGCTTATCTACTGCCCAGAGTATTCACAAAATGCCTGGCATCAGTAATCGCCCACTGCAGACTACAGGAATTCAAATTTACCCATACCTGGACGACTGCCTGCTACAAGGGGACAACAAAAGCAAGCTGACAACAGATTTACAAAGGGTCATTTACTTGCTACAAGCACTGGGATACACAGTCAATTTACAAAAATCAAGGCTGATCCCATCCCAGACAAGGACATTCTTGGGCGAATTGGACACAGTAAAACAAATGGCTTTCCTAACTGCAGAAAAACAAAGAGAACTCCCTCTTTACTTCTTGGCACTAACAAAACAGAACAAGTTAACAGCAAGAAAAGTACTGCAGGCCTTGGGCTTCATGGCATCATGCATAATCTTGGTTCCACTTGCCAGACTACATATGAGAAAACTACAGTGGTACCTAAAGAATTTATGGTCCCAACACAGGCACAGCCTAGAAACAGAAATTCCACTAATTCCATGCTTAAAACAGGAGTTCCTATGGTGGGCTCAAGCATGCCAGTCAAACCCAGGGCTACCCTTTCGCAGATGTCAAGCAAGCCAGACCATCACAACAGACGCTTCAGACCTAGGATGGGGGCCCACATGCTGGACAAATGCGTGCATGGATTGTGGACGCAGGATCAACTTCACCTGCACATCAACCTAAAAGAAATGCTGGCAGTAAAACTGGCAATCCAAAACTTCAGACCATTTCTCAAAGAGGGCCAGTTGATGATAAGGACAGACAACACCACAGTCATGTGGTACATCAACAAACAGGGAGGCACTCATTCATACCCGCTATGCAGAATGACTTTGGAGCTGTGGAACCTGGCACTCAGCTACAACATCCAGTTACAGGCAATATTTGTACCGGGAAAAGAAAATACTCTAGCAGACATATTAAGCAGAACCACATTGGATGCCCACGAATGGATGCTACACCCAGACATCTTCAAGACCATCTCAAAGAAATGGGGAATGCCTCAGATAGATTTATTTGCTTCCCCTCTCAATCACCAGCTCAAAAAGTTCTGCACAAGGACATTCCACCCACTAGCATGGAAAGTGGATTCGCTCTCCTTCAGCTGGAAAGGCCTAACAGCATATGCATTCCCACCTCTTCCCTTGATACACAAGGTATTACTAAAAATCAAGGAAGAACGTCCAAGGATAATCCTAATAGCTCCAAACTGGCCAAGACAACACTGGTACCCACTGCTGAGGAGCATGTCTCAGAACAATATGTGGCCAATACCCCTGATGCCTTTGATGTTAACTCAGAACAACTACAGCATCATGCATCCAAACCTAAAAACGTTGCAACTGACTGCATGGAACATCACAAATCCAGAACTTTCCCAAAGAGTTAAAGACATTATTCTTGAAGCCCGCAGACCTTCAACAAGAAGGAACTATGCAGGAAAATGGAAAAGGTTTGTCATTTGGAGTACTGAAAGAGGAAAAGATGTGTCAAACATAGATATGCCTAACATTCTGGAGTATCTGGCAGAACTTCTACATTCAGGCCTGTCCTACTCCTCCATCAAGATACATGCATCAGCTATATCAGCAGAATACAGCTTTGATCCACCTGTTTTTTCACACCCATTACTCAGACAGTTCCTCAGAGGAATCAAGAATGTAAAACCTCCAAGGAAACCACCATTACCAGCTTGGGACTTGAACTTTGTGCTAGAAAAGTTGACACTATCACCCTTTGAGCCAGCAGCAACAGCAGACCTACAGCATCTATCGTGGAAAACCGCCTTCCTACTGGCAATAACCTCAGCCAGGAGGGTTTCTGAACTCCAGGCCCTAATGGCAGTACAACCCTTCCTAACCTTCCATCCAGACAGAGTGTCCATGAGGACTAATCCTACATTTATGCCTAAGGTGGTATCCAGAGTGTCTTTAAACCAGGCAATCCACCTACCTACCTTCTTTCCCAACCCACAAAACAGAGGGGAAAGAATACTGCATACCTTGGATGCACATAGACAGCTACGCTACTACCTGGACAGAACAAAAAGTAGCAGAAAAACTGATCAGCTTTTTGTAGCCTATGCAACAGGAAGGGAAGGAAAAGCTATTTCCAAACAGACAATCTCCAAATGGATAGGAAATTGCATACGATTCTGTTACTCCTTCCATGGAAAACCAATTCCACAGAACATAAGACCTCATTCTACAAGGGCAACAGCCACTACCACAGCCTTTTACGAGGAGTGGCAACCAAAGACATTATTGAGGCGGCTACTTGGACCTCCGTGCATACATTTGCCAAGCATTATAATTTGCCTCTATATTCCAGATCCCGAGCAGGGTTTGCCACTGCTGTACTGCAAGGGATCCTAAACACACCATAATCTAGTTTCTTCCTCCTCCCTAGTTGGCTATGGTATTCTACCCAGTTGTTATGACTGCAGATGCATCCATGAAGGACATAGTACAGTTTTGTACCTACCATAAATGTAGATGTCCGAACTGGATAGCATCTGCAGTCAGGATTACCCTCCCTCCTTCCCCTCTGTGGTACTCCTAGGGTGTTTACCCTCCTAATAGCTAGCTGGTGGGGGGAGTCTTTTATGGTGTATTTGTTGTATATATGTACATACATGCTTATTTTTTGTGTTTACCACTATCTTTTTGGAAACATTGGCATTTATCCAAAATTTTTAGCCTACAAGAGGGCTACTGGCATCTGGGGCAAGAAACACTGAAGAAAATGGCGTCGGCTGATGCCTTTATACCCAAAGACCAACAGAGATGACGTCGGGTGAAGTGCGACATCAGCCGAAGCCGGACCCGGACTTTGGAATCCGTCCGACTGAAGGGCTGCCTGACGACAGGACAACCCTGTTGTTATGACTGCAGATGCTATCCAGTTCAGACATCTACATTTATGGTAGGTACAAAACTGTACTTTCTCTCTATTCCGTTTGTGGTTTTTGGTCTTTCTTTTTCCAAATTTTAACATTCACATTTATAGATTTTCTTAGGGTCAGAGATACTGTTAACCACTAATAGACTTACAATTTGGTCTATATTTTTTTCCTAAAAGCACACAATCTACAGCTTTCTGTTGCCAATTCCAAATTCCAAGTCAGGTTTGTTAAATCTCACCTTCCCAATCAGAGTATAGCTTCCATAGAGCTTGTGCATTATTTTGTCTATGAATAATACAGCAACCTGTTATTAGGTCTTTATTATATACCAAAGCAATTCAACATTTGCTGTGTTTTTCATTTTGTTTGGACACAAACACGTCCTATGAGTCTATGGTAGTTGCCAAAGGGAATGAGGTTTGGTCATCAAATGTTTTTCTCACAGTTATATTTACATCTCCACAAATTTTGACCAATTGCCATCACAGTTAACATATCCAAATATTTGAGAATCAGATAGTGCTTTCTCCCCCTTGTTTCTGTAATCATTCCTGTCCAATGTAGTTCCTTCAAAGAGAAGATGAAAATATAATTTCATTAGCTTCTTCAAAGGCATTTTGACATGGTAATATACTTCAGATCTTTGTGTGCCATTTTAATTCTTTAGTATGTATTGTTGTGAACTAAAAAATGTTAACTGAATTGTTCTGGATAGAGCAGATTTTCCAGTTCTTGATAGATGTGAGCAAGTAATATTTTTTTTTTTTTGCTAATATTTATCATAAAACTTATGTAGCACTTCCTTAAGGTCATTCCTTGATCAGTTATTGATCAGCCATATGATTTAAATTTACATGCTTAATAAAAATGTTTTATGGAAAAGTTCTTAAAAAGCTTGTCCTACCTATTCCACAAACCTTACGTTAAACCTTGTTTCATAAATAAATGTGAATATAGGTTGGAGTAAAATTTGCTTATGCTCTAAGTATCCATATGGAATCATATACTTTAATGGTGTCACATCAAATTAAACTTTCTGGGAGTCTTTTATTACATTGTTCTCATTATCCTGTAATGGTCTTTTCCCTCTTCTGAAGTCACTTGACTTAAACAATGTTCAATTTCTTATTAAGATTCCCAGATAAAAAATGTTGATTTGTTTGATATTTTATTATTCTTTTCATCCCAAATAATTATTCTTATTTTTTAATCCCTTCCTATTGATCAAGAAAAGTTTGAGTTATTTGTTGATCTTTTCCTGCAAATTGCAGTATTTGTAATCAGCATACTCTCTCTACTAACTTGGTCTTTATTTTCCTTGTCTTTCTGGGTATGTATAATGTATATATTTTTTACATTATAAAGTAATTCTCCAATTTTTGTCACATAATTAAGAAATGTCTATCATTGCATCATCTATTATCTTGTCTTTGTAGTGTATGTTTAGGCTTTAACAAATGCATAAAATCTGTATCTGTCTTTTAAAGAACTTTAGATCTTTTATAATCATTTCTCTAAGATTAATTGCTTCTTATAATGGGCTACAAATTTCATATAAGTTTAGCTTCAAAAAGGATAGTCTGTGTTTAAAACTTAAAAAAGTAAATGTTTTATTTTATCATGATTTTATGCTGTAATAAGTATAGAGGAAACTGAAATAATTAGAGTTATTTTGTAACTTCTTTATCCCTAAAATATCCAAATAGCAACACTGTGCAGTCTATACTTAGGGAAAGTTTGAAAAATGTATAGCTTTGTCATCTGAAATGCATGCGTTCCCTTACTTATGAAGCAATAGAAGTTAATAACCTTCAACATGAGGGGCGGGTGTTGGGATTCAGCTTTGCTTTCCCTGAATGTACCCATGCCTGGCAAATGAGCATTCAATATACCATGGTTCATAACATTACTTGCACTACTCTTTTTATATTCCTAAGTAATTACTGAGTATTATTTTGCCAGAAATTACTGTATCACTTCCAGTAACTTCATATATTCTCTTTAAGCATTTCCGGATCAGCTCACAAGCTCATGTGCTACCATCTATATTCCCCGGCTCAGTACATACATCCTGCCGAGTTATGGTGACTGTTTGCGCCATAAGATTATGCATCACTCTGTTATTTGCAGCTCTTAGTGTCATTCTTCACTGCAAAACTACAGAATTTCTACTCAAAAAGAAGAAAATTCTGCACCATTATCACCCTCCATTACAGAACATAAAGTCTTTTACTAACAACATTGAAATAAAGAAATGAAAAAAATAGTACATGAAAAACAAATACCATTACTGAACCAATATACATTTCTGTCAGTGAGTTATGGTTTAAACAACATGATTTAATCCCTCTTGGAAAACGATAAACATGCAGAATTAGAAGCAAACCCAGCAGAAAGGTGGTTAAATACTTACTTTTTCATTGGTCTCTCTCTCTCTCTCTCTCTCTCTCTCTCTCTCTCTCTCTCTCTCTCTCTCTCTACCTCTGTCTTTCTCTGTCTCCGTCTCTCAGCTACATTATCTACAATAAAATATATGTAATTTTCAATGAAAAGGGCCTTTGTGGGAAAGCCTACGGGAAGGAAAGGCTCATTACTGGTTTACCACCCACACATCCACAGTACTGAAATATGAAGTGCACTTTTTATTTTTGTTCTTTACATTATTTTGCTTTCTATAGTGAACTCATAATGGGTAAATCTAAACACAATGTGCCATTTTGTGATTACTTTAACCTTTGTTTACTTTTACTATGAATAGGCCTAGTGTGCCCAATGGAAAGCATACTATGCTGTTGTTGCTTTTCTTTAATATGATAGAGACATTTTCTAAGGCAACTGCTCATCAATCCATTTTTAATATTTAAGGTATAGTGCTTAGAACTACAAGAGCTTTCACACATGGTGACATTTCCCTAGTGAGTTAAATAGTTCGTCAGAGCAATGTGTGTGAAAACCTCTTCATATGACAAGTAAAAAAGTAACAAAAAAGTATAAAATATACGTTTTAAAGATTCACTTATTAATATCTCCAATAAAGGTGATATTAGTGCACTGAACTGACAGCTATAAGTTGCTATACATAGGAAATGTCTTACTTTTTGTGTTGTTTTGTAGTAATATTTCACATAAAGCTTTAAACTTTTTATGAAGCTGTTGGCATTTCTTTCTCTAAAAATATGAATGTATGGAATTTGAGTACTGACTAGACACATTCAAATTCATTTCTTGGCTTCATCGTTTCAGTTCTTCACATTCTATACTACATGTATAACTTGTGTTATTAAATGTTAGTATATCACCATTACTCGAAAAGTCAGTCTCTGATGCCTAATAAGTCCTATGTATTTTGAAACTTTAATTTTATAAACGTCATAAGTTTGTTTTATAGAGTTATATCCCAAAGACTGTCAAAGAACTCCTAATTCTTGAATATAAGATTATATAGCTGATTGCCAACTCATTCATTCGTAATGCTTCTACTGTCTGGATGCATTCCAATTGCTTATAGGCTAATCTTAAATCAAGTAAACATTTTTAGCTTGGTTTAATTCACTAAAGATATTATCCATTGTTAATAACGGATGGCTTTCAGTGTGTATGACTCTGTCTGCTACTGCTATTACTTTGCATGTTCTCACTTTGTTTTTGTTCGGGTTATAATATATAAAATGTAATGCATTACCTTTATTACTTTGTCAACATTGCCCGTTTTTCCAATGTTGATTTTTCTTTAACTAATTTTTAAATATATTGGTATTGTTATTTCTTATTGATCTACTAGCTGCTTAATTTGGAGGTGTGAGTAGTTTCGTATGCTGTTTCTTTAGATCTTTTGTGCAATTAAGTAAACCTTTGCACTGTTTTAGTTAGCAATTTAACATGCTAGTGTGACTTGTATTGCTTTTGTCACAATACATTTGTATTAGTTTAAGTGACCTTGTAGTAGAGTACTGCAGTGAAGAAGATCCTTTTTCTTCCCATATATTGAAAGTTACTGTGGATTTTCTCTTGTTTTCTTTAACAGTTGCTTGAACTTTGCATTTCACTGTTTGCGCAACATATGTGAAACTGAAAGTAAGTATGGAATGCGGATGGGGATAATGAAAAATCCTACCACCAAAGTTAAACCTTGCAGAGGTCAGCTACTGAAGCATGCCATTCCTCTCATCTGCCCCCCTGAAGGAGAACAGTCTCTTTCATCACATCAGTCTTCTTCCTCACCTGATTGAGATCATCCAGGTTCTCAGCTCTTAGTTGAACGTAGATTATGTGGTCACAGTCAATGTTTTATTCCTTTTAACATGGACTCAACTATAAAGTACATCTTTTATCTCATCTTCTTGTGCTGCAATTTTTAACATAAAAATGCTGTATTGTACACATTTCTAAAATTGAAAATATATGCATACTTTCACTTAAACAGCAGAAAATGCACACCTCTTGTGCCTGACATAGTCTCATATAGATGATATACCTTGTCTTAATCTATATACATTAATAATATTTCTAATCTCATATCACTAGTACTGTTTAGGTGAAGTAACATAATCCTAAAACCTTTCCTGTATGTGCTTACATAGTCATTGTAGACAATGCATGCACAGTCAAGTTCAGAAATGAGTAGGCTTCATACTTTAAACACATTTTTCTTAGTGTGCTTTTTTGTTACACTTGTCATTACTGGCAGACTTGACTGCCTAGAATGTGACCTGACCTTAGCATTTTAAGCAGGGCTGCATAACATTTGTTAAGAATGGGTCCCACTCTATAGTAGCGCTTAACTGATTTGTCTTTTTTCTGGATGTTAAAGTATAATCACAACTCCCCATGCACTACAAAATAATTGTGTATGTGCGTGTTTGTATGTGTGTGTATGTGTGTGTCTGCACACATGTGCATATGGGTGTGTCCTCTGCATAATCACAAAAGGGTTCTCCAGGGTATGAAAGATAAAGCAACTTATTATCTCTTGTAAGATAAAGTCACACGGCAGCAGCTAAGGGCAGTATGTATTCACGGCAAATCAGGTCATACCATTGTGGTTAGTCTATAATAGTTCAAGAAATTTGTGCACAGGTCTCCATCACTGGTTTTGTTTCAGCTGTTGCATAGCTCTTGTTTTTTTTTTCTCTACAGTTCTGAAATTTCACCTTAATTTTAAAACAGACTACATTCACAAATGCATAAATGATTTTCACCCACAAAAATTAGTCCATCTTCCCATCTACAAACAGACTATTGGCAGTTTTATCTGTGTTGCTTGCATGTGTCTATAAACGAAGACTGGCTTTTTTTGTTATTATTTAATTGTGGAAAATATTTTGAACTTTCTACTTTGTTATATAACTTTTTAAAGCAATTTTCATTACTGGAGTTTGGCAAAGCATGAGTTATAAATTGTCATCAACAAAATGCATGAAGCTGTAAGTTGTATAGCTTAACAACCTAAGCAGATGCATTCCAGATATAATGCTCATTAGGCTTCCACTTACTGAAGGCAATAAATTAGGGAAGATATCTCATCTGCCAGAACATTTGTGAAGGCCTTATTTTACTACAACAGCTGTCATCCCTTTTAGCATCGTATATCAACAGTCATTAGAGAAGGTCAGGTAGAAGAAAAATATCATTACGTTGTAGCTAGTATGACTATGCATATTAATAATACCCATATAGTTATTGAATTGTTGTTTGTGCAGATTTAGTTCAGTAACTTAAGTGAACAGGAATGGCTATTTAAATTATTAAAATGATAGTAGTTAACTAGAACACAACCCTGAAGGCAGCAAGGAAAGAACAATCTAAACAAAAAGATAGTTGGAGTGATTACAGGCACAGGCAAGTTTGTGGCCATGTGTTTGTATCTATATGTGTGTGTTAGTGTGACAGGCACAAATTCCTTATCTGATGTGATCATGCCTGGCTTTGTTTGTTTGTTTGTTTTTTTTCCTATCAGTACCAGGAAATAATGACTATTTTTTCCTCACAGCAGTCAATTTCCATACCTTATTGAGTGAAGTGTTCTTTTTCTCATTGTAGGAGTGTAAGAGTACTAAATAAGTTAACAGCATTTGGTGCTTAAACATTTGTGAAGCAAAGCTACTTTTAAACCACACATAATCTTCTCTGTGTACATACATTTTCTAATGAGCAGTTAGAGATGCTACAAGGACACTTCTGTGCTTAGGTTAATTCTTACAAATTTCAACTTTACATGGCTGGTTTTAGCCATCAAATTCTATAGCAGATAATATTCTGTAGGCTCTTTGTAGCCAGTTGAAACATTCTGGTTCAGTCATGATTGCTTTCTCCCAAAAACACTGAAAAATAAATGTGAGTCTCATGCCTAAAACAATTCTGCTTATTTTATAAAGTAAATATCATTGACTTATGGCAATATATATATATATTTTTTATCGAAGATTCTATATCATCCTGTAACACATGTTTTGAATTGCTTAGTGGTAGCGGTGTGCTTTTTACTTTGGTCATTTCCTTGTCCTGAACTCTTAAACGTGCATGTGTTTTCATACCTTACCTTGTTAATAGTCTTTTTTGAGACATTTAGGTATGCAAGTAAACCAAATATACGTAGTAAATTATTAGTTCCTACTGTATTTATTATAGGTTGCAAAAGAAGATGTTGCTGTCTGATTCAAAGATTCAAAGAAACGTTATTGTCATTTAGGAAATACAAGTGCTACCTAAACAAAATTTCGATTGTCAGCTCTTTTACAGCAGAAAAACAAACACAAAAAGACAGACATGATAGGTATTAAAGAATGAACAATACTTATAGCACAAAAGTAAATACCTCAGTAGCGGATGCACATGTTTGTACACTATTTATATACACATTGGACAACACTGACTACTAGATGACTGACACATGAAAAGAAAAGTACACCATATACAGAGGTGAGATTGAGTGATATTGCACATAAAGAAGTGATTGGAATTGCACTTGAATGAGAATATTTTAATTTTAATATGCAAAAAAATAATAGAATTACTGTATGCAAAAAGAAAAGAATGACAATGTAACAATCTATTATAGTTTTGATACATCCAGATTTACATCTGCATTAATGAGTCTTATTGCAGTTAGATAAAAACTGTTCATGAATCTGGCGGTCCTGTAGGGGATACTCTGTAACCCTTTACTACATGCAAGTTTAGTGAACCAGCCAAACGCTGGATGAGAAGTGTCACTTAGTAGTTTGCGGGACCTCTCTTTACATCTAATTTCAAAGAGCTCCTGTAAGCTCCTGTGGTCTTCCAGTCAGGAAATCAAGAATACAGTTGCACAACCCTTTATTTATGCCAAGGTTGATTAGCTTTTCTATAAGTTGCATTGGAACCACCTTATTGAATGCCAAGCTGAAATCTATTAAAAACAGCTTGGCATAGTTGTTCTTCTCTTCAAGATACTCCAATGTAAGGTGAATTGCCACCGAAATGGCATCAGCAGTTGATCTCTGATAAACTGCAGTGGGTCAAAGGATTGGGGTAGTACTGTAGCCAAATGCCTTTTAAACAGTCTTTCTAAGCATTTCATTTCATTTGATGTAAGGGCCACCAGCCTGTAATCATTTAGGTAGGTGGGATTGACTTTTTTGGTCAGAGGGATTATGTTGGTAACTTTGAAGCATGCTAGTACTTTTTCCTGGACAAGTGGAGTATTGAAGATGCCTGTCAGAACTATGCTGAGTTGGTCTGCACAACCTTTCAATACTTTCCCCAGAATGTTATCTGACTTGTGATTTTGCAAATCAGCAGTTGCTGTTTGTTGGTTAATGATTTCCTGATACCTCTCAGCAATGCTTATTAAGAGATATTCCAACTGAAGTCAACTTCCTGAAGTAGCACAAAATCTTGACCTAGTTTTGAATGATCCCTGACTAAAAACAGATTTTCTTTTGAAATTGCTATGTTTTCAGTTGTAATAACTGTTTTAAATCAAGTTTTCTCTAAAATAACAAAAACTGTTCCGCTACATGCATAATTCAAACCCCATGGTCAAAGTATTAAAAAACAGTAGCCTACATTGTTCCAAAACAAGTAGCTTGCATTTTAAGTCTGGACAGCAAATGGAATCTCATTTCCGTTTTTGAATTCATAACTACGCATAGATGCTTATTTAGTATAACATATGGAGCAAGCAGTGCTGAGAGAATTCAGTTTCAGTCAGATAATTTGTGAAAAAAACAAGGTCAAGGCCTACTCCACATCTACGCTTTCATCAAATTATGCAAATACATACCTAGCACATAAGCAACCCTTTCTAAGCAGTATATAATTAAAGTAGACAATGAACACTGTATTACTTTTCCTAATGCATTGTGTCGTGTGATCACATAGCTGCATGTTACCAGTGCAGTTAAATGATGCCTGTCAAGGTCAGTTTCAGACATAAGTGAAAATTTTTAATTAAGAATCCATTGCACCTGAACATTCAGGTTAGTAGTGTATGGATTTCCAATTTTCTATAAACTATTTAATTTTCAGTTTTATGTTACTGAAAAAATAGCATTCTCTGTTATGGATATGAAGGGAAACACACACACACACACACACACACACACACACACACACACACACACACACACACACACACACATACACACACGGGTTCACTATATAATTTTGAAATACTGAAATCCAGAGTTTCAGTATTTCAAAATTATAATACCGAAACCTTTGCATTCCGAAACACCAGAAGCACAAAATTCAAAATAACAAAGTTCGGAGCTTCTGGTGTTGCAGTGTGTGAATGCATAGGTGTATGTGTAGGTAAGTACGTATGAGTGTGTTGGTTAGGGGCTTTAGTGTATGTTAGTGTGTGTTTTGGCTGTGATGTGTGTGTGCAAGGGGCTGTGAAATGTGTGTGTGTGAGTTACTTTTGTGTGTGTGATTGTGCGATCTTGGAGTTAGGGGGCACAGCCCCCCACATGTGTGGTGCATGGGGGTTTGCCCCCCTGCTTGTCTGTAGTGCAGGATTGTTTGTTTGATTGTGGGGGGAGATTGTGTGCATGTGTATGTGTGTGGTGCATTTGCAATGTAGGTTCGCGATTTCAAATTTCGCAGTTATGGGGTTTCGGTATTTAAAGGTTTCAGCTATAGAATTTCGAAATACTGAAATTTGTGATTTCAGTATTTCGGGATTCTATAGTGAACCCATACACACACACACACACACACACACACACTAAAAATCATCACTGACAGATAAAAAAATAACTTTTGGCAACTTATTTTATAATTCATAATGAGACTCGCAGATCTCAAAGTTTTGCTTTTTAAAATAATATCACTTCTTTTCAGTGTGTATCCAGAAAGGCATCTGCATATTTATTGTTCCTTCCCTTTCCTTCCTCCCTGCAGCTGACCATCAGCTGCAACCAGCTGCTCTCATTGTTCACTGGATCTATAGGATACATCATGGCCTCTCCTGGGCTTAGACCAGTCCATAGGAGGGGCTGCCATGGATCTTGAGAATGCTTGTGCAGCACCCTATTGCTACTGGGGAGAGTGCTCTTATCCCCCATCATTGCTACTGGGGAGAGTGCTCTTATCCCCTTCATTGCTATCGGGGAGAGTGCTCTTATCCCCATCATTGCTACGGGGAGAGTGCTGTTATCCCCATCATTGCTATGGGGGAGAGTGCTCTTATCCCCCATCATTGCTACTGGGGAGAGTGCTCTTATCCCCATCATTGCTACTGGGGAGAGTGCTCTTATCCCCATCATTGCTACGGGGGAGAGTGCTCTTATCCCCATCATTGCTACTGGGGAGATTGCTCTTATCCCCATCATTGCTATGGGGGAGAGTGCTCTTATCCCCATCATTGCTACTGGGGAGAGTGCTCTTATCCCCATCATTGCTACTGGGGAGAGTGCTCTTATCCCCATCATTGCTACTGGGGAGAGTGTTCTTATCCCCATCATTGCTACTGGGGAGAGTGCTCTTATCCCCATCATTGCTACTGGGGAGAGTGCTCTTATCCCCATCATTGCTACTGGGGAGAGTGCTCTTATCCCCATCATTGCTACTGGGGAGATTGCTCTTATCCCCATCATTGCTACTGGGGAGAGTGCTCTTATCCCCATCATTGCTATGGGGGAGAGTGCTCTTATCCCCATCATTGCTACTGGGGAGAGTGCTCTTACCCCCATCATTGCTACGGGGGAGAGTGCTCTTATCCCCATCATTGCTACTGGGGAGAGTGCTCTTATCCCCATCATTGCTACTGGGGAGAGTGCTCTTATCCCCATCATTGCTACTGGGGAGATTGCTCTTATCCCCATCATTGCTATGGGGGAGAGTGCTCTTATCCCCATCATTGCTTCAGGGGAGAGTGCTCTTATGCCCATCATTGCGACCGGGGAGAGTGCTCTTATCCCCATCATTGCTACTGGGGAGAGTGCTCTTATCCCCATCATTGCTACTGGGGAGAGTGCTCTTATCCCCATCATTGCTACTGGGGAGATTGCTCTTATCCCCATCATTGCTACTGGGGAGATTGCTCTTATCCCCATCATTGCTACTGGGGAGAGTGCTCTTATCCCCAACATTGCTACTGGGGAGAGTGCTCTTATCCCCATCATTGCTCCGGGGGAGAGTGCTCTTATCCCCATCATTGCTACTGGAGAGAGTGCTCTTATCCCCATCATTGCTACTGGGGAGATTGCTCTTATCCCCATCATTGCTACGGTGGAGAGTGCTCTTATCCCCATCATTGCTACTGGGGAGAGTGCTCTTATCCCCATCATTGCTACGGGGGAGAGTGCTCTTATCCCCATCATTGCTACTGGGGAGATTGCTCTTATCCCCATCATTGCTATGGGGGAGAGTGCTCTTATCCCCATCATTGCTACAGGGGAGAGTGCTCTTATGCCCATCATTGCTACTGGGGAGAGTGCTCTTATCCCCATCATTGCTACTGGGGAGAGTGCTCTTATCCCCATCATTGCTAGGCATTTTTAATGTCACTCTTAAAAGAACTTCAGTACAGGCACATGGGTTTCAGTGCTAAAAAGTTATACACAACTTTTTCACACTAACTTATTTAGAACATATCTGATATGTATGAGCTTATTTGTAAGTCACAGTTAACTTCTGTTGTTGGCTTTTGAGGTGGTAGATTGTGCTATCCTCCTAGACCATTTAGAGAAATACTGCTGTGTCTTAGGTGTTAGTCTTAGTCTGTCTTCTACCTCTCTGGAAACCCCTAGAGAGTTGTATTTGATAATAATTAATTCTTTCCCTTGTCTCTCAATTTTGGGATGCCTCATGCTTTTTATTCTAGGTCCTTTTCTGTTCTGTATTTATTTATTTATAGCTGATAGGAGAAGAAATTAATTTGAGAGGTATGCCTTATCACTGCTTTGCTGACTACTCATAGCTTTACCTCTCATTTCTTTGAGAGTCTTTATCTGCTCTTAATTGTTTTTGCCAGGAATTTATTCATGATTAGATCATCAGTAATTGACTATAACTCAATACATCTAAGACTATTTCCATGCTTATACAAGTTACATTTAGGGATTATTCCATGCCTTTCTTATCTCAGATATTTCTTACTGGGGTGAGAAACCATATTTTGTGTCAATAATGTGTAATCTAGGAGAGGTTACAGGAACTTAAATTTATTGACAACAAATTAACAGTAAACGACCAGATTTCAGCTGCTGCTGAGTCATAATTTTTCCATTTGTGGAACTTCACCCTTATTCTATCTAATGATTTTTCTGCTGTGATTCACTCACTTATCTCTTCCCATCCCAACTACGCCATCTACCAAGTGCTACCAGACTTCAAACTTGCCCATTTGACATTGATGCAAAACTCTGCAGCCTGGTTACATAACAGGTTTTCCATACTGCATCACATTACACCACCTTTTGTGTATTCTACATTGCCTACCAATTAAACAGTGGATAACTTATAAAGTCCTAGCTCTGGTGTATTTAGTCCTGCAAGACCTGGGCCCATTTATTTTAAAGACCTACTATCCTGATAAAGGCCTAATAGATCTTTACGCTTTGCTTCACAAGGTGTCATGGCGGTTCAACCTTATAATCTGAAATCTTCTAGCTGATTGTGATTTAGATATAAAGGTTCCTATACATGTAACCTGCTTCCAGGGTAGTTGCAAAGTCAATTAATTATCTACCTATCTGACTTGGCCTGTTTTGATGTCTACTGGCTACTTGATTTTGCTTTCACATCATTTCAGCTTTGACTTTTTGTCATATCCTTTTAAACTGCTGTCTGTTGCAATGTTTGTTTTATTACTGCATTTGATGCCGTTAAGTAATTTTTATATTTTATCCCTACATTTTCTTATTAATTTGTAAGGCATCTGGTAACATGAACTTAAAAATTTGAACCTCGAGTTAATATTCTTTGCATGTTCACTAATCACGTAGATAAATGTTTCTGGGGACACTTTTAAACTAGCTCCACAGACTACTGGCATAATAACAACAAAAATGAAAAAAACAATACAAAAGCAGTCTGAAATTTAGGCACAGATTCATACTTGACAATGACTTTCATTTTTGTTAAGAATAAAACTAATAGAGAATGTGAGCTGGGAATAAACCATCGTGAAACAGGTTAGTGTTACCCTACTGATGATGCGTTGTTGCGATAGTAATCCTGCTCAGTACGAGAGGAACCCCATGTTAAGACATTTAGTGTATGTGCTTAGCTGAGGAGCCAATGGTGCAAAGCTACAATCTGTGGGATTATGACTAAAAGCCTCTAAGTCAGAATCCTGCCTAAACATAACAATACTTTAGCACCACGGATCTTCAATTGGCCAGGGATAGCTGGTCGCATGGTTGGCGAAGAATGCTGCTCATCACTGGATCAGAGATGAGATAGAAAGGATCCACTTCTCTCCAACAGTGCACTGCATGTTCATGGGGAACTGGGTGCTAAATCATTCATAGAGACAAAGTACAAAACTTCAACCATATCTCTACATATATATATATATATATATATATATATATATATATATATATATATATATATATATAAATCATGTAGAATCCTCAGCCTATAACAACATAAAAATCACAAAGAATATTGAATAAAATAGTAATTAAATTAACATCAGAGTAGTGTGGCCAGACTTTAGTTTATTGAACAATATGGCTGGTGAATGACCATGTATATCTGGTATTTTCTTCCTGAAACAGTGGCAATCTTAGAAATAACAAAGATTATGTAATAACATGCTTTTAAATCCAGTGTAAATCAGGTCATTGTATCTCCCTGTGGAAAACTGTTTGCATTTGCAAAATGATGTTTTAATGACCCTTGTTTTGCACTAGCTAAACCACAGGTAGGACCTTTCCATGTGCAAACATATTAGCTGAGGGATTGAACTGAATAAATGCAGGATTTAAAAGCTAACATTTATGCTGAGGTGGGGAGGGAGGAGGCAGTAATCATGGAAGAGCATCTTAAAAGTGAAAGAGCCAAGGGCCAATGTGGTAACCAAAGTGCCTTTCTAAAGAAAAGCATTGATGCTCAAAGTTGTTATAAAGAGATATAAATGCATATATTTTGTCAAATATTATTTGCAATATTCTGGGGAGTGTGTACTCAAGTTTAGGAATGACCAGGTTTATTCAAATCAATTTACTTTAATCAATGGTAAGGAGGTAACACATTCTCTAGCAGCATTTTTAATGCATTGAAAACTTGTCATTAGTGTCATTAGTGGCTCCAGTAAAACTTATGAATGGGGGGGGGGGGGGGTCCAGCCAATGTCCAAGATTTGCACAACCTTACATGCTTAGTAAATGGAGAAGCGGTCGTGAAATTGTTCAGTTGGGTCTTTTGGACTACATTAGGCTTTGTATAGTAAGAAAGATAATGCATCCAGATCTGGTGATGATAATTGCAGCCTTTTTGAAATGCACCATTTTCTAGACTTTGTTAAAGTTAGACTTCAAATCTGTTTGCACTGTAGGACCAATCTTTCCTAATTTAAATAGAAGCGAATTGTCTGTGTACATTATTGCTTATGCATTCGTGAGAATGCATACACGGTTGTTAATGGAAAGAGAGAAAATAATCTGAACTAGTACTAATGTCTGTAGTACCCTGCCTTAAAATGAATAATTCTGAGCTACTACTATTACAATAGGAGGTGTGTATGTCCTATCTGAGAGCTATCCCTTTAACCAGTTAATTTGTCAGTCCCAGCCCAGAAAAACAATACTCTGAATCTGGTAAGTGGCAATGCATAATTCACTGTCATGAATGTCCTTTTCACAATTATGAAAGTGCCCTGATTAACTTACCCCTCTCCATATTAGATGGCGATTGCAATGCAGGAAATGACTCATCGTATTATAATGATTATTGAAACCATGATAGGTAACTATCAAAGTACAAATACTAAAACAAAGGTTTTCACAGCACTGTCTTGAAAAATCTTGGCAATTTTATCTCTGCTAGGTTTATCATCGTAATGCTTTGTACCATAGTTTGTCCACATAAAGGTGTTGTATACTGCATAATGTTTGTCTTGACTTCTGCATTATATTAAACCCACACTGATACAGCTTTTGTAATATCAACATGCAGTATGCATGCTGCCTACTTTCTCCTGTGGTACCTTTCTTAAAAAACTGATGTTATCTGTTGGACACCCTTGCAATGGCAGCTGTGTAATTCTGTCTGCGACATACAGGACAGATATTGCCATGGGCAGGATGACATTTTTGTGGCACCACATAGGTAGTGACCAGTAGAGGACACTCCTGAATATAACAAGTTTTTCATACATAGTTAGTTTGCGAGGGTGTAGAAAAAGAAGCAAACCAAACACAAATACAAACACATGTACACTTACAATAGTCACACTATGCATAGATACCACACTCACACAAACACACACATGCACACATATATAATCATCTGCATGCATATACTGTCAGATTCATGAATGACTTCTGGATTACATATCAGGAGCCCCATAGATGCTATCTTTCTAGTGGAAATAATGACCTTGCAGTTCACATAGAGCCAGTAAATGAGTGCACCACACAAGGGTTGAAACACAGATATAAGCTTAATATACTTCTCAGGTCAACAGTGTACTGTGTGACCCTGTTGGGGCATATCTGCTGAGGGGTAGTCACAAGCAAAGGTACAGAACAGTGTGTGCAATATAGCAGAACAAAAATAAAGCAGACACTACAGAAAAGGTGCACTAAACAGATTGACAGATCTGCATGTTTTATATGTCTGTTGTGCAGTTAAAAATTATAAAACAAATGTAGTATTATGAGACCAGTTAAAGTAAGTGCAGCAGAAATTGTTGAATTTGAGTTACAGCGCAATGGCAATACATATACAGAACCAACTGATATTGCCAACATATTGGCCGACAGGTTCAGTGCGAACTTTATCCCCCTTTCATCCCCCAAAGGGCCCATTTCAATACCTGAGGAATGCCAAGTCCCTAACATCATGGATACACATGTAAAAACCACACTGTCCAAAGCCAAGAATACAGCTTCCATGGGACCTGACAATATCCCGGGCCGTGTCCTGCATGAACTACAAAATGAACTGGCACCACACTTGAGTACCATGTTCAATCACAGCCTCATTTCAGGCTTTGTTCCTGCCGAATGGCACACTGCTACAGTCATCCTGCTCCACAAAGGGGGAGCGACTACAGATCCTGGGAACTACCGTCCCATTAGTCTGATGGGTCTGATACATAAGGCCATAGATCACATCATCATGGACCTTATCAACAGGGACATAGGGAATCTCCAAACTCTAGACCCCATGCAGTTTGGGTTTGTGAAAGGTAGATCATGCCTGTTCAACCTGATAGACTTTTTTGAGTCTGTCACCAGAGCTGTGGATGAGGACAAGGTAGTTCACACAGCCTGCCTAGATCTTGTCAAGGCCTTTGACACCATCCCTCACTCAGGAATCATAGATAGACCCACTAAACTAGGCATAAACCCCTATGTCATAAGATGGGCAGCCAACTGGCTCACTGGTAGAACCCACTCTGTAAAAGTAGCAGACTCTAATTCTGACTACCAACCAGTTACAAGTGGCATTCCACAGGGATCGATCCTGGGTCCTTTCCTGTTTGGCATCTACTTCTCAGAAGTTGAAGCCAACACAAAGGGGCTCTGGTTGACCAAGTTTGCAGATGACTGCAAAGTGGGAGCCATTATCAATTCTCCAAAGGATGTAGACATCCTTCAACAAGGCTTCACTGAGACCAATGACTGGTGCAAGAACCATGGCCTCAAGCTCAATGCCACAAAGTGCATTGTCATTCCCTTTTGGAAAAATCTGGTGCCCATTAATTACCACAGAATAGGTAGTCCACTAAACACAGAAGGAGTGATAAGAGACCTTGGGACACAGGTTGACAGCAACCTCTTCTTTGATAACCACATTGCCACTGTGGTCAGAAAGTCCTTCTATGTGGCGCATCTTATCACAAAAGGTTTCTCATCCAGGAAGAAAGAGGTCATAATCCCTCTTTATTCATCCCTCATTAGACCTATTATAGAATATAACATCCCATTTGGTATATACCTCACTAGACATGTACAACAACTGCAAAGACCACAAAAATACCCTTAGACATATGCCCTACACTGACAGACTCAAAAAACTCCAGCTATACTCTGTCTCATATTGCCTACTTGGAGGCAATCTCTGCTTGACCTACAAAGCCATGTCTGACCAGATCTGTTGGATTTACTTCACCTAAACAAATCCCAATACCTATGCACCAAACGCTCAAGGGACCTAAACCTCATTACCACCATAAACAGAACATGCTGGAGGGACAGTTTCCTAACCCAGTGACTTCCCATACTCTGGAGCAAACTCCCCATTCACATCAAGCAGAGCACTTCACTGGCCCTCTTCAAGAGAAATCTTGATGAGTGGATGTGCAATAGTAAATTCACCCTAGAGATAATTTCAAAGGCCCTGATTGACAGGGGCATGGGAAACTAACTCTGGGCGGCAGTTCTCCCCGGGGATCACCTCAGTGGCCCTGTTTGACATGGTGGGCACTGGGAACTAATTCTGGGTGGCATGATGTCAGGGAATTTCTTGGGCTAGGCTTATATTGGCTTCAGGGCCATTAGCCTAGTACACACCTATGAACCTATGAACCTATGAACCTATGAATAGTGTAGCCAGGTAATCAATAAACCATGAGCTACTGTTTATGCAAAAAGCAATTTTAGTTTTTTTTTTTTTTTTTTTTATAGATGGATAAGGTGTTCACCTCTCTCATGCATACTAATATTTCCTCCCAGATTTATCTGATCTTTTAAATGAGAATACAGGAGTTGTAGAGAAGCACTAGAAAAAGTGGAGTTTTTTACCCAAACTAGTATACAATCCTTGGATAACATGATATTGTCCTAATATAATGCCTGCAACAATTTGCTTACTCTAAATGTCCCTGCATAAAATTAGGTAAATATACAGCCAAGACAATGAGTAAAACAATCCCATGATGATATAATGCAAGACGTGGTAACCTGTTTGTTTCCTGGGTTATTAAGTTGATTATTTAACGTTTCCCCAACTTTTGATTACGCTAGTGATTAGAAAAGCCATGAAGCCCTAATCTAAGCAGCTTAAGGCTGATAGATGTATAAGAAAAGTGGTGGGCACTTTGCTCAATAAGCATCTCTGAATTAAACAATTGATCAAGACCAGTGCCAACCAATGTCTGGCATGCAGAGGTCAACCTTTTCAAAAATTCTTAAAGGCTTATAGAGATGAGGAGTAGGCATTTTGGAATTTGAAGACCAAGACTTGGATAGGAGTATGTTGGCTATTCTTTGCAATTATCCGGATTTATAAGCTTGTTTATAATATTAGTTCTGTTTCAAAGAGTGTACAATTAGACATTTTTCAGCTTTGCTTTTATGAGTAGCTTTGAATATTAATAAAACACGGGTGGTAGTGCCTTCAGATTTAGTCCATATTTATTTCTATGAGCAGGACAAAAGTGTAATAAAAATGTATTTCCTTTAATGGGAAACTGCATTGTATTAACCCAACCTAAAATAAAGAATGCAATAAAGAAAAAAAGAAAAGAAACAGTCTTGTAGGTAGACCCAGAACAATTTTGTTGCTGTAATGTTAAACAGAACTGAAAAAAACAATGCAGTTGGCTTGTAAGATTATCGTGTTACACAGTCAACAAATTACATGATATGGGAGGGTCTTCACTGGCCAGAGTGAGTACTTCTTCTTTCCCATGCTAATATTATAGGAGAGATACAAGGGAAGTTCAGAAACATTTAATGGATAGTTTAGCATGGAGAGTGGCAGCATGAAGGGAAGAAAAAAATCAGTGATACATGTAGCCATGGTCATGTTATGGGGGAAATACTGTGGTATTCATGGAATAAAAATAGCTGCATAGTGGCATGCCAATGAGTCTTGTCATGCTATTGAGACTCAACACATATGCAAATGATGAAATTAAGAATGGTAGAGTGGTTTGCTAATACTTAAATCTAGTGCTTAGCGCTATCATTTGTACCTGTTTTGAACATCAGGGTTTAATGGTGTATAAGAGCTTTACTTGTGTTAAAATGCTAGGAACAGCATCAGTCAATGTTGATAAGAAATTGTTTGCAACCAGTCTCTCAGATAGTGCCCATGATATTGATTGTTATTACCGTCCACATCACAGAAGGCTCCCTCAATGGCTAACATGCCCTCATCTTCATTACTAGAGCATTGTCCATAGCCATTGTGTAGACAGAGACATCATGTGGGAAATAATTGATGAGTTGCCACACATAGAATCAAGGGAAATGCATGAACTGTCTATCCCTGTGTACACAAAGCTCTATATCCCATTGACAGTCCTTCACACAGGGTCCTTTCAGGGTTTGAAAGAGGACAGTTTAGGAATTTAGCAATCATTAGACAGCTGGATCCTACAACATTTCCTTGATCTAATACTGCAGCATGTGGAGGAGCATATATGGTTTTCACAGACAATAGCAAAGAGAAATTATACTATATGGGCATTTTACAACCTAGTCCATTTCTTTGAAGATCTTGGGCATTTGGCTGCCTACATATACATCCAGTATATTAACCAGAAGTGCTTCTTTTCCATCAAATGACACTTGGTCTGCAATGCAAAATGTGTTATATACAATATATCTGTATACCACACAGGCAGTTATCATGAATATCAGACCTGGAACATGTGAAGTATTTACTGGTAGTTTGTTTGGTAGTCTTCCCATAGGGTCAGCTAGGTGGCACATGAACATGTTGCCAGGTACAGAGGCCAGGATATATGGTTCCCATTTAAGTAAGTAGAAGGCCGCTTATAAAGGTGTCCACTGTTTGGTGTTGCAGGTGATGGGTGATAAGCTTTGGAAAAGTACACAGTGACTCCTACTGAGAATCCTCAGACAATGTCTGAGATGGCTTACAACATGACTGCATACAAATACATAGAAAACTGTTCAACATGCAAAGAAGGGACAGGCACAGTACACTATAGCATTGGCAAAGAGGAAGTGTCAGGTTCACAACCATGAGTCATGGTAAAGAAAGCACACATTAAAACAGATGCTTGCATTATCACACTGATGCATTACAGCACATTTTGCATGAGATATGGCCTAATCCACACATGAAAGAGGGTGAGGTGGCTGCAGTTATCATAATCATTGCACAGGTGGGGTGGAACACAATACACAATGATGTCTTATGGATAAGGGTCACAGGGGGTGGATTTGGTTGCCCACCTAAGCAGCAGGTACTCTGAGTTAGGGATTACTTCATCCAGTTGTGTTGTAGAGCTGAATGTCATAATTATTCAGATCTACAGTGTGTCCCTAGAGTTTCAGGACAAGGCTGGATACATGAAGTAGTGTGTATGGGAGCACTGATGTGGCACCCCATTTTGGGACCAGTAGGAGAGTGGCATATGATTCTCATGATGGCCATAATAAAGCATGGCACTCAGAAAATAAAGGTGGCATGGATCTGAGGGAAGTGCCACAGGCTGCCCAATGAGGCATCTCTGAGCTGAAGTCCATATGAGCACCTCAATCAGCAGCAAGCATATTCCTTGAGAATATCTATCTATCTATCTATCTATCTATCTATCTATCTATCTATCTATCTATCTATCTATCTATCTATTTATCTATCTATCTATCTATCTATCTATCTATCTATCTATCTATCTATCTGTCTATCTGTCTATCAGTCTATCATTCTATCTATCACTCTATCATTCTATCAATCTATCTCTCTATCATTAATTATATATATATCTGTCTATCATCTATCTATCATTCTATCTGCCTATCTATCTATCTATCTATCTATCTATCTATCTATCTATCAATTTATCATTTTGTCTATCTATCTATCTATCTATCTATCTATCTATCTATCTATCTATCTTTCTATCTATCAATCTATCATTCTCTCTGTCTATCTATCTTGTTATTATTCTGTCTATCTTTCTATCTATCTCTCATTCTATCTATCTATCTATCTATCTATCTATCTATCTATCTATTTATCAATCTATCAATTTATCAATCTATCTATCTATCTATCTATCTATCTATCTATCTATCTATCTATCTATCTATCTATCATTTTATCAATCTATCTATCTATCTATCTATCTATCTATCTATCTATTATTCTATCTGTCGGTCATTCATTCTGTCTGTCTATCTATATAGTTATCTATCAATTTATCATTCTGTTTATCTATTAGTCTATCTATCTGTCTGTCTATCTATCTATCTATCTATCTATCTATCTATCTATCTATCTATATATCTATCTATCGATCTACCTTTCTATTAATATATCCTTCTATCTGTCTATTCTCTGTTTATTTCCTTATTTCTTTTAACAGGGTCACAGCATACTTAATTGTCCTACTTTCCTTTATAAGAGCCAATGAGAGTTTAACAGGGATGCCACCCTCTGGAGAACAGGCATTCTCTCCAGGTGGCAACTATATTTACAATGTCCATGGCTGTATTTTCCATACAAGCTCCTTGTTACATTCACCTTAAAAATGTAAAATGGGCACCTGTTTCACATAAAAAATGCCTTTCATTTCCTCAGCCTATCATTTCTTAAGGTTACACTTGTATGTGTCTCTGTGCTTCTTATTCCCCATTTCCTAACATATCTCTCTTTCTTTTCCTTGCCTTTTGTATAATGAAATGATTTGGCATGCTGCTGTGCTGGCCATCTATGACTTGCTTATAGTTGCTATCATGAGTTTCTTCAATGTACCCATGAACACTGATAGCCTCGAGCATACTACCTTACTCATCTGGTCACATGCCACATCACTACACGTCAGTAACATGCCTGTTGCTAGTAAAGCCACTGCTCTAATTTACTATGCAGCCCTTTTCTTGGAATGTCTGTGCTGTTCCTGTAATATTATGTAGCCAAGCAGCAACACGCAGTGTCTACGGGACTGTTGACATTTGGGGCTTTATTCTGGTATAGCAAATATTTCTGATTACCCCAGAATTTTTTGACAATAAAACTTCCTTTATTAATGAAAGAATTTCCAGAAATATTAATCAGAGAGAGTATGAATTCACTGCATGGACTGAAAGACAGAAACTGGATTTATTTGAATAAATGATTAAGCAGGTGGGATAGAAACAGCAGAGCACATAGCTTGTCATTTAGATCATTATTCAAAAAGCTAAGCTGTGGGGAGGTCACAATGTAACAAACTGGATTTGGAATAGTTTGAAAAAACCTGTAAGTGACAGCACATAATTTTAAGTTAGCACAGCAGTGGAATGCATACAGAATATGGGAAGTTATGGAATTTGCTTAATAGCTTTTTTCATACTTAGGCAGTATATCCTGAATTGTATTACTGCAAAAAAGTTAGTGCAAAAGAAAAGGCACTTTACCACCAGTATGTGAGTTGTTTATCCCTCATAATTCTAAAATAAATTCCTAATTGTATCTGTAGCTAGAAAACTGATGTAGTCATTAAGCAAAATTCAGCATTTCTTGAAAGACATTGCAAATTTCATTGTCATTAACATCTTGTAGGTGTAAATGAATCTGTCTTTATTAAGCATTTTGATTTCAGTCTGACTTTATATATAAAATGTTCTGAAAGCTGAGGCAACTGTCTAAGCAAGAAAATAAAAGATCTGACAACCTGTGGCTAAAGGTAGGACTCCGATCAATACAAAACAAGGGACATTTTCTCTTGAAGTAAAAAGTTCAATGAATCTAATTTTGATTACTGGAGGTACTTTAAACTTTTTATGGCATCTCTAGAAAATATTAAAGGTATGAGTAAGGTTTAATGCTCAAACTCCCTGCAGAGAATAACAATCAGTAGAAAAGGATGCTGTAAGAACTATAGCCTTTTCACTTCAAAATGTTACAAAGATGATCGAGTAGTGTTTTTTTTTTCCTGCTTTATCAGTTCTAGCTAGTATTAACTTGTTGAATGATGAATAGAATACACCTAAATCCGATGATAGGCGATTTCGGTGAAATCAAAAGGAGTGCCAGTCACTGATGCGCCAAACGGAACACAATTTATTGTAGAAAACACAAGAACTAAAAACAAAAAAGTTAAGCGCTTTCACTCATAACCATGAGCTTCATCAGAACAATTTCCACACAAACAATTCATTATTTAAATACTATAAATTGGCGCCAAAATGGAACTTGTTCCCTTCCTTAAAGGGGTACCATAATTTTACTTACATGTGATTAGTCTCAATAAACTATCCAATAATAATATTCACTTGCTTAACACTGCAAGAACCATTAAACCATAACCTGGCTTGAACATGATATATATTTGCTTACTATATGAATTTGTTAGTAAAAAAGTGTGTGTAATAATAAAAGCAATGTATGAAAAAAAAATTTATAAAAAGTACAATATATAAGAAATATAATATATAAGAAACTGATTGTAACCCATATAAATACATTTCCTAATAATACTAACTAGATATAAACCATAAATACCTCATACATAATAGATGTAATAGATGTATGTTGTTACTTATTGTATCTAACAAGCTAGGGAACGATATTATTAAATAGGTGTTGTTGAAAAGTTTTTCTTGACAAGAAATCGAATCATTAAAATTTTAAAAATTATTAAACAACATTATAAATGTTTGATTACTAATAATCAATTAATGTGAACTTATTCTATAAAATAAAATACATGTAATGTATAATAAATAATTGATTAGTAATAGATGCATGGGATAAATATAATGATGTAATAAATATAGATATTTTAAAACTATATAACACTATAAAATACTGTTAAAACAATGAATATGTGGTCTAGTCAGGTTCATTTACCTATTGTCCCATTCAAGGATGGGTTTACAAGAAATAAATTCATTAAGACCTGGGGAAGTAGCTGCATTAAGGTATAGCTGCCACCAAACTTCCTTGTAACTTAATAATTTCTTTTCGTCCCCACCTTTGGGATTCTTGTTGATTGAATCTAAAATACCGAATTTAAATTTATGATTATTGCCCTTCATCTCTACATGCCTATATAATGCATTATTACAATCTTTTCGAGATATACTGTAAATGTGGTCATAAATTCTCTTCTTAAAATTCCTTTCAGTTTTTCCCACATAATAACTAGGGCATACTTCACATATGGCAATGTAAATAACCATCCTTGTGTTGCAATTACCTTCTTTCAATTTTACAATTGTGCTACAATTGTTAAAAAAATTTAATTTATGTCCTTCAAAAATGTGTTTACATTGATTACATTTGCCACACTTCCTAGTACCTTTTGATATTTGATTTGTCATTTGTTTTCTAGAATGTCCCTGATCATGATTGTTATATTCAAGAAGTTTCTTCATGTTGTTTCCCATTTTATATACCACCCCAGGTCAGTTTCCCACCACTTTACCTATACTGGGGTCAGAATTCACTACAAACCAAAATCTATTGACAATTTCTATAGTCTTGTCCGACATCGGACTATATGTTAATATAAAAGATTTTTGGTGTGTATTGCTGTCAATACCCCCAAAGGTGGAATTAAATTCCTTCTTGTCAAACAAACCTGAACCTAACAGGGGTTTGTATTTCAAACCCCATTCACTTAACACATATTTCCCTATATTTTTCAACATAGTTAATGGATAATTCCTATCTTTGAACAAATTAGTAATGTATTTAATTTCATCATGCATGTTCTGTGCGTTAGAGGTCATACGAGCAGCACGAATGCATTGCCCCTTAAAAATGTTCTGTTTCATTTTTGTGGGATGGAAACTATCATATGCTAAATAATCATTGGAGAAGGTTTTTTTCCTATGTATTCTGGACTGTAAGCTGTCATTGTGTACGTATATATAGGTGTCTATGCCAAACACTTGTTGTTCATGTTATACGTAAATTTCAAGAATTTACTACTGTTGTTCAAAAATTCAATGAAAGTGTCCAGTTCTTCTTTCGATCCTTCCCATAATATATACATATCATCCAGAAGTCTTGAATAATGAAAGATTTTGCTGTAATGTGTGCTTGGGAATAAACTTGTTTCTTCCCAATCAACCATGACAAGATTGGCAAATATGGGTGCACATGCAGCTCCCATTGCTACACCACTTGTCTGTTTGAAATATTCTCCTTCAAAATATATAAAATTGTTGTCCAGGACTATATTCATAAACTCCATTATAAGGCATATTTCATCCCATGTTAGTTTTGCATATTTTCTTATACTGTTACAAAATGCGTCAAGTCCTTCATTTTTGGGAATACTAGAAAATAAATCAATCACATCAATTGTAACAAAAAGATGTTCCTTCTTCCAATTGTGGACAGGATATTTGCTTAAAAATTCCCATGAATCTTTCACCATATAAGGGATGTTGTTGTAAACTGACTTTAGAATGATGTCTATATATTTCCAAATATAGTATGTTTTGGAATATTTCCCTGACACAATGGGTCTGAAAGGAGGGTCAGATGTACTTTTATGTATTTTGGGTATCCCTATGAAATTAGCCATGATAGGAGCCTTTACTTTTAAGTAGTCATATGCAGTATTAGAAATTCTTCCATCAATCAGAAATTCTTCCAGATAGGAATCTATCCTACGATGTAAGATATTCACTTTGTTGATTGAAATAGTTTTGTAGTTCCCTGAATCATGAAGTATGTTGTACATCGTCATGATATATTGCAATTTATCATATATGACCACCCCATCACCTTTATCAGGTTTCATAACTCTGATCGTGGAATTAAGTGTTAAAGCATCCAATGTATTTCTCTCCTGGTCAGTTAAGTTGTTGTTGACCTTATAAGCTTCCCTATTGTGGTGTAAAGAATAAATTTCTTTAGCTACAACTTTCTCATAAACATCAACTCTGGGGTGGTATAAAGGAACTTTTCTTTCTAAAATCATCCTCTTGCTTCTGACTATCATTCCCTACTTGATTGAAGTTGTTGTTGGATACTAGTTTGTTGTTAAAAATATACCCAGATTAATTTTCCTTGTGAATTTCTTCAACTCACATAAACAATCAACCAAATTGAATCTGGGAGTGGGGATAAACTTCATACCTTTTGCTAACAACTTGAAATGACTGTGATTGATTTCCAAGCTCGAAAAGTTGTAAATTTTGAAGTTGTCAAAAGAATGTATGTTGTCCTCCACTAATATAACATTTTTGTCATCAATCTCCTTCCCTTTAGGAGAATCCCGGAATGAACACGATCCTATTGATACTTGTTCCACTCTCTTTTCTCCTCCCAGTTCCTTTTGGGATTGTATTTTCTCCCATACCCTCCCTGTTGCTTCCATTCCTGTTTCCAATATGGTGGATTCTGTATGTTTGGTTCCCTGTAAAAATGGTGTACATCAGAACTGTATTCCGTACTACCATCCACATTTTTGTGTACATACTGATTGTTCCTTTCCTGTAACTTGTTCCTAGGCCTTTCGAACCATATATATGCTTCCCCTTTTTTATATTGTTCAATATCTCTGCAGAATTTTTTCTTTTTTCTTTCCTTTATATTAGTTACCCACTTCTCAGCAAACTTGAACTGTTTGCTATACAATTGTTCCCATTCTTTAAACAATAAATCATTGGCAATTTTCATATCCAGTGCCTCTGCTTCCTGGATCAAACCACTTAATTTAGCATCATTAAGTTCAATAAGCATGTTTAAATATTTTAGACCACATTCATCAAAAAATTGGTTAAAAGTAGATATAGAATTTTCATTCAAAACAATCCCCATAGGTTTTTTTAAAAATCTTAAACCCTGTGGTATAACTTTCAATTCAACACATTTCTGTAAGTAAACATTGTCCATTTTTAGTCCATTGATTTGTTTTAACATTTTACCCAAGGTAAAAATAATTTCTTTTAAACTACCCCCTGGTTTGTTAGACAAAACATTGTTCGTTGAAATGCTGCTTTCAGTTTCCATGTGATAGCAAGCATTCAAAAATTTGTTCAAACATTGTCCCTTGTTAGATTCATTAACCATGTCATCTTTATCAGAGCCATTATCCTTGTTTTGTACTGTGTTCACTGTTACTGACGAATACATTTTCAATGGAGGCAGCCGTTTGGGTTTAGTCCCTATACGTGTTGCCTCTTCGTCTATGTCATAAACTGAAAAATCAAATGATCAGGTAAATTAATCCTACTGCTGTTGTAGGATTCAGTTATGTTTAAGTCAGTACGTTTTCCCTTGTTCGTCCCACACAACATTGCACCTTGACCGTTAGGTATATTGAAACTCCCATCAGAAATATTACGTTCCCTAGATCTATTAGCAAAATTATCATCCTCATAGTTATCACAAGTAAAATTAAGACTGTTGTTTACAGTACCTAGTTTGTCATCAACTGATTTGGTTTTCACATATGTTGAAGTCAATTCCCCGGCAGAAGTTTTCCCCGGAAGAATTTCTGATTGATGGAAGAATTTCTAATACTGCATATGACTACTTAAAAGTAAAGGCTCCTATCATGGCTAATTTCATAGGGATACCCAAAATACATAAAAGTACATCTGACCCTCCTTTCAGACCCATTGTGTCAGGGAAATATTCCAAAACATACTATATAGGGAAATATATAGACATCATTCTAAAGTCAGTTTACAACAACATCCCTTATATGGTGAAAGATTCATGGGAATTTTTAAGCAAATATCCTGTCCACAATTGGAAGAAGGAACATCTTTTTGTCACAATTGATGTGATTGATTTATTTTCTAGTATCCCCAAAAATGAAGGACTTGACGCATTTTGTAACAGTATAAGAAAATATGCAAAACTAACATGGGATGAAATATGCCTTATAATGGAGTTTATGAATATAGTCCTGGACAAGATTTTATATATTTTGAAGGAGAATATTTCAAACAGACAAGTGGTGTAGCAATGGGAGCTGCATGCACACCCATATTTGCCAATCTTGTCATGGTTGATTGGGAAGAAACAAGTTTATTCCCAAGCACACATTACAGCAAAATCCTTCATTATTCAAGATTTCTGGATGATATATATATATTATGGGAAGGATCGAAAGAAGAACTGGACACTTTCATTGAATTTTTGAACAACAGTAGTAAATTCTTGAAATTTACGTATAACATGAACAACAAGGGTTTGGCATAGACACCTATATATACGTACACAATGAAAGCTTACAGTCCAGAATACATAGGAAAAAAACCTTCTCCAATGATTATTTAGTGTATGATAGTTTACATCCCACAAAAATGAAACAGAACATTTTTAAGGGGCAATGCATTCGTGCTGCTCGTATGACCTCTAACGCACAGGACATGCATGATGAAATTAAATACATTACTAATTTGTTCAAAGATAGGAATTATCCATTAACTATGTTGGAAAATATAGGGAAATATGTGTTAAGTGAATGGGGTTTGAAATACAAACCCCTGTTAGGTTCAGGTTTGTTTGACAAGAAGGAATTTAATTCCACCTCTGGGGGTATTGACAGCAATACGCACCAAAAATCTTTTATATTAACATATAGTCCAATGTCGGACAAGATTATGGAAATTGTCAATAGATTTTGGTTTGTAGTGAATTCTGACCCCAGTTTAGGTAAAGTGGTGGGAAACCAACCTGGGGTCGTATATAAAATGGGAAACAACATGAAGAAACTTCTTGAATATAACAATCATGATCAGGGACATTCTAGAAAACAAATGACAAATCAAATATCAAAAGGTACTAGGAAGTGTGGCAAATGTAATCAATGTAAACACATTTTTGAAGGACATAAATTAAAAATTTTTAACAATTGTAGCACAATTGTAAAATTGTAAGAAGGTAATTGCAACACAAGGATGGTTATTTACATTGCCATATGTGAAGTATGCCCTAGTTATTATGTGGGAAAAACTGAAAGGAATTTTAAGAAGAGAATTTATGACCACATTTACAGTATATCTCGAAAAGATTGTAATAATGCATTATATAGGCATGTAGAGATGAAGGGCAATAATCATAAATTTAAATTTGGTATTTTAGATTCAATCAACAAGAATCCCAAAGGTGGGGACGTAAAGAAATTATTAAGTTACAAGGAAGTTTGGTGGCAGCTATACCTTAATGCAGCTACTTCCCCAGGTCTTAATGAATTTATTTCTTGTAAACCCATCCTTGAATGGGACAATAGGTAAATGAACGTGACTAGACCACATATTCATTGTTTTAACAGTATTTTACAGTGTTATATAGTTTTAAAATATCTATATTTATTACATCATTATATTTATCACATGCATCTATTACTAATCAATTATTTATTATACATTACACATGTATTTTATTTTATAGAATAAGTTCACATTAATTGATTATTAGTAATCAAACATTTATAATGTTGTTTAATAATTTTTTAAATTTTAATGATTCGATTTCTTGTCAAGAAAAACTTTTCAACAACACCTATTTAATAATATCGTTCCCTAGCTTGTTAGATACAATAAGTAACAACATACATCTATTACATCTATTATGTATGAGGTATTTATGGTTTATATCTAGTTAGTATTATTAGGAAATGTATTTATATGGGTTACAATCAGTTTCTTATATATTGTATTTCTTATATATTGTACTTTTTATAAATTGTTTTTTTCATACATTTCTTTTATTATTACACACACTTTTTTACTAACAAATTCATATCGTAAGCAAATATATATCATGTTCAAGCCAGGTTATGGTTTAATGGTTCTTGCAGTGTTAAGCAAGTGAATATTATTATTGGATAGTTTATTGGTATTAACTTGTTAGTTAGCAAAACACTGCCTGCATTTTTTGGTATGACTTTGTAAGAAATTCCTAGTGCTTAATTCTCAAATTCTTACATTTTGAAACCTGTGCAAATAACTACAGGGTCAAAACAACAATTAGGTATAGGAAACTGTATTAGGAAATGTAAATTAAGTTCATATATACAGCAGAAATGAAAAATAATGAATTTTATTTATCATAAGTTTTAACTTCTTTAGTACAAATTGGACAAGTGTATTTACAGAGCAGAACCCAAGAAATGGCCAATGTTGACTTCCATCCATCCATCCATCCATCCAGCCAGCCACAATCCCTTTTCTCAATTTTGCACATGGAGTCAGGGTGTCCCCTCAACAATGCTGATCATCAAGAGCCAAGGTTCACACCTCTAGGTGGCTAGCCCTGCCACGGCTGTTCTTCCATACCATATACGCATACATACATTCATACATCTGGCAATTCTGAGTGTCCAGTCCATTTACTGCATGTTTTTAGAATGTGGGAGGAAACCGCAGCTCCTATAGAAAACCCACAAAAACACAGGGAGGACATGTACACTCTGCATTGAAGGCATCCCAGCTGAGAATCGAACTGGAGACACTCTTGCTATGAGGAGATAGCGCTATATGCTGGACCACTGTACCACCTATGTTGCCATATTTTTCAATAATTTATATTACAGTTACAAGATAAAAATATGTCAAAAATGTACACTATGATTACAAGATGTCAGCCCCTACACTAAATTCTATTAACATAATGCTGTGATACTGCCATCAACACAAGAAATGCATAAAATAATTTAACAATCTTGGAACAAAGGTGCATTTGCTATGGATGTAAAGAGAAGAATAATATTTAAAGTTGGGGTACCAGATTATGACAAACACATCTACAATGCGCAGTCAGAATAGCTGATATAAACAGTTGGTAGTTAGTATCCCATTTGTAGTATATAAGGAAAGAGAACTGTTATAACCACCGTGATCTGATGTTAAAAGGAATTTAAAGCAAATGAGTGGGGTGACATTAATTTACAATGTAATCTAGTTCAGCTTGCATGCAGAAAATAGAAGCATGCAAAAATTAACATTTCAGCAATGAATGAACTGAAGATGAATTGCATGTTAGTTGGTGTTCTAGTATTTACAAAAATATTTATTTATTTATTTATTTATATTTTACATTTCTTAACAGGGTAGAGTCCGGTTGGGTAAGTAGCCCGTTTTTAGCAGAGACCCGGGGAGATAAGCTCCATAACAATAATACAAAAAGATTACAAACATTTTTAAAAGATTTACAAACAATATACAGAAAAGTTTGACAGTTGCCAACAATCACAATTTATTAAAAGGTGTATGTAAAACAGAAAACATTACATTTCTTAAGCTTTATTACAGCCAATAATTTGAAACTCATTAGATATATATAACCAAAAACCACTGTGGTATTTTCATTTGGTAGAAGTAAGACAAGAAGTTAGCAGAATATAAAACATTTGATCAAAGGCATGAGAAACTAGCCAGGAGTATTACAGGAGCATAGCCATTGTTGAGTAAGGTATTCATTTACAAGTTTTTTTGAAACTATGATAATCTGTGTTTTTTAAGATATTCTGGGATAATGGGTTCCACTGTTTGGCTACTTTGAAGGAGAAGAGAGAGTCGCCAAAGTAATTATGTATTTTATATATACAGTTCAGGAAGATTATATACAATGTAAATTTAAGATCAATGAGAGGGTATATTTATTTCTGATAATACAGCATAGTCTTATCACTGAGTTATAGCTATTCACTGCTATATTTAATTATTTTTAGAATAGTCATTAATTCTGCTGGTGTGAGTTACTTAATTGATACACAGTCTGATATTATGTAGTTTTATTATATGATTTTTGGTTAAACAGGGCATGGGAAGACAGAAATAGGGACATGAAAGTGAAACAAATAGCTAAAAGAATTTACAGAAGAATATCTGAGGAGCAATGCATGAGTAGGGGGGATATGCAGACAGTGCTAACTAATAATTAATTTGGCATACGACATGGTATAAATTTATCTTCATAAAGCTGAGGATAATATTCATTTCTCTTGGACAAAACCATTGACTTAATTTGTGCAACACTCTGCTCGAGACATCTGATTCTACAGTTAAGGCGGTTGAAGAATTCTCCTCTGGAAGTGAAACAGAGTGGACAGCTTTGAACTTGTGAGGGGAAAAAATTCCACTCATATATTATGACGTGTGCTATATAATTCACATCCTTGCTTTTAAAATCATACACTTAGATCTGATAGGATGTGGGACTATTATTCAAGTATTGTTCATCCAAAGATGTATTTTGCTAAATATTCCAATTAAGAGGCACGGTGCTAAAAATTTAGTTGATAACAGGTGTGAGACCTTCATACTCTCTGTTGTGATGAATTCATAACCTGCATCCCCATGTGTACCATTAGGATTACAGACTCTAGGCAGGTCTAGTCCTTTCAGTGAAACTTGCCAGGAAATAATCTGAGAAATATTGTATAATTGTGGGTTGCATTCCATTCATCAAAATTGGAGAACAGCTACTTTTTGCAAACTAGACTAACAATAATCTGAATGAGATATGGCCAGTTTTAAAGCAAAGCCAGAAATATAATGAGCAATTTAATTCAGAAACTTTGAAATAGCTAACACCACAGAAAGAGGCATCTATTTTTCCCAAGTATTCATCATTGATAGTTATAAATATGTAGCAGGCAAGTTTTCAGGAATTCTGTGTTCAAAGTGTGACATAATTAAATTTGTGGAAAAAGCCGACTGATTTATTCCATGGATCTGATAACATTCCATAATATACTTTACCTAATTTAATCATTACTTCAAATGCAGCATCAAAATAGTTAATTGTCATATTGTTTATAGACCACAATGCTACAATAAAAAAATGTACTTTTAAAGCCTAATGATACAGACACACATTATGTCATTACGTGCAAGTCACACACAAGGGAACAGGGCTCCAGGTGTAGGGGAAGGTGTAAACATAGCACGCTGACACATGCTTGTTAAAGTTGACACACACCACTGTCAAATACAGGTCACCTACAGACAAACATGACACCGTTCCATGGTCCATCTTATCTGCTTCCCTTCCTGACTCACACACATGCTGTCAATGGTTTGGGTCAGCCTAGGTCTCCTGCACCCCCTCCCCACAACACCCAGTGCAAGTGATGATACCTGTGTCACATCCCTGCCATCCTCACCATCGATGCAGGGAAATGAACCCATGTGTCTGATGCACAGAATAACTATATTAGTCAACATGTACTTGTGCAATGGAATGTTGTTTTGCCATACCAATTGTAGTGGTTACCAACAGATACTGTATGTGACATTTGTCACGAGTACCACACATACTTTTGTGCACCTTATGTTATATGGCTGTTTAGTTACACAATGACAGGTATGTCATGGACCTGTTTATGCTTCTGTTTCAGGAATCTGTTAGGATAACCTATGGATACACAGGGGTAATAAAGCAGGACAGAATGTCATGTTTGCACAATATGTCTTCAGCAAGGTACAGCCCTATAAGTGCATGGCTCCATACGTTCATATATGTATAGCAGGTAGCAGGCTAACAAGGCAATGGCAGCATTCAGAGTACTCATGCATCCTAATCTGTGAAATGATCTGCTACCCTTGGTAAATACCACCACGGTTTTAGTAACTAACGCATCTACAAGCTGTGGTGGTGGAGATGACCCATCTATATATATATCCTGTGTCCAGTACAGACAGTTGCCTGACACCAGTTATGAATGTTGTGTTTTGCATCCTATTGTATAACCTGCACATGATGTGTGGCACAGCAGATGTATGCTTCACGTGCATGCTCGGCCTGTTTTAGGTAGGGTGTACTGTCTGTGTTACATACCTGTCTCTCCAGCATGTACTATGTATAGCATAGTGATGTTGTAGGTGTGTAGAACAGATGAGACATGTGCCAGTCCTGTCATGGATACATGAGAAGTACACAGTGAGATTTGACATCTCCCTGAATGGAGCCATACACATTCCCTACAAAGCATTTAGGAGAAAGACTACACATGTACGGTTATGACATGGACTCCATAGGACATGTTATCTACACTGTGTATTGGTGTGCATGGAACCTGTGTAGCTGCTACAGTTGTACAATATGGCTGTGCAGTGACATGACAAGGGTGCCATTGCACACAATGATAGGCTTGATGACTGTCACATTCAGTATGCCAGTGACAGTCTGGGATTTACATCCCAAGCCTGTCAGTATAGGTGAATGCATCCCAACATCTTTCTGACCAGTGAAAGGCAAAGGCTACTTTACTCTGTGAGTCCATAACTCCATATCTAATGGCTCAATTGTGTGCAGTGTCCTGTCACTATAATATTTTGCAAGGGTGGATGATTTTCTACAGGATAGTATTGTGCAGTCTTGGGCATTTAATCTTTGTCAGTGGCTCAGACAACTGACTGTGTCTTAGCCAATCCTGGATAACTATTGGTTCTATTGGTTCTGTGTGGGATTCTGTGACAGCTCCTAATATGCAATCACCTGCTCATGTACTCAGTCAGAGATCACTGACAGTGGCTGTAACTGCAGAGAGGGAATAGGTAGAAGGGATATGCCAATAATGGAGGATGTTGAACTCCACTGGTGACTGGCATCATTGCAGCTTAGGCCTCCCAATGCTATATTCCCAGAGTATAACTGTCAGCCACTTGCCTATCCACCAGCTGACACAACACTCTGTACATGATGTACACAGTTTCCAGCATGGCCTGCTGGCCTAATATTGTCATACACTTTATCAGGCCATGGTTGGTGGAGTGAAACTTATGTCCGACATCCATTGCACAGTGTAACAGTCAATGGGCTCCACCGGTTACAGTTGATAGGCATGATCTGGCCTAAAGCAAAAGTAACAGTGTTTGGTCCAGTATCAGTAGGTGTACAACAGTGGTAGAACTCACATCCATGCTAACTCTTATCATGGCATTTCAGGTGACATGACTCAGAGATCTGGGGACACCACTTTGCACTACATGCTAGTTGTTCTCTGTGCAAGTAAGTATTGCAGTTACTTCCAGCATGTTGCAAGAAGAGAGTCATGCAAGGTGTCTGTACAGAGCACAGGCAAACACATTAGGGAAGTGTAACATGTACACACTGTGTTGCTTAGTTGTGCTGTGGTTAACTGGCCAAAGGATGGTCCAGGTCCTTACCTACGATGCCCTGGAGCAGTGGCATGACATCCCCACATGGAAACCAATGTATTGCATCATGTGTTTACCAGTATAGGAGGCCACTACAGCCCCCCCCCCATGTGAGGTCCTCCCTGGTGGGATCTGGTCACAGATCACTCTCCTTAGAACTCAGCACGTATCCCCCCTTGCAGATAATACAGACGTATATGTCAAGAAAGCCATTTATTATCTCCTGTAAGATGATTGACATAGTGTGACTGCACCTCCCCCTTCAAATGGGACAGGCAAGTATGCAGAGCTCTTCTACCATACATTATGTCAGCAGCATGACAACTGCATGTACTCAGCTGTATGGGACAGGAGGGACACAGGCTCATCATGGCTCAGCAAACCTGACTAGTGGACAACTGCCATTAGCAGGCTGTGCAATAACAGGTGGACATTGCTATGCGACAGTTGGGGTGAGGGTGCCACTCCCCTTAACATGGAGGCATATCCTCCTCAGCTAAAAGAAGCACATAGTGTTGTTTTGACATTGTGTAAATATGGTAAGTGATAAAATTAGCCACCCACACAAAGCAGAACCACAATGCACAGTGTAGTTAAATGTGTAACCTCAAAGGACGGGTCCAGATTGTCTCTGACCTTAGACATCATGATGCAACATATGATGAGTCTGTACTCATACCTAACCTGTACTCCCACACTCTGCACCAACTACACTCCCTTCTCCCCACCACATGTGACACATGACTTTCCTACAACTTGTCCCATAACTTCTATATTTATAGAGAAGTTTGTAAATGGCCTCTCAATGGAAGATACACAGCATATATTGTGCATATTAACATTCCAGGATCATCCAACATGTGATCTGACAAGGATTACTAGCACCATTGGAAAACCCTTGCAATTATACTGACACCACTGGCTGCACACCAGCTGAGTGGACAATAGCAACTGTTCTACCCTTGCACAGAGATGGTGCATCCACTGACCAATATAACTAAACACATCTTGTCCAAGTGTCCATATCTGTATGCTCATAGGGGAAATCATAATGAAGCTGATCAGCACACATATATGTGATCTACACACAGTTGACTTACACAGTTTGGATGTGTGACAGGGGGAACATGACTTTTACATATGCTGGGCATTTCCAAGGCAGTCACCAAGGACCTGGGTGAGGGTACATCAGGGCATACAACCCCCAGACTGAGCCAAGCCATCTGACTATATAACCCGCTCAGGCAACATTTACAAAGCACCCACATAGGCGTCCATGATACTGTTATTGTAGGGGTCACTGAGTGGCCCATTGATGGCACACATAAGCAAAATAGAGACATCCACCTCCAAAAGCTGATCTTTAAACAGCAGTGCTAACAGGGCGCAGTCCTGTTTTTTTTTACTGCTTGGAATCCAAGTAATCATAATACAAGTGACTACTGAATGACTGTGGCTAACAATGTTGTCTGATGCCTGCAAATTTTGAGCACTCATAGAGACTTTGTGGTATGTCACAATCTTGCAAGAGGGTATTGCAAACACATGCATATTGATATACTAATGTCCATAAACTCCAGGCAAATATATATGTAGTATCATTTCCATCAGGTAGACCTATGTACCTGGCAAGAAGCACAGCAGTTGCAACATGTGATGTACATATTCTGGGCTGAAAGAACTGGGCACACAGATCTGGCCACACAGGTTTACACCTAATGTGCCTCAGATCCCCATGTCTCTACAGTGGTATGGCAGGAATCATATGGCATAGCTGAATCCACAGTCACCTGTCAAGAGTAAGTGACATACTCATAATCTTCATGTACTCTTCCAGCAGCATGCCAGTATCTGAGTGCAATGGCCATTCGTTGATGTACTTTTGCAAGCAGTACTGTCAGTTGCATACAGCAGTATGATCCCTCACAAGGACATGTCACGTCTTTAGTATGTGTTCAATAGGGATCATCTGCAATGTGTGACCCTGCTTGATTGCATATGCTGTTTATCTGTAGGAAGCATAGTAGCTGGATAACTCACTGTATGAACATTAACATAGTATGTGACGTTAGTACTACAGGCTTGTGGCAGAGATGTGTCTAACAGTCTTATACACACCCTTGAAATAGAACCCTGCCTAATGGCACACAGAGCACCTCAGTGCAACTTAGCACATGCCATCTGTATGATTGGCTGGGTAACCATCATCTCAACACAGGGAGTCTGCCTGTATCCCTCTTGGACAGGGGTAATATGTGCTGATACTGAAACTACATGTATAAAGATATCTATGATTGTGAGGGCTGAATGGCTATTATGCTAGTTAACGTCAAATGTCATATGTTTCCATAATATGATGTAAAATGCTCTAACAGGCTCACACACAAACATGGCTACATTGACATTAGCACCACTTCCAATCACTGCATAAAGGATATGCCAAGGCACACATGCAGTGCAAGTTTGCTATATCTAGATGAGAACACTTACCTATGTAATGGTACACAACGCACCTCATTTCTGCTAGTACTATCAGTTTAGGACATATTATGCTTGATGACATAAACAGGCCTTGTTGTGGTCAGTCCTTTGGGGGGCTGCATCACCCACTACAAGTAAAACACTACAACATCTTACCTATTTCAAAGTTACCAAGGGTATCATATTTATGCCATATGGACACACACACACACACACACACACACACACACACACACACACACACACACACACACACACACCAAGTAGCCTGGTGTGAAATTAGAACTCCTACCTATCCAGTCTTATACACAATAGATCACAGCACTTTTCACACATGCCATAGCTTAAGCCTGATATTAAACTGTCAGCTGGTAGTCTTAAGGTGGATGACATCATCAGGCCTTGTAGAAGAGGGCAGTTTGGAAGCCAGCAGCAAGTTATAGGGCCAGAAAGTGCATAACTATTGCAGGTGGATAGCCCATGAGGGCATGCCCATTGTTTTGCAAGGGATGTACACACACACACACACACACACACACACACACACACACACACACACACACACACACACACAACCCCCTCCCCACACACACACACACACAAACACACACTAAGTGGGCTGGAGTGAGATTAGAATCCCTACCTACCTATCTAGTCTTATACACTATAGATCACAGTACTTATCGCATGCACCACAGGTTAAGTCTGTTGTATATGTAATTGCAGACACATCACTTTATTTGTGTTGAACAGCATATGTGTCCTGCAGAGTGCTATTGCTTCAAACTGCTATCTGCATCTAGTATCCTAGCAGTGAGATAACTGTTATTATCCTAGTTATGTGTGTACAGTTACCAGTATGGCCATATGTGGCTGCTTGCTGCTAGATAGACAAACCTGTGGGTAGGAACAATATGCCCTCTCCATGCCTCTCCATGCATGCATTGACAACCTTATACATTACACCACCTGTTCATCTGTGTCTGTCTATGTGGTGATAGCCAGTAGGCACAGGGCTCTGTAGGTAAGTGGATTATCTGCTGTTCCACTCTTAGTTTGAATCCTTTGAGCAACAGTATGGTTGTGTATTAATGCAGATTTACTCACCTTCATTATGGTATGCAGGATAACACAGACATCCACACACATATTTCTGTATAAAACAGGGATGTATATATAAATGTAGCTATGTGTGTATGATATGTATATGTGTTATGTAGATATATGGGGAGAGTCTATGTATCATTTTAATATATATAGCTATATATATCAGTATGGGTCCTTGTTAGATGATCGAAGCACAGAACTTCGAATCTCATTTGGCTAAAACCATATGATCCAAGTTCCATAACCTCGAACATCTAAATGGAGATCTCTGTATAGCGCGGAACATGAATATTCCCTTTTCTTCGCTGTAGTGCGATCTCAGAGTTGGTATATTTTAGTAGTGGCTGGTGTGTGGGGTGCAGGGCGGCTTGCCCCCATGCATACATGTAATGTTAATGCTTTGAGTTTTTTTTTTTTTTTTTTTTTTTTTTTTATTGAATGATCAATGTTACGGAACTTCAATCATATGGATTCAGCTATATGAGTTTTGAGGTTCTGTGCTTCGATTATTCAACAAAGACCCATCAGTATATATCTATTTGACACTACATAGTGATCGATATACTATGTATGTGAGAGAGATAGTGACAGATGGATATGTATACATATATGTCTGTATGTATAGACAAATTTATATATAACAGGTGATTTTGATGAAAGGGCAGTAGAATTGTGGTCATTTTAACTAAGTGTATGTGCATGACCAGTAGGACTGTCAGTACTTATAAAGTGACTTCAGGCCACACCTACCTGTACTCCAGTCCGGGATTTTGTATGTTACAGACATTGACATCTGCCCATGTTTCTGCAGTACTGCACTTCACTCAAAAAGTCCATGGCATTCCCCAGCTGTCTGCTGTACTTAATATGTGACTGAGGTGCATAATGTTACGCCACCAATAGACTGACAGTCTGCATACCTCTCAACTGTACAGATTTTCACAGAATGTCTAGATTTTTGCCTCATATTTTTGAACTGCTCCTCATAAAATTTGTGTTTTTCTGGTAAATTATTGAATATTGAAGTCACTAAATAAAACTAAATAAAGACAAACATTTTTGTTTCAGACTTTATATCCTTCAGAAAATATGTAATAATGCAAAACCTTTGATCTAACTTTCTAAATTTATAGGAACGATATTTAAATTCTGTCCCTATTTTTGGGCCTTTGTCCCCCAATTCTTTCTGGCTTTGTCCAGATTTCTTGCACCAAGAGGTTGAGAGGTATGACAGTCTCGGAAAACACCAACAAAATAATACCTCACATGCAAAAGATATGAATACTTCCAGATTAGAACCATCAGCGCAACACCCCTGCTTACTTCCCTAGTCCTCTGAGCCACAAAGACTACCAGACAGGGAGGAGTTATTCATCACACAGTCAACAGCATAAATATGTTGTTATTCCTGCATTATGTGAGATATACAATGTGTGATCAAGTTCTATGTTACAGCCCTGAGATTGCCTGGTGAATTGATATACCATTGCTGACTTACTGTCAAAGCAGTTATATGGGAACACTGCTGTGTCGGGGGTGGGGGAAAAACAGGACATGATCTGCTGGGATAGATATTAGTCCACATATCATGTGACCACACTGTTTAACATCTCCCTTGACAGATGCAGTGAATATTTTAACCATGAGGACTAGTGATTATTAGGGAACACATACTATTGGACTGGGTATCTGTAGCACCATGCAGATGTTAAATCTGTCCAAATAGTCCACTATATTTCCTTGCATAAATTTAGCAGATCCATACATATGATACCATATCATAGCAATCCTTACAAGTAGTATATAGGTTAGAGACTTACCTTGCGAATGCAGCAGTTGACAGAACTGTATTTCATGGCTGACTGTGTGAAGCAAGCAGTACACAGCCAACAAATGGCTAGGTACAGGTTGTGTGGGTTGCCTGGCATCAACAATTGTAATATATATATATATATATATATATATATATATATATATATATATATATATATATATATATATATCTATATCTATATATATATATATATACATATATATATATATATATATATATATATATATATAGATATATATATATATATATATATATGTGTATGTAAGTGGGAGTAAGGTGTCAGTCCCTAGGGCCCTAGGTTTTCAGTGAATCTGTTATGGGTTGTCTCTTAGCCAAAGCCAGGGCATACTAGGCATGCCTACATCTTTCTACAGAGGCATCATCATGGGGTTCGTCCTCTGAGTCCTCCAGTGATTGTGGCTGTGGTGACCTAGGCACTGGTGGGGGGCTGTGTATCCCTCCCCTTTGCCGATTCTGCTGCAGCTGTTTCCACAGGATCATATTGTGTAGCTTAGCACATACTGTGAATATCTGTGCATATGTGGCTGGAGTATACTGCAGGGTTCCACCAGATATATTGAGGCCTCAGAACCATGACTTCAGAAGCACAAACGCACACTGTATAATGTTCATAGTTTATGTGTGTGCCTCATTATGGCATTCTTCGGTGGGTGTGTGGGCATTTCTGATGGTTGTCATGGTTCCATTGCATAGCTAGCATCCCCCGATAAATGGCCATGTGGGATGTCTCCCCTAGCAAACATTTGATACAGATATGAGGCCTACCAGATATGGGAGTCATAATAACTGCCAGGGCTTCCAGCACACACATTCATGATAATCCCCTGGGCAATGCACATGACCTGGCAGTTGATGGAGTGGTACCCTTTGTGGTTGACATAGATTCTACCCTCCTCACTGGGTAGTGCCTTGATGTGTACATGAGTGCAATCTAAGGCACCCAGTATCTCAGGATAGTGTGCTACATGGTAGAAGTGTTGCATATTGCTGGCCCTTACCTCATAGGTGATGGGAAAAGAAATGTGCTCACTGGCATGCCCCAAGTTGATCTTTGGAAAGTAACTGTAGCTATTATCCTATGGGCTACACATACCTTTGTTTCCACTTGGATGGGTTCCCCTCTTTTGGCTCTGTGTCTGAGGTGAGGGCAGCAAAGCTCTTGTAGTATGTCTCTCTCCACCCTGTAGTGCTGTACAGTCTCCAGCTCATGTAGCTCCTGGAAGGTTACCCTGCACCTGAACACTTTTCTCCTTCTCTGTCTAGGCCTGTTGTCAGCAGCAGCAGCAGCACTGACTTCAGCATCTAGCACATACAGATGTAGCAGACCTGCAGCAGCCCCTAGCATTTTTTCAGTTACAGCTCCCAAGTCTGTACTCCAATGGTGCAAATTATGGGGAAAAATCAGATTGTAGTGTGTATGCATACTTTATAGTGCTCTGCTGTAGGTGCTGACTGTGTGATTGGCTGCCTATGATGCATTGCTCCTGCTTAGTATATCATTAACATCATTTAAAGGCCTGAGTTTATGTTAAACAGGCATCAAAACTAATTAATATATCATTGGCTTTTAGATATACTTAGCACTCTGGTGTGCTGCACAAATGCATGCCTCGTAGGTAAACAATGCTTAGCAGTCAGTGTGCACCCACCCCTGAAAGGACACACTCAGCATGGTGGCGTACCATGCACACACATGCAAACATACACCCCCTGAGCTAAACAAAGCTTAGAAGTTAGTGCATAGCCCCCCTCCGAAGGACACACTCAGCATGGAGGCATGCAGTGCAAACAGGTGCAGCTAAGCTGCAATAAGCTTAGAAGTCAGTCGAGACACCCTGCCCTGATTTCAGCTACTTCCTCTATAAACACCAACATAGTTCTCTGCCTACATGGAGGGGATATGTGGAAACAATTAACCCTTTATGCTATTCAGTAACTCCATCTCATTTGCATAGCATTCATGCTCGCAGCCTAGAAACTACATGCTTCATAGCCCTGCCACCTTAGCAAAAGCACCAACGTACCATTATAGATACTTCACACAAGGTCCTGTAATACATTTCTGTCACATAATATTAATTTTGTTTTTTCCATTTTTTTATGTTTTATAAAGCATGTTTGCACACTGAGGCATGCTGCGCAAATAGGCACAGATTATTAAAAAAAATAAAAATTAATTTAGCTTATTTCCTTTCAGTTTTCAGACACACAGAAGGATAGTTTCACTCATATCTGTATGTGGTATTCCATTTCTATCCAGCTGTATTTGGTTGCATACTGCCTACTCAGAGGTGATCTCTGCCTGACATACAAGGCCATGTCCAACCCTGAATTGATGGACATACCCCACCTAAAGAAAACCATATCCCCTCGAGCCACACACTCCAGGGGTCTAAACCTCACCACAATAATAAATAGGACATGCTGGAGGGATAGATTCCTGTCCCAGAGACTTCCCATGCTCTGGAACAAGATTCCAATCTACATTAGGCAGAGTTCCTCGCTAACCCTCTTCAAGAGAAACCTTGACGAGTGGATGGGAAACAGAAAGTTTACCCCAGGGATCACTTCAATGGCTCTGCTGCACAGAGGCACAGGGAACTAATCTAAGTGGGGCGGCAAAAAGCAACACATTCTGGCTAGGCTTATACATGCCTTTGGGCAGATAGCCTAGTACCTACCTATGAAACTATGAACCTATATAACTACATTTTTACAGCCCCTTTTGTCTGTCTAAACTCCTGTACATAAAATGTTTCCATATATACTACAGACACTGAAACAGGGTATAAAGACTTGTCTATCTGCTTGCTGGATTGTTCTACTTGCCTCATTTGCATGAGATTCACTTGCTTATGAGGTGATTTGCATGCCACAGAACTTCCCATATTGGAGCATGCAAGCATGCATGCTGCCCAGCACTGCTACTGAATCGAAAACCTGTTTACTTTCATATAAGCAGTGTGGCAGGATGTCTACCTGGTAAAAAGACTGTGTAGGCTTTATTAATTTCATCTGGAAGGAAAATTTTGAGCCTGGCATGAAAGAGCAAATGCACCTTAAACTGTATTTTCATAAGTTTTTTTTTTTACAAGAGGCAACACACTTTTCCTTTTGGTCATCACAACATTGGAACAGTCATTATCAAATTTTGTTAATTTGTGATCCAGATTAATAGGAGATTTGGGCCAGGCTTTTTAAGCATTAGCTCCTTGTCTTGAGATGAGAAAAACTTAATAATAACTGATCTCGGTGAAGAGATAGTTTTTGATGAAGTAGAAACTAGAGACCTGTCTGCTCTTTCTATACCTTAGGATATAGCTTCAAATATGTTCAGAGTCTTAGGAAGACAGGCAGTAAGAAACTTTGCCATATTTTCTCCTTCTATTTTTTCAGTCAGTCAGTCCAAAACTACAAAAGTTATTTCTCCTGGATCTTCTCTCCATGTCATCAAGTTTAACAATAAGGTATCCTTCACAGTAGAAATTCTATGTTGTTTTCATCTTTGGATACTCTGCCTTCTACGTCATTAAGGGCATCTCCCATTCCAGATATCTGAGTTATCTGTTGTTTTAAAATCTCATGTATCTGTTGTATCTGTCTGGTACATTTTTCTTTCAAGTTGTCAGTTATCCATTTTGTCCATTTTTAAATAAAGTTCTTGTATGTTAGAAAGAGCAGATTGTAGTTCTTTCTTTAAAGGCAAGTCCTGAGAAATTGTCTTTGAATGACCCATTTCAAAGCTACTGGTACAGACCTTCCAAATCAATAATTTGGAAGGAAAAAAATTTAAATATTTAGAATTTTTTAGATAATATCATTCTATGTAGAATCAGGTAACTGATTTTGTTCACAAATTGGTTTAGGACATTATAAAAATACTAACCAAATGTAAACGTTGTTCCGCAACAATATAACTGCAAATGCTGGTTGTAGAAAGAAGGCAGCTCGACCGAGTAGTAAAAGTAGTTTATTCACATAAAAACAAAGTGCTCAATGGCATGTAGTGACGTTAAGCGCTTTCAACTGAAAATAAATCAGTCTTCCTCAGAACACTGACATACATTGAAATCACATATTTATATTCTGTCCGTTGCTTGAATTTTTAAAAATTGCGCCAAAACTTTTAAAAGGGCAATGTCAATAATACATTGAAATACTGTTGCAATACTGATGTTCATACCTATAGATTTACTTCTTTTAAGCTAATGACCACTAAATAATACAATGAATGTTTATAAAAATACATACAATGTTGCTAATAAATATGCTACACTTATAATATTTAAACTGTGAATTGAATGATCTATTACTGTCACTATACATTCAATAAATAAGAATAAATGGAGAAAATATATGTAAAAAAAATAATATATAAAAAAAATTATTATTTACCAATACAACCCTGTTAAAGCTATATTATGCTGAATGGAGGCGTAAAGTATAGTGCAAAAATTGCCTTAACATACCATAATATGCATAATGTACAGATGATTAAAAATTGGGGAACCAAAATTGTCAATGCAAACCTAAAAAATTCATATATACTGTAATAGGATAAATATGAATATGAATGTTTAAAATACTATCTAAATTTAATGTATGCAATAACTTGTTACTATAATAAATGTTAATAAATATATATAATATACACTAAATCTATTATAAATATTGTTAAAAACTATACAATAAAATCATTAATCTTCTAAAAAAGGTTTAATACTTATGTGATCATTAAGTCCCGGAAATCTGGTGGCATCACATCTAATCTGCCAAATACTTTCTTTAAGGGCTAATCGTACTTTCCAGTTACCACCAAAGGTGGTTTGGTTAACCTGATCAATAGCACTGAATAAAAAACTGTGTTGTTCACCTTTCTCCTCGATGTGCCTATATAAAGCATTGTTCTTATCTTTTTTACGTATTCTGTAAAGATGTTCATAGATACGCTTTTTGAACAACCTCTCGTTTTTCCCTATATAAAACCCTGTACAAACTGTACATTTTGCTATATATACTATTTGTTTGGAGTTACAATTGGCCCCTAAATTACTAATTACTGTATTATTAATGTCACTTAGTATTATTCTCTCTACCGTATTAATATATGGGCATAGATTACAAGACCCACATCTTATATTGCCTTTTTTATTCCTATCCAAGTTATCCTTTCTTTTATCAGCTTGTTCTAATAACCTTTTAATATTAGGTGCCATTTTGTATACTATAACAGGTCGTTCACCTAAAAGCTCCCCCAAGTTATTGGAAGTGATGACATCCCAATGTCTAATTAATATGTCCTTTATATAATGTACAAATGGTGTATAGGTCAAAATGCAGGCTCCATTGAACCTATTGTTAGAGTTACTATCTGATTCCACTAGAAATTCCTTAACTCCTAAGAGTGGTTTATATAAATTCCCCCATTGTGAGGACACATATTGAATAGTATCATTAAGTAATGAATCAGGATAACCCCTATTTTTAAACATTGAATAAACCAACTTAAATTCATCCTCCATAATTTGTTTAGTGGAAGACATTCATGCTATTCTGACACACTGCCCTTTTACAACATTTTTAAACATGAATGGAGGATGATTGCTATTATACTGAATATAGTCGTTTGAGAAAGTTGGTTTCCTGTAAATCTTGGATATATATCCTTCGTCAGTGTTGGTAATATATGTGTCCAAATAAGGAATAGATCTCCTCTCATAAGTGTAAGTAAATTTTAAAAAATTAGTTGTATTATTCAAATATGATATAAACTCATCGACAATTGCTTCTGGACCCTTCCATATAATAAAGATGTCATCTAAATATCTGGCATAAAACACCACGTGTTTGTAGTAGAGGCAATTGAATAGATATTCATTCTCCCAATTTAACATGACCAGATTCGCAAAAATAGGTGCGCATGAGGCCCCCATGGCCACACCTATTTTTTGCCTGAAATACTCTCCTAGGAATGTTATATAATTATAATCCAAAACAATTGACATAAGTTCAGTAAGTAAACTAATTCTGTCCCAACTATAACCTGAATATTTAATCAAACTGTTCATAAAATAATCCAATCCTATCTCTTTGGGTATACAACTATACAAGTCTACTACGTCAATAGTAATGAATGAATAATCTTGATTCCATAAATCTTTAGTTAAACTACTTAGGAAACTCCATGAATCCTTCATGATGTGGGGAGTCAATTTATAAATGTGTTTGGTCCATACGTCTATAAGAACACCTATATTGTAAGTCTTAGATTTGGACCCTGAAACTATAGGTCGATATGGGGGGTTATCCATAGATTTATGTATTTTAGGTATACCCACCATTTTGGCTAATATAGGGTATTCAGTCCTAAGAAATCTATAAATATCTTCACTTATTCTATTTTCAATACGATATTCCTCTAAAAAGAGGTCTATCCTTCTATATCCTATATTAATTTCATTCAATGAAGGCAATTTTTGCACTATACTTGACGCCTCCATTCAGCATAATATAGCTTTAACAGGGTTGTATTGGTAAATAATATTTTTTTTTTTTTTTTTATATATTATTTTTTTTACATATATTTTCTCCATTTATTCTTATTTATTGAATGTATAGTGACAGTAATAGATCATTCAATTCACAGTTTAAATATTATAAGTGTAGCATATTTATTAGCAACATTGTATCTATTTTTATAAACATTCATTGTATTATTTAGTGGTCATTAGCTTAAAAGAAGTAAATCTATAGGTATGAACATCAGTATTGCAACAGTATTTCAATGTATTATTGACATTGCCCTTTTAAAAGTTTTGGCGCAATTTTTAAAAATTCAAGCAACGGACATAATATAAATATGGGATTTCAATGTATGTCAGTGTTCTGAGGAAGACTGATTTATTTTCAGTTGAAAGCGCTTAACGTCACTACATGCCATTGAGCACTTTGTTTTTATGTGAATAAACTACTTTTACTACTCGGTCGAGCTGCCTTCTTCCTACAACCAGCATTGACATTATAAAAATACAATTTCCAGTCAGAAATCGAAATAGAGTAGCAGAGCAAGAAAAATGTGCTGCTAGCCTGTCAGCATCCTGGCCATGCCCCATTTAATCTGATTTCTAAGTGTGCTATAACGGTCTGTACATTGGATTGTCGAAGAGCATTTCCTGTCTCCTCAGGCTTTGTTTCTGATTGACATTAGTTCTTTAATTTCTGTTGATATCCAAGGAACAGTAGTAGATATAACCTTTTCCTTATGTATGGGTGCAACAGAGTTGAGGATAGCTGGGAAGATGTATTTAAGGTAGTTGAAAGCCACATACAGGGGATAGATATTGTGACACCTCAGCACTAGCCCAGTAATCAAGGAGCCTCAATCCTCACCATTGGCTACAGTGGGGGACATACACATTGGGAAGATGACTAGTACACACACAGTAAAGTGCAATTTCCCTTAAGAGCAAACATAGACCACAGTCATTCTGGGTTTGGTTTCTCCCTCTTTCTCTAGATCCCCAATAAGACTTCCCATTGGCACAGCTATAGAGTTGAGATCTCAGCTGAGTGGCCAAGCCAAGATCTCCAGCACCCTCTCTGTCCAACCAATGTGTTGTATCCCTGAACGGGTAGCTGACACACACACACTTTGAGGTTTGATTTACACACACACACACACACACACACACACACACACACACACACACACACACACACACACACACACACCTTAGAAAGGCTGGCACAGGTTTACTAGCTATGCCCCCCTTGTAGCCAGTCTATAAGGTAGTTTTTGCTGTGACCAGTCACTACTTATCAGCTACTTTAAGGCCCTTAGCAAAAGCTGTCCATTCTTACTGTGCAATGTTACTATTAATCCAAATGGTAGTTTGACCAAGAGCAATGCTATTAGGAGTAGCCTGCACAGTGTCACCGAATAGATATGCAAGTACTCCGAGAGCTTAAATTTCTCTACACAGACCAGCTAAAACTGAAAAGTTTTAATATATTTAATAATAAGTAATAAAAGAACAAAACAATACTAAATATGTATTCACATTGACATCACAGTTCAAAGGAAATATTTAAAACAACATTGCAGGACAGTCTCAAATAAATACAGAAAACATCTAAACTAATCTTTACTATATTCCTTACTTAATCTAAAATAAATTACTGTACTCTTGTTAACTTACTTACAGAGCAAGCAAGGCAGATGTGGTGAGTGCGTTTTCCCAGCTGATGCTGACAGGTCAAAGACAAATACAAAATGCACTACCTCTCTCAGAGAGTTCGTAAATTAATATCTCAAATATTGCTTCTGGGATACTTGCGGGATGGCATCACTTCTTGTCATCTTACTATCAGTTCCCAGCTAAAGCCCCATTGCAAGAAACTACCAACATTTAGCATCTCCCTGTGAAAACACATAAAAAAGGCCCTTTTTAGAGCTTTTGGCAAATGGTGGAAGTGATAAAATAATTTACATTCCTCCACATGTAAAGACAATGCAAAAAACTTCTAGTTCTAGACATTGCATCTCTTACTGCACTAAAACTGAGAGATAACATCTTTTGTTTCTAGCCCAGTTATAAAATAACTTCATCAAACCTCAGCCATTCTTCTGAAGTTTTGCAAGTTAATCTCCCGTCTTTCAGTCTTCGTTGCAATAATGTATAAAAATATCTCTTCAGCACATGTCTACACAATATGACATGCAGTTCTAATACATTTGTAACACAAGCAATTGCATCATGCTGATATTCACAAATGACACACAACCACTTATAAAATTCCAGATAGCTGGACTAGCAGTATCTCCTTATGTTACATTTCTCTATAAACTATAATTAATACTCAAATGACATATAATTATTTACAAAATTCCAGATAGCTGGGCTGGCAGTGTCTCCTTTTGCTACAGATATTTTAAAGGGTGACACCGGTATTGTTTTAGTAACTCAGTAAAAGTGTTCCTGAGGAAACTGCTTTTGTCTCACACTCACTTGAAAATAATATTTTTGTTGTTTTTTTCTGTTGTCCTCACATAACAAAGGTTGAATGATGGTCACTGAGGGAGTATGTTAAAGTACCTAAACAGAAAATGTGGGTAGATTAATTTGTTAGTATCCAATCAAAAATGCTTTTTTTGCCACTCCATTTAAGTTTGGTAAAGAATATGCATTACTGTTGTTATTGGACTTAGCTATGTTCACATCACCCAAAATGAGGATATGGTATTAAGTGTTAGTAGAGATCCAGGAGAAATATTTCCAATATTTCAAATAATGTTTTTTTTTTTTTTTTGGTTGCAGTGGGACATAACTGATTGCTATATTAGGATGAGTGCAGTTGTTTACAATAAAACTACTGAATACAATTTCAGATGAGTTAAGTGGTAATATAGTTAAGTCACAGTTAATTTGAGTATAATATGTACATCCCTCCATCATTTCTGGTAATTCGATCTGCTCTAATGATGTTAGATCCTGGCATAGTACCTCTTCTTCTGAAGTATTCAGTTTTAACCAAATCTTGGTGATAGCTAGAATATTAGGTTTATGGTAATGGATTTCAGCTCTTTCATTTCAGCTGTAAAATTCTTATTATTTTGTTACTGATGCGTCAAATATTCATGTGAAATGTGGCTGAAGTGTGTTGTAGACTTGTGAATTTCAGGAGGTAGGCCCACATTTAAGCTCAATGGTACTATATAAAAATTAATTTAGTGTCAGCAATGAGTAGTGGTTGAAGTTTTGAAAATATGTTGTAGTACAACTCATCTTGTATCCAACATGACTTTTCAGCCAATGTAGCCCTCACCACTCTTGGACAAGTATGCTGCTGCACCCTTATATGACATCATCCAGTAGGGACATTTCAGCTGCTATCCCAAAAAAACAGGGACCTGTAAAAATAATCATCGTATACAGTCAGAATAGTACTGCATCGTACCTCTCATCCTCTTAGAGCAAGAAATCTGGACAAAGCCATAAATAAAAGTGGAACAAAGACCCAAAATAGGTACATTTTTTAAATATTGGTCTTACAAATTTAGAAAGTTGATAGAATAACATGTTTTGCATTAACATGAATTTTCTGAAGGATATGAAGTCTGAAACTGAAATGTCTGTCATTATTTTCTGACTTCAGTTAAGTTGAGATGTATGTCACTGCATTTCTCTTTTTTTTCCTTTGTTGATCTCTATATCGCTGCCCTCTTCTTCCCTATTACTACTAATTTTTTATGCTTATCTTTTATTTTTCTCTATTTATGTTGCTATTTTGTGCTGCAACTGCCGCAGGTGTACCTGTGGTACAGCTGCAGTCCCTGCTCTACCATTACAGCCATTCATCTCCCATCAGCTCACCACCTGTCTCCAGGCCTGACTCCACACAGAATGACAGACTTTCTTTGGCAGGGGCAACCTGGCGATTTCCATGATGGCCTCTGCCTTTACTGCTTCAGTATTAATATTTTGTATTTCACTTTATTTCCATTGTTTAGCGTGTATGTAACTTCTTCTCAGGATATAGAGTTCTGCATACACTAATCCAGAAAATACCATTATTGAGCTGTAATTACATCATTCCATCAGAAATTAACATAATTTCTGTTTCTGCACATTTTTTTCAGTTGTAACAACTCATGGATCAGATGAAGTGACATGATGCATCTGAAGTGGAGAGGTCAAATTCATTTGTCTGTTTCACTGAAATTCTGAAGGACAGATTAGCTGTATTATGCAGCAGAACATTATGTTATTACTGCTTGAAAATCTTTTAATTATATGTTGATGAGGAGTCACATATGACCTTTTGAACACAGGTACCATGTGCTGAGGTCCATTGGTCTCCACTGTCAGTCTAACATTTTGTATTATAGCTGATTTCTTCTGAGGTATTCTAATTTACAGCTGCACAGTCCAAAAAAATTAATAATGGTGTGGAGTACATCTTTGCTAAATTGCCATGATATCAAAAGTATAATAATTATACTTTTCTCCCGAAAATAGATGTTTTCTTTTTCTTTTGACTGGAATTGTGACAGTTCCCATACCAGTTTTGTCTGGGTTCCTATTACATGAGCGAATGCTAGAAATAGTGAACACTCATTTGTCAAACCCAAATGCACGAAACCACAGAATATTGAAGGAACGAATCAGCAATTTTTTTCCCAGGAAAAAAATTTTCTAGGCCATTCTCCGGACTTTGCTGTTTTCTTCACTGTGTTGCAATTTTGGAGTTGGTATATTTAAGGTGGGGGGCACAGCTCCCCCCCCCACATGGGGGTATTGGAGCAAAGTCCCCCACTTTATGTTGCCTGTACATTTTTTTTTCAATCAGAGAATTTTTTTTCCCTGGGAAAAAATTTGCTGATCTGTTCCTTTGAAATTTTGTGGTTTCGTGCATTTGGGTTCGAAAATAGATTGTTCACTAATTCTAGTGTTTGATCATATAATATGAACCCATTTTGTCTTGTGCAACAAAGAGCATTCTATGATGATAAAATTATTAAGCCAAGTCAATGAATTTTACCATTGATGATCAAGATATATCATTTGGATGCATTTTCTGTAATATCTATAATGATGTCAGTGATGTGGTCTTAAATTTCTAGATGTTACCAGAGTATCACCTAGCATTTCTAATGCCCTGTTTTTCTTTCATGACAACATATGTTTTCTCACTTTTTCAGGCTTACAAATAAAATAAAAAAAAAACAATACATACATATATATATATATATATATATATATATATATATATATATATATATATTATACCACTGGACTATTTCTATTAAATGAGACTTAAAAATAATACTCTTCTCTCAGAAAAAAAAATATTTTCTGATATTTTAAAGCAAAACACTCATATCCTATTTTCTCAGTCAAGAGTGAATTTATATGCACACACACACACACACACACACACACACACATATATATATATATATATATATATATATATATATAGGTTCATAAGTAGGTACTAGGCTATCGGCCCAAGGGCCTACATAAGCCTAGCCAACAAGGTTCCCTGGCTTACGTACTACATAATATGAGACAAGAACCTGATTTTTTCTAACTGCGGCTACAGCTTTTCCTTTGTATTTGAGGGTGGCAGCCCCATATATAGAAGGTTTATAGATAATCATACCAGTAACATTTTTTTGAAAGTTTCGTGAAAATGTTGATCTGTTCTGGGGATAGGCAGAAGCATTTATAGACAAACAATAAAATAGGCAAAATCAGTCTGTAATAAAAGACTGTCCTCTTGCAAATGGTTAGGAATAAGTTTCAGCATACTGTCAAAACTCACTTCTGTCGGCTGGGGTGGTGCAGCGGTTAGCATTGTCACCTCAAAGCAAGAGGCTATCTGGTTCACTTCTCAGCTGGAATGCCTTCAGTGTGGAGTCTGCATGTCCTCCCCGTGATCTACTGAAATTTGACAGCCATGCAGGTAGGTGCGTGCGTGTGTGGGTGTGCCATCTTTGAAGGTTGGGTGCCAGGCTGGCAACTTGACACCATAAAAATCACTGCCAATCATAAGCAGATCAGAAATCTGCTGTGGCGACCCCTACCCGGGAAAAGCTGAAATACTTTTAAGTCAAAGCTCACTTCTGGTTCTTGTACAGGAGGTATAAATTACAAAGTTTTGTGTTTTTATTTTTGATTTACTAATCTTCCAGATTAATGACTCAGTCAGAATCCACAGTGCAGATAAATTTCAGGGTTAGAGTAGCTCTGAAGTTCACCCTACACATTCAAAACCTATCATGGTAATATTTTTTCACCATTATACCTCTTTGTTGTTGCCAAATTACTCAAGACGAAATCTAAAATGCGATGACTAATTTGTGAAGATGTCACTGGAAACTTATCACTTCTGCTATCTATTGGTTGTCCTTATAAAGTCAGGACTTCTGAGAGAAAAAGTATAGCACGGTGTCCTTCAAAAATTTCTGTAAATTTTTACCTTAGCTAATTAGCACATTTTAAATAACAAGAGTATATCTAAAAATATATGCACATACATGTACTATCATGCCATTTCCTTAGTTCTATTCCATTTCAACAAAGAAAGAATAAAATACTTTTTAGTCAGAGTTTTATATATAGTTATATTAGTATGTGATACACATAAATACAGAGAAAAAAATAATGACGGAAGAAGTGCAGCGTGCCGTAAACAGTAAACGTGCATACACAGAGGCTAGGTATCTAAGCATGTTATGTCACACATTGCATGTTAGAGTTCTAATGCTGGTGGTTCATGAAGCTGAATTCAGCAGAAAAACTGTTATGAAGAAATTGTGCAAATTCAGGTAATTATATATTTTTGAGACTCCTGATTTTGTACATGAAGTGATTATACAGTCACCATTTGCCTCAAGTTAAATACAAGATATGTGTCTGATATAATTTATTATCACTTTTACTTGCTTTATGTCTCATAGGAATTTAGAGAGAATATTATTTTGTTTCTTACACTTTCATCATCTTCTGTTACTATGGTAATAATAAATTACATGCCCACAACACTTTAGCAAAAATTAACCAATTTCTGATATGTACTTAGGTATTTATCTCGGTTTCTATCATGTTATTAAAGCTATTAGCATCATCTTCAACATTTATAGTATGAGATAAAAACAAGCAAAGCCTTCACTTTTACATTTTTTCCCTTAAGAATTATAAAATGTAATTTGATAGTGCTGTCAATGCCTTACATTTACTAATGCAAATGATAACATTTCACAATAACAAAGAAATGAACTGCTGGTATACCAGCAAATTGAAAAAAAATGTAAACAAGACAGACTGAAATAAACAAATGAAGAAAGCATGCAAAAAGAAAAAAAAAACACGGACTGTAAAAAACGTAGTAAGAAATGAAACTGCACTGTGGAACAACATTTAGAAGCTGTGATATAGAAACACGTACTGAATACAAAGGAAAAATACATGTTCAGAATATAAAAACATAAACAGCTACAGCAGATCAGTATATTTGAATGCTAAAGGTCTAAAGAACAGCAGGTATGTAAAATTAACAAGTACATCAAGATTTTCCTTGCTGCCCGAACATGTGGGTAACTGAGAATCACAGTATCACAGATAGGAAATATTTCCCCTGAATATTGATAATCAGTTTTCTAATGATTTAATGCCTTCATTCATTCATTCATTCATTCATTCATTCATTCATTCATTCATTCATTTCCAGATACTAAAGCCGTAAAACCTCAGTGCCCTGGATGAATAGCACATGGAATTCTCTCATTAGTAAGCAGCATGATACACTATGCAGTAAACACATTACCTATAACATAACTACTGGGATGTACTATTTATAATCATCTGCCATTTACTGGACACACAATTATGCAATACTTTAGGGTCTAAAACCAAGGAGGTAGAAAGCTCAAACAGGTGACATTCCCAAGAGCATTAAAAAAATAACACACACACATGCACAAAACATTTTTCTAGGGGGCAACAACCTCACAACACACTGTACTATAAACATACACAAATAAACAGGCACACACATGCAAGCACACACATATATATATATATATATATATATATATATATATATATATATATATATTTATATACAGATCTACTTTCAAATATCAAAAGACCACAATCCTGAACGTTATTTTTGTGAGACGAAAATAACAAAAGTTAAAATCCTGAAACAGGAACATTTTCCCAGGGCAAGTAGACACTTGCCCAAAACTACAAAATAAACACCATGCCATCTGAATCCCACCTTGGTGGGGGGCTATGCCCACCACATCCCCCAATGTGGGAGGCTTCACCCCCATACACCCCTAACTATATATAACAATTCCAAGATCACACTACATTGGGGAAAAGGGCATATTTCCTCACGGTGGGCAAGTGTTTACTTGCCCTGGGAAAAAGTCTGTGGCTTAGGATTTTAACTTTTGCTATTTTCATTTCATGAAAAGAATGTTTAGGATTGTGATCTTTTGATATTTGAAAGGGAATCCATATGCACATATATCTGCAAACAGGGTCAGCCAGAGGCCTTTCACATTAGCATTGACTTCTGAGAAGTAAATGCCAAAGAGGAGTGGGCCCAGCCTTGAGGGACTCCAATAGTGACTGGTCTCTTTGATGAGATGGTCTCACCAATCCTAACTTCCTGTGTTCAGCCTGTGAGCCAGTTAGCCGTCCAATGCATTATATATGGCTTTATGCTTAATTCTGTAAGTTTGATAAGAATGCCAAAGTGAGATATTGTATCAAATGCCTTAGCCAGGTCAAGGTAGGCAGTATGCACTGTTTTATCATCATCTCAGCATATCATGGTTATAAAGTATAAGGCAATATGAGAACATAATGGCTATACAGAGGCATTGGTGAAATATGCGTGACTGCTTTCTAAGCAAAGTAGGTTAAAACAAACACAAAGCTGGATACAGTCACAGGCAGGTTAGAAGGGAAGGCCTGAAGAATATGTGCTTGTGCCACTACAGAGGAAAATAATAATCAAATACAATGCACATAAGAAACAAAAACTAAGGAGAACAATGTAAAAATAAAATAACACATAAGTCAGACTACTGTGGCATAGTTACACAGCGGTGCTTGTTTTGTTTTAGATTTGAAATATTTTTTCAAATATTTAGCAGTACAAGTGATTTTCAGAAGCACGTCAGACACACACACACACACACACACACACACACACACACACACACACACACACATGTACACATACACACACACATATATACACACACACACACACACACACACACATACACACACACACACACACACACACACACACATCACAAACATACATACACGCAAACATAGTTTCTTCAATTAATTCTGTTTTTGCATTTGAACCTTTTCACATGTATTTTATTGTTTGCCAGTTGCAGTTGGTATTTATTTGTTTCAGATGAACTATTGAATAATATAATTTTGGTTTGAGTTCATTCTGATTTAGACATTTATTTATTTATTTTTTATTTATTTAAATGTGTTAACTGTATGGACTTATTCAATGTCCTTACTCATTCACAACCTTGACCAAAGTTAACACAATACCGTTAGATTAATATCAACTGTTTAACAGAAATCTTTCAACAGACAATGCAAATTGAAGTCATCATATTTACAGCCAAATTGAATTCAATAAGTTGTAAGTTAGTTTCCAGAGACTGTAGTCAGTTTGAAATAACTTCAGGTAAAATAAACTCTGTTGACATCTATCTTCTAATTGTCTTAGTTACAAAATTGTAATAGGAGAAATTACTATGGCATCTGTACATCAAATTACATTGACACATTCATAACAGAAAAAAAATGTAAGCTTTGCAAGCTTAGTTTTGGCTTTCCCTGAATATAATATTGACTGTTGTGGAAGAAAGTCATCTAATGACAGACTGTTTCATTTAAGATTCAGGGTATATATGTTCAGGTTACCTTGAAATATAAGAACAGATATATAGATTAGCATGTTATACTTTATGGAAAAATGTTATACTTGGAGAAGAATAATGTTAGCAGTTATTAAAGAGAAACATAGCATTTTTTGGAATATGTTAGTATTTAGAAATAAAAGTGCAGCAAACATATTGATGGTAACAGGGTATGAAGAATTGTGTTTGGATAAAGTGATATCAGGTAAAAACATACACCAGGATTTAATATATTTTGTGTATGCACCATGTATAATCTACATGGAATGTTTCCATGTACACGGCCACAGTCCTCCCTCAGCAGCGTGCCATAAATATTAATGATGACGAGCTGCCAAGGGAGAGTTGAGGAACATGGATATTGAATCAGTGTTGTTTGTTTTTTTTTTTTAAATGCATGTTTGCGCAGCATGGAGTGCAGCAATGCCAAATTGTGCTCACATGTAGACAGCTGACACCTGCCAGACATCCAAAAATAGAAACCAGATGTAATCAATAAGCATAATAAAATTTTTATGTGTTTTATTCATTTTTTTTATTTGGCGTTTGTGCAGCTCTGAGCGCAGCTACGCCAAATGAAGCTCATACATACATAACAGACACCTGACAGGATTCTAAAAATAGAAATGAGATGGAATTCATTATTTATTTATTAGTGTGTTTAACCATGTTTGTGTGGCATGGCATGGTGCTCAGCACTGTTAACATGTAGCCCAGTGGTATATGTGTAGATATACTGGATTTCTTAATATCCATGTAGCTAAATGGATAGAATTACGGCTGTATGTGAACTAAGTTCAGGATTCAAATACATTAAAGTCAGAACTTGACTGCATTTTTGTTACACATGTTATGGACATGATTTTAAAATATGGCTTCTTTGCGCTGTGCACAACTGTGGTCAAACTTGCTAAGCACTGCATAAACATGGTAACAACTTCCAATTTTGCGTGGCGCTCAGGTTCATTAAAACCACAACTGTGCATGTTTGCATGTTGCTCAGCTGTGCTTGGCTGATTTGCATGCTATTAAGCAATGCTGCACTTTTTTGAATATTGCTCAATGATGTGAAAGGATGAAGAAAACAGCCTATATTAAATGCACTAGGTGGGAATTCTGCAGAATCCATTGGAGTTCAATCATCTGTCAATATGGCTGGTGGTGCTGGAGAAGGTGTGTGTTTTCAGGTGCAGCAGTGGGGCATTCAGGAGTCCACGGTCATGGTTGGGCTCCTTGTTAAAACCCATGAAGATAGGCTGCTATAAGGTGGCTTCCAGGGCTTAGAGTGTAAGGCAGACACATGGGACCTGCTGGCCAGAGAATTCACCATTGTTACTGGTATGCTGCACATGGGTGACCAGTCTCATCACCACCATGATAACCTGAAAAGGCAAAGGAGGGGAACCTTGGGCACCTGGGTCCAAGAAGCGAGGGCAGGGAATGTCCCAGAAATAAGTAATTATTTTTTTCTCTGTTTAACCAATATGTAATCTGAATGTCTGCAAAACTATTATGCATAATGGTGTTCCTCTCTCCCAACAGCTGCAGCTGAGAGTGCTTGCAATGTCAAGTCTCGTGCCTGGTGCCTCACCAGGTTGCACCATGTGCATGGTGAGTATGGATGTATTATGCCAACTGTAGTGCAATAAGCAAGAAAGAGTAAAGCATTAACAGCAATAAAGTATATACAATAAAGTCTGTAGAGCAACAAATGTGGAATTAGAGCTGTAGTGTAATAAATGTGGAATTAAAGCTGTAGTGCAATAAATGAATAATAATAACTGTAGTTCAATAAAAACAAGAAGCAACATGAATAACAGCAAGGAAAATGTTGTACATCAGAATTGTCTTGTCATAACCATTATCTGTACAGCTGTATGCATTGAGTCTGTAAGGTAAGTTTACTGCAGTCAAGTATAACACTATAATAGCTGTAGAATGCAAATCTAATGGCCACAAGCCATATTGCTTAACTCACAGTACTGTTCTAGACTATCTGTAGGCCAATACAAGTCACATAATGCTCTGTCTTTCACAGACTTCAGGTAATAAAGACATATGGGAGAGGTAACCCACTCCATGGCCAGATATTGTGTGTAGACTTCACAGATATTTCAAACCAATAACAATAATATGTGTTCACCAGTATCGTTCAAAGTGAAATAAAGCTATAGTAATATATGCAGTATGGTTGCATACCATGCATGTCTGTTTTATTGTCACTGCAGTCTAGGATAACATTGTAACAGTACTAGAATGCTAGGGCAAAGTCCTGTAACTTGCATTGCACATTCATAGTATGCTTCCAGTTGATCTCCAGGCATGTATCAGTCACCCTGCAGTCAGCAGTGACTCAGTAGCCAAATCTGTTAATTTCCTTGTTCACAGTACATTTTACTACACACATTCTTGAGTTCAAATCCAGTGCTATGTCGAACTACATTTTGAGTATCAGTCATGTAATGCTCACAATTTTTCTCTCTCCAGGAACACAGATATATTATGGGTGAGTTAGCTCATATTATATGCAGATATTGTGTTTAGATCTCACAGAATGTTACACTCAATAACAAGAATGTGTTCATCAGCATTGTCGATTCAGAAATAAAACTGTGTGGTCCCAGTATGGCTGTATCTCTTGCATGTCTACTATGCTGTTGCAGTCAATGATTAAATTATTTGCAGATGTCCCCTGCAGTTACAGCTAGTGGGTTCTACCCCCAGGCCTGCCAATTAAGCCATGATGGCTGTCTAGTTCAATTACTGTACACATACATGCCTCTCAAGTGTCACTATTTCTCATAATGTAATTAAAACTGACTAATCCATCTGTCACATTTACCAGATAAATTATTACCTGAAATGCAATGTACTACCAAATCCATTTACAGAACACCCTGATAGTTATGTAACTCCACATCTTGTGAAACCATTCTAAGTAGTTTTGGACATGCATTTGTTAGTGGTTGGCCCTTATTGCCCCATGCTATCAGCTTGAGAGGTATGTATGGGCTATATCTGCTATAGGAGAATTGTAGTGACTGTAATCATAACTGTCAGTACACACCCGTAGAAGTATGTATGACCAGTGTTGTCAGGGATATCATCTGCAATGTCACAAATGGAATGTTTTTTTTTTCTTTCTCCCCCCACCCCTTATCTTAATTTTTTTCTTATTGTAATGTATTATTATGATTCAATATTAACATCTTTTGTTAAACTGTTTGTTTTGTCCTTATGGTTTACTTCACACTAACATGCTGTTACCATACTGACTGTTATGTTACATAATGTTGTGTTGCACATAATATACATTAATAAGTATTTGGATACATAAATATGATGTCCCATTCTGTTACTACTAGCAATGGTTTGGTTGTTACTAACCATAACTTATTGCTTTACCTCATTTATCACAGCACATCAAGGTAGGCTGGTTCCATCTGATTCCCCTACCATGCCTCAACTGGCCATGGCACCAGGTCCCCCTCTGCTGCCCCTGCACTACCTGCTGTGTTGGGTAGTACCATCCCAGGATATGTGGCCCGGTCCCCCTCTGGGAGCAGTGGGAGATGAAGAGCAGTCACCTATGATGAGCTACCAGTCTTGGAGGGCGGGGTAGTCCACCATGGCTATGATCAATGCCTGCACGGTATTGAGGGCATGCTGACCAACCTTATGGGGCAGCGACAACTTGGTGCCCGGCTTCCAGCACAGCCACCCTCAAGGCAGTGAAGGAGCGATGCTGCTGCTATCTGGAGGCACATGGGACTCGGATTCCACAACACCCTCCCTATCCAAGGTGTTCACCCCCCTCATGTGTCACACACCACTCCTGTTTGCTGTCTTGTCTGTTTGCAAATGCATCCTCACTTTCTCAACTTACCTCCCCCACACATACCTATGTCCCTTCCCCAAAATTCTACTCTCACCCTAAAAAAAAGCAAAAAATGGGCACCTGTCAAAAAAAATATCGTCCCATATGTAGCTGTCCATTTTGCACACGTGTCCACTAGACACATGTAATTTGGTCCAACTGGCTTGACAATGCAGCTATGTTCTCCTCAACCCTCTCTCTGGGGTTTGAGAATCCAAATTCATCTACAAATTTGTCAAAGTGCACAGTTGTTGCTGTAGAAGAAATGTATAGCTATGGTTCTTTTCTACACCCTTCCTGTAGATCCCTCCCTGCCTTTCAATATGTTTCCTCCATTTCACCACTTTCCTATCTCCCCTTTTTCTTTTCTTTATATCTTCTTAGCATGGAACTGCGCAACATGTCACATTGTGCAGCTTTGCTAAGCTCAGCTAAATACTGCTATAATGAGTAAGCCACTGAATAAAACTACCAACGTTCCAACTATAAGCAGAAGGCTATTCCAATCAATTATTCGGAAGGTAGCTTTTATTCTTTATAGACAGCATAAAACTCAAGAAGGTTAGCGCTTTCATGGTTGTATCACACCACTTCATCAGACCATAAAAAAGCTGCCAAGAACACTTGTTAATATAGTACTTCATTATATCAATTAACCTATCACAGTGTAGAACCATTTCCCTATTTAAAGGTACAGCGGACATATACTCTATATCCAACTATAAAAACTTATGTTCATACTAAACGGCAACCTATCTATCTATATAAAAAGCATTCATATCACTTCTGAACAATCTACACTCTAATAATAAGTAAAAAATAAATAAAAAATAATAAGTCTCATACATATACATATATTCAAGAACTATATAGGTCAATAAAACAGTGCATACATTTGTATACATTTTTAAATTAATCAATATAGCATTCATAAAAAAAAAAAATATATATATATATATATATATATCCATCACATACAAATACAACATTAATAACTCATTTAAAAAGACTCCTATTTTTTTTAAAATAGGTTTCATTGGTATTCTATCATTTAGTCCCATGCCTCTGTCTGCCCTCAACCTACTGATCCATCTAGTCTCAGAGATTTCATTATGATTTATCATATCGCCTCCCCTCTCATTTTCAAAGACTTGTTCCAACACCTGGAATTTAAATGTGTGTGATGTATCAGTGAGGGAGACATGTTTGGCAAGGGCATTAGTAGTAGTACCTTTTCTAATATTTAACAAATATTCACGAATACGAAATCTCAACTCCCTGTTGGTTTTCCCAACATAGAAAGATGAACATACATCACAAACTGCTAAATATATTACATTCTTGCTATTGCAGTTCGCTTTTACCCTAAAGGTAAATAAAACAAAACTATTACTATTCTCACCTACCCACAAATCTTCTCGACTAAACTTCACTATTACTGCAAGTGATAATTCCCTCATCTCCCCCGACTCTACTACCAAACTGCTTGGTGTTACTATTGATAATAATCTTAACTATGATTATCACACCAATAACACTATAAAAGCAGTTAATAAAAAGATTGGTTCACTGTACAGAATTAAACTCTTCCTTACACCAGAAGCACGGACCACCTTAGCACAATCACATCTTATCTCTACCCTACTGTATGCTTCCTCTATTTACACTAATCTCTCTAAAAGCAACCTTAGGAAACTGACTACATCCTACCATAATATAGCTCGTTTTGCCACAGCATCCCAGTATAGAACTCACCACTGTCTAAACTTAAAACACTTACACTGGTTGGAACTTCCTAACAAACTTATCTATCAACAACTCTTAATAACACATAACATTCTATATCAACCATCAAAGACACCTGCTCTTAGTAACCTCTTGACCCCTTTATAATAACTTGAAACAGCTGCGCTCCACCGAAAAGCTACAAGTCAACACAACTAGAATTACAAATTCTGCAGGTAACTGCCTTTTCTCCAACTCAGTAGGCAAAATATGGAATAACCTCCCCTCACACATTACCTCTCTAGGCTCCTTTCATCTTTTTAAAAAACAACTTCTTTTACATCTGAACAACTTCTGGCTCTGCTCTTGTACCAATCCAGACTAATCTACTTTCTTAATTCTACTATCATATTTCCTTATTTCAAAACTGCAATCTTTCTCTGTGATCACAAATGACTTAATGACTGTACTGTTACTACTGTTCTCATAAAAAAAAAAAAAAATAGGGTACAAACAATGTCTTTTACAAGTATATATATACATTTTAAAATATGTAATACCCCATCCTCACATAATTGTACTGTAAAGAATTAATGCCTTTCTCAATACGTAGATAGCACCATGTGTTTTTTATTACTTGATCTAGACTAATATGTATGCATTGTTGCTCACTGTCTGTGTCACAGGCATTTATTGTATTTGTTTAATTTCTATAACCTTGTTTTAATCTGTGGAGCTTTTCTCCCCGGGCCTCAACTGAAAATGGAAATTATCCAGCTGGACTAGCCCGGTAAACAAATGTAAAATAAATAAATAAAAAATAAATAAAGGTCTGTTGCAAATCCAGGTGTAAAAAAGTATTATTCAACGCTATAAATGAACGTTGATTACAATTTGTACATGCTGTAGTTCCTACTGCATCACCACAATGTTCCCTGGGTTCACGCTGATAGCATAACATTCTTTTCAGTGACGTTTGATTTTTAAAAAGGAAGCTTGGTCTATCTTCTACTAACTTTTTAATCTCTGGATCTTGTGTTAGAACTGGCCAGTACTTCCTAACAATATCTGTTACTATATTAACATTGCTAGAATGGTGTGTAGGTACTTTCACTACCTGTCCCATATTCTTTTCTTTCTTATGAACATATGTTTTCTGTTTAGATAAAAAATATGGTTTTCCTACATCACTTCTTTTCACTATGCTATCCTTCATGAAATTCTCCATTTTATTGTCCTTATAACCTCTCTCATAAAATCTAATTTTCAAATTATCTACTTCATTGAATCTGATGTCTTCAGCCACCAGCCTAGAAGTTCTAAGTACCTGCCCTTTGACTATGTTGTTAAAAATATATCCAAGATGCAATCTACTCCTATGAAGAAGAGTATTTCTATAACATTCTTTCCGATATGTACTTGTTGAAAAATCCCCTTCTTCATTTTTATATATACTCACATCTAAAAAATTAATTTGTTGACTAGAAAACTGTATCTCAAACCTCAAAAAGTGTGTACTAGCATTCAACTCACAAGTGCATAATTCAAGTTCTTCCTCACTCCCTTTCCATAACAGGAAGAGGTCATCCACAAATCGCCTATATAAGACGATTTGACCCCATTTTCCTGAGATGATCTGCTCTTTTTCCCACATCGCCATGACTAAATTACCGTAACTATTGGCACTTGATGTGCCCTTGGCAAGCCCTTCTTTTTGTATGTTTACTTGATGGTTAAACAAAATGACATTATGTCTCAGAATCAAGTCCATTAAAAGGCATACTAAATCTACTTTCTTATGATCACATGTGTCACCATTAATCAAATAGTCCCTTAACATTTCTATACCTATTGTATTGGGAATAGATGTAAATAAAGAGCACACATCCATGGTTACTAATATTTAAGAGCTTTTTCCCTCATCAGTATGCTCTACAAACTCATATAAATCCTGAAGAAACTGTTTTGTATTTCTCAAGATATAGGCGTTATTATTCACTACTGGTCTCAGTGTTTTTTCTACAAAGATGGATAAAGGCTCTGTTAGCCAATTGTTTCCTGACACTATTGGTCTAAGGGGAGGCTTATAAGAGTTATTATGGATTTTTGGTAAGCCCTGTATTATTGGTGTATTATTGGTGTCAGAGGTTTAGGTACTAAAAATAATCATATAAATTCTCATCTATCAAAATTACTGCAGTACTGCACTTCATTCAAATTGTCCACAGTATTCCCCAGCTGTGTGCTGTACTTAATCTGTGACTGCAGTTGGTAATGTTACACCACCAACAGACTGACAGTCTGCATGCCTCTCAAATGTCCTGATTTCCACAGAATGTCCAGAGTTTTGTCTCATTTGTTTGGTCTGTTCCTCATACATCTGTGGTCTTCTGGTGAATTATTGAATACTGACATCACTACATTATACTACTTACAGACAAACATTTGTGTTTCAGATGTTATATCCTTCAGAACATATGTAATAATGTAACACCTTTACTTCCAGTGACTTTCTAGGTTTATGGGGACAATGTTTGAAATAGTCCCTATGTTTGGGCCCTTGTCCCCCCAGTCTTACTGGCTTTGTCCAGATTTCTTGCAGTATGAGGTTTGTGAAAACACCAACATAGTACTACCTCACATGCAAAATATGTGAGTAATTCCAGATTAGAACCATCAACACCACCACCCATGCTAGCTTCCCTAGGCCACTGAGCCACTCAGGTCACCAGACAGAGAGGAGACATTCATCACACAATCAACAGCATAAATATGGACATTGTTATCCTGTGTGAGGAGAGACATTCAATGGTGTGAGCAATATCCATGTTACAGCCCTGAGATTGCCTGGTCCACTGATATACCATAGATGATTTTATGTCAAAGCAGTCGTATGGTACACTGCTGTTTTGGGGGTTGGGGAACAATGGCACATGACCTGCTGGGATATACAGTAGTCCAAATATAATGCGAGCCCACTGCTTAACATATTCCAACCATGACACCTAGTGAATATTAAGGAACACTATACTATTAGACGAGGTATCTGTAGTCCCATGTGGATGTTCCATCTGTCCAATTAGCCCGCTATATTTTCTTGCATAACAACAGCAGATCCATACATATGATATATTGTAGCAATCCTTACAATTAGTGTGTATCTTAGAGACTTACCTTGCAAATACAACAGTTGACAGACCTGTAGTTCAGGGCTTACTCTGTGTGATGCAAGCAGTACAAAACCAATACATGAATAGGTACAGGTTGTATGGGCTGTCTGGCTTCAACATATGTACTATATGTATGTGAATAGGAGTAAGGTGTCAGTCCCTAGGGCCCTAGGTTGTCCGTGAATGTGCTATGTGTTGTCTATTAGCCAATGCCAGGGCATACTGGGCACACCTACGTCTCCCTACAGGGACATCATCAGGGGGCTCCTCCTCTGAGTCCTCTTGTGAGTGTGGCTGTGGTGATCTAGGCACTGGTGGGGGGGGCTGTTTATCCCTTCCCTTTACTGATCCTGCTGCAGCTTTTTCCACAGGATCATATTCTGTATCATGGCACATACTGTGACCATATGTGCACATGTGGCTGGAAAGTACTGCAGGGCTCCACCAGATATACCAAGACACCAAAACTGTGACTTCAGCAGCCCAAACACATGCTCTATGATGTTCCTAGTTTGTGCGTGTGCCTCATTATGGCATTCTTCCATGGGTGCGTGTGTGCATTTCTGATGGGTGTCATCATCTATGGTTCCAGAGCATAGCCAGCATCCCCCAGTAAATGGCCATGTGGGATATCCCCCCTAGCAAACATCTGGCACAGCTGTTATGCATGCCAGATATGGGAGTCATGATAACTGCCAGGGCTGCCAGCACACACATTCATAATAATGCCCTGGGCATTGCACATGACCTGGCAATTGATGGAGTGGTACCCCTTGAGGTTGACATAGATTCTACCCTGCTCACTGGACAATGCCTTGATATGTACATGAGTGCAATCTATAGCGCCCAGTATCTCTGGGTAGTGTGCTACACACTAGAAGTGTTGCATATTGCTGGTTCTCACCTCAGGGGTGAGGGGAAAATTAATGTGCTCACTGGCATGTGGTAGCATGGTATCCAGGAAGTGGTAGAGTACCTTGGATGTTGATGCCTGTGAGACCCCAATCATGCCCCAGTTGGTCTTTGGAAGGTACCCGTGGTTATTATCCTAAGGGTCACACATACTTTTGTTTCCACTGGGATGGGTTCTCCTCTGTTGGCTCTGGGTCTGAGTTGAGGACAGCAGAGTTCAGTGAGGTCTGTAGTATGTTCCTGTCTACCTTGTAGTGATCTACAATCTTCAGTTCATGTAGCTCCTGGAAGGTTACCCTGGGCCTGAACACTCTTCTCCTTCTCAGTCTAGGCCTATTGTCAGCAGCACCAGCAGGAGCATTGACTTTGGCATCTAGCACACACAGATGTAGCAGACCTACAGCAGCCCCTAGCATTCTTACACTTAAAATTCCCAAGTCTGTACTCTAATGGTGGAGAGTATGGGTGAAAAAGAATACAGGGTGCATGCATACTTTATAGTGCTCCACTGTAGGTGCTGACTCTGTGATTGGCTACGTATGATGCATTCCTTCTGTGCAGTATATCATTAACATCATTTACTGGCCCTAGTTTAAGTTAAATAAGGATCACAGCTAATTAATACATCATTGCTTTTTAGATGCTCTCAGCAATGAGGCGCGCCATGCAAACATGTGGAAACATCAGCCTCAAAGGTAAATAAAGCTTAACAGTCAGTACACACACCCACTGAGCACAGTGGTGAGCCTGGCAAACAGGTGCACCTGAGCCCCAATGAGCTTACAAGTCCTCAGACACCCCACCTTTTATGTCAGCTACCTCTTCTGTGGACACCAACATGGTTCTGTGCCTACACGGAAGGGATATGTGGATACGGATATCCATTTGTGCTAATTCAGTAGCACCACCTCATTTGCATAGGGATCCATGCATACAGCCTGGAAACTACACAGTTCCAGGCCCTACCTCATTAGCAACAGCACTCTTCCACCATTGTAGATACTCCAAACAGGGTCCTATAATACATTTCTGTCACATATGATTAAATGTGGTTTTCCCACTCTTTTTTTTCATAAAAGCATGTTTGCACACTGTGGCCATCTGTGCAAACATGACCAGTTCATTAACAAAATACAATTATTTTAACTTATATCCCTTATGTTTTTGGACACATGGTGGATAGTTTTGCTCATATCTGTATGTGCTGTCCCATTTCTGTTCATCTACCTATGTTTTACATCCCCTGTTGTCTGTCTAAAATCCTGTACATGGAATTTTTCCATTTACACTACGGACACTGACACAGGGTCGGCAGAGCTGCCTATCTGCTTGCTGGATCGCGCTATCTCTCTCATTTGCATGAAATTCACCTGTTTATGAGGTGATTTGCATGCCACAGATACTTCTGTGTTGGTGCGTGCCCAGCTGTGTTTACTGAATTGCAAACCTGCTTACTTTCACGTAAGCAGTGTGCCACGATACCTACATGGTAAAAAAGACTGTGTAGGCTTTATTAAATTCCTCCCATAATGTTCATTACTTAAAATGCATCAGTAGTGTTTAAATAAGATGAACAGTAGCAAATATAATAGTATGGTGACTTGTGCATGGTAGATTAATAATGTGTTTAACCGTAATGTCTATTATCCACTGCCCTTCAAGCATTTATATTGATTTGGGTCATTTAGGCATGCTTTAAGTTTTTTTTCCTGAAAGTAAAGCATTTTATTTCTTCTCTCACTTTTTTTTTAATAGAATGCTCCTGTATGCAGTGACAATTTTATAAAAATGTTTTTTGAATATAGTTTTCTGAATTGTGGTCTCTGTAATATTCTTGTGCCATCTGAGATTTTATAAGTTATATAAACCAATGATTTAGTTAGTAGTTTATTAGTGGGGGGGGGGGGCAGTATGTAGAATTGGTTAACTCAAAAGTGAAGGTGAAATGAAATAATGTTCTTGCTCTAACAGGTAGTTAGCTGGCTTTCTTGAGAGTTGTGTATTGTTATAGTTATTATATGTCTCTACTGATATTTCTTTGTGCCAGTGTGTAACAACTCTTTGGGAATCAATAAAGTGATCTGCATTCAGCGAACAGGCTTTGAAAGTAGCTAATTTCAAACCTACTCTATTGTGTGTACATTGTGCAAAGTCTGTTGCATTTTTCAGTTTTTAAGCTCATTTATTGACTCCAATTCAAATAACTGGGTCTAAACCAACAATAACTCAAATGCATCATAAAAATATGTCGCTGTTGGTGTCCCCATTTCATTGCTAATATGGATTATCACTGAAACAGCCATAGTTCCTTGCTATTTCAAAAGATGAATCATGTTTGGTGAAGCTAAGAAGGTTTATCTATTAGGTTTTATTGGACATGCTTAAGAGTCAATTTTCAGTGAAACTCAGGTACCTTAACTTGTCTAACAGATCTGGCATGTACCACTTTTTTTACTTGCTGGGCAATGCCTTCCACACCCCAAGCAGAAGGCTTTGCTCACGCCACTTCCTTAGCTAATATAACTCTAGGATTATTAGAATTTGTGTTAAGTTCTGAAAGTATCTCTGTAGAGTAGATGTGGTGAGTTGAAATCACTGAATTTGGATTTATTGAAAAAAACTACTCAACCAGACAGCTAACTAGCATTAGTGCAAGCTTTGTTATATATAATTCAACAGGGAAAGTAGTATGAAGACTGTCAAGGTCATTAATGTTAATGGATTACAGCCTATGGATGAACTGTTGCATAGAGATATACAGAAACCCAAATGCTGCCAGTACCATTATATGAGCACTTTATCAGCTTTATAGTCTCACAGGTGATTTCAGATGTTCAGAGCAAAATAAGCAGCATGACTCTATGTGGTGTGTCATAATCCCTCAGGATGCACAGAGTATAATAAATTATAAAAACATCTTCAGCTGTTGGACAGACCTTGATAGAAGCAATATAATAAATACCATAGAAGGCCATTAGTTATGCCATACACAAAATAACTAATTGTACCACTCTGACAATACCATCAGCTGATATTCCTCATCAGCAAGAGCTACTCGCCATTAAGCATAAATTTGAGTTAAATGCCAATGGTCAAGAGGAGGTATTTAGAAAATATGTGAATAAATGGTCTTAGTGTTTACAACATGATAATCTTAGTATGAAAGCAAAATGTGGTAAATAGAATACAGGTCAGGCTGGTGTCGATTTGGATTTACAGAAGAATAAATAATTAGCTGAAAATGGAATGTAACTGGTAGTATAGTACTCCTTGCTAGACACATCACACATTAGATAAATAATTCATTTTTACATATACAGATGCATAGCGAAGAATTGCATTATCTCTAGTCAGTTTAGTTGAAATGTATTAAAACATAAAGATTATATAATAGAAGTAATTTGAAAAATGTTAAATGACTTCAGTATTGAAATACTTTAATAAGGTCAGGGACATGGCTCTGGTCAACTGTAATGGACAGTAGCTACAGGTTTCATCTCTCATGCCACTGCATTCAATATTAAGTGTGCAACATAGCCAGCCCAAGGCAGCTTTAAACCCTACCACTGGTTTGTACTGAAATACAGGTGGCAATTGATGGGAGGGAAGTACAATAAGTGTGCACTCCTGCCTTAGATAATGGCCATTACCTGTCACATTCAAAATAACTTTCCACTTGTTGCTGCATATTGGAGTTTCAGCTACCTCTGACAGAGACCAATGCCTACCAGTGTACACTTACCACTATTAATTGGAACCTGATCAAAATAGTTCTGGACATGACTTCAAATATGGCTGCACATTGAATAACAGCTTAATTTCAACTCTCACAGTGTGAAAAAAGAAACTGAAAATAAGAGCTAGTAATTCTGCCAGCATGAGTAAAATTCAGTTACTGGCTAGCAAGTAAAAAATCAGGATGCCAGCAGTGAAAACATTTACAAAACTTAAAAGAAAAAAATAACTTTATAAGGTGAAGAGAAAACGCTGACTGTGAATAATCCAGCAGTTGTTCCGCAAAACTTTGGTACAAAAAAAAATGGGTTCCTGTATTTTAGAGGAAAATAAATCAATTGAACTTAGAGGTGATTAAAATAAAAGTAACATTGAAACAGTATATTTAATCAAATAACAAAGGATTATAAAAATAGAATTTACATTGTGTTTTACTTGTATTCTGTTTTAATTAGAAAAGAGACCACTGCTGTGTCACTTGTGAGTCACACAGAAATTTAAATAAGTTAATTAAAGAGTCACACAGAAGTTAGAACAGGGCATTTAAGGTTAATTATCTATGAACTGAGGATGGAGCTAGGAACTAAACCTTTTACTTAAGGGGAAAAATAAAACATTTGAAACATTTCCTGGAAAAGCTCACCCAGACTCTGCCACAAATTGCTGTGAGGGTGTGAGGTAAAGGTAGTTTGCTTTTGCTTTCTTGTATTTTGTATAACTTTATTGGCTTTTTCTATTTTGTTTATTGTGATTTTTTTTCTTTACACTGTGTTTTATTTATATTCTGCTTTTAACTGCACATTAAAGCTAGGAAAGAGACCACAGCTGTGTCTCTTATGAGTCACAAAGAAATTAAAATTTCTGTTCATCCTTTCGCTCTGGTATTATTGTGCTCTTAAACTCAATTATCTTTCTAGTTGCCTGCCCCTTAAGTTAATTTCAACACATATCTCCTCCCCTCTTCCCTTTCATTGGCTGTTGTAAGCACAAAATTATCATTTTGTGAAATCGCTCCCTTTATAGGTTCATAGGTGGTTACTACGTGGTCACCCCATTGTATTCCATAGAACTAAAATAGAAAGTGCCCACACCCTTCAATCTATCTTGGTCTTTTAAAATTATTGGCTATCCACAGACAGCTAACGTCTAAGTTACCCCCCCCCCTTCATATCTAACTGCTTCATATGCACTGCAGTGCTTAGGATATTAACCATTTTGTTTCCATTTTACCTTTAAAATCTGCAACATCTATTGCAAGATCACCAATTAACAGAGAGACGATATTCTGCCTCTTAGTAGTTATATTGGGATTAGCCCTTCAGTTTTCTCCTGGTGAGAAAAGGCACACAGAGACTTTATTTCTTGGAGACTGCTGATCATCTGAAAGCCTAATAACTGCTTCTCAGATGACAACTTGGAATTTTTGCTTATATTCTGCTCCTGATGAGAGAAAGAGCAGTGTACATTGATTCCTTACTGTTTCTCATTGGACAGTGAGTGTCTGTGCTTGATGTTCCTGATTAGTCTGGTTGCTGTACAATGAATCTACCAGAAAAAGCTACAACATACCCATAGATCCTTGCATCATGTGGGACAAGACTGTGGATCACCAACCAGACTGTGGCCTACTTCTCATCTTGGGATTGGTGCTAATATTTTGCTTCTGGTGAGAAAAGAAGCAAAGGAATACTGTATCCAAGCAGAGTGAAGCTGTCTTGAGACCAGTACTAGTAGTAGCCAGGCAGAAGTCATTCATGTGATTCCCATTTCATCATTCTTGACAAGATAATTCTCTGCTATTTCTTTGTTTTCAGTAAGTAGATTTGTTTCTAACTTCAGAATATCTGCCTAAATACTTCATCTTTAAATTTTCAGGTTCTTATTAATAATTTTCCCCCTAAGTGTTTGTTAGTGCTCTGTATAGAAACAGACTGCTTGAGTGACAGTTTTCCTCTGAAATCATGATTGAAATTTCACCTAGTTTGCAATGACAAGCACTGTCCCGAGAGTTACAAACAGGATACTCCTGACATTGCTTTATGTTCTTACTCCATCTGTCTAATCAATAAAAAAGGGTCTGTTGTCATGGATATGAACTTTCCCACTATCTCTGTGTAGTAGTAGTCCCAATGTAGAAATTGCCTCATGTTTACTGACAACCAGTTAATTCTCAAATAAACTGATATGGTATGTGAAAAATGTACTTACACAATGTCACTAGAAGCAAAGCTCTCCCATAAAAGTACTCCTAATGTCAATAAGGTTGCCAGTAGTACACACGTTGCACCCATCACACAAAATTCAAAGCAGACATATAGACCCACAAATGCTGAGGTGCTTAAAGGTAACTCTCCTAAACCCCAAAGACCTCCTATATGAAGCAGACATAACAAATACCCTCAGCAGTCTTTCAAAACAACCCACATCAACACATAGAACCACATCTGATGGACCCTCTACTTCTATGACCATGAGGCAAGTCACCAGACAATCCAACATTCTGATCATTGGAAAATCCATTATGAGACACACTGATGTTCCTCTCACAAGACTGAGAAAGGAGAAAGTCACATTCAGTTAATTATCAGGGACTAGGATCTTCCGCATTACACATGCACTCAGCCATTGGACCACGATAACCAGTATGACTCAGTCATAGCCCATGTGGGTGTAAATGACCTGAGACATGCCACCAGAGACTATATAAAGAGAGACATTATGGAACTCTCAGAATATATGTCCCAGGCTGGTTTGAATCTAGCAATGAGTAGCATTTTACCTTCTCCAAGTTTAATGTCACAATACGAACAAAAGATGACTGACTTTAATAATTGACTTAGTTTCTAGTGTCATTCTAAGGGGGGGGGGTGCAATATTTTTCAGCATGGAAGGAGAAGGTTAACAGACCACACTGCTTTGCTAGGGACTGTCTGCACCTCTCTCCTCTAGGTTTTCGAATATTAGCTAAAACATTGTCTTCCCCTGAGAGCCTCATTTAGACAAAGCCAAACTGAAAGTATGTCCGACATAGCAAATCAAAACCAAGAAAATGTAAAGCTATTACTGCTCAATGATATGAGTCTAAACAAATAACTACACTACTTAGGAGCTGTCTTCATCCTAGAGAGTTCTCACATCTCTGGAGTCACTGAGACATGGTTTAAAGCCATGGAGAGCACACCAATAGTGCAAGGTCATAATGCCTTCACACCTTTAGATCAGCTACTACAGACAGGGATTAAAAGTCGAGGTGTCTCGATTTGCATAAAAAATAAATACTCCTCAAGGCTGGTCAGCAGGACAATGCACTTGAGCTACTCCATGTTCAAATCACCATAGGCAAAATCCAATGCCATTTTTCTCCAAGCTATAGGTCCCCCAATATGACACAGGAAGCCCATGCCATGTATTTAAACTTATTAGAAACACTCACCATCCAACCCAATACCATATTCATGAGCAACTTTAATTACCCCACTAATAACTGGGAGTTCTTTATGGCAACGATTGTACAGGCACAGAGATTTGTGGATTTTGTAAACACAAACTCCCTGGACCAGATTGTCAATACACCAACCAGGGGTGTAACTATACTGGATCTGGTCCTCACTAATATGGAATAGTGCTGCACACACCCCTATTGTAATGTCTTTTCTGATAAGGCCAGACAACAAAATTGTCTCCTTTGAAGTAAAAATAAATTCTTGACCTCCAGCTAACCCTGGAATATTCAGGAACTATTCTAAGGCTAACTTCCTGCTATTATGTGATAACCTGGCAAAATTTCAAGTCCCCCCAAAACCCTGAGAACACTGCTGCCTGTGCAGAACTGTTCACAGAAACTCTGTGCAAGCATGTTAATAGCTGCATAGAGGCAGCTGTACCCACCAGAAAGAAGTAACAAAAAAAAAAAAAAAAAGCCACCCTGGTTGAATCACAAAATCAAATTATGTATAACAGAAATAAAAAAATCATGGCAAAAATTAGAAGGTGCGCCACCCAGAAGGATAAAAACACACTCATCAAACTAAACTCAGAGGACAAATAAGGTCTACCAAGGCCAAATTTGAGGTATATTTAGCCTCCCAGGCCAAGGACAACCACAAGGCATTCTTTAGCTATGTCTGCAACCTCAAAGGCAATACACAATTGTGTGCAGAGCTCATTTTGGATGGCGTCACCTATACTGAGCCAGAAAATGAGGCAGACTTGCTGGCCAACAAATTCAGTTCCAACCTTACCTCTCTCTCCCCCTCAACCTTCCCTCAGGTAATACCATCAAATATAACACCCCCTACTGTCACTAAGAAACTGGTCCCGAGTGCTATCTTTAAGGCCAAGAATACTGCATCAGTGGTCCCTGACAGTATCCTGGGATGCCTTCTAAATAGCCTGAAATATGACCTATCAAGACCTCTGGAATTGCTTTTTAAGTGTAGACTACAAACAGGTTTTGTGCATCATGAATGGAGAACAGCAACAGACATCGCTCTTCACAAAGGTGGGCCATCTACAGATCTTGGAAGCTACATACCATACATCTCACTAGTTTTATATGCATAGTCATGGAAAGATTTATCATGGAAATGATCAATAATGATATAAAAAACCTCCAAACACTGAACTTGAACTCAGTTTGTTTTTTTCCAGGGAAGGTCATGACTACTCAACATGGTGGACTTCTTTGAGAAGGTCAGCTAAGTAAGGGATTAGGGCAAAATGGTTCACACTGCCTACCTTGACCTGGCTAAGGCATTTGACATGATACTCAACTCAAGCATTGTTGACAAACTCAGAAGGTTAGGTACAAACTCATATGTCACTTGGAGGGTAGCTAACTGACTCACAGACAGGACCCAGGGAGTTAGACTTGGGGAGTCCACCTCTACAAAGATGCCAGCCACAAGTGGAGTCCTTCAATGACTGCTCCTTTTTGGCATTTACTTCTCCGAAGTCAAGGCCAATGTTAAAAGTCTCTGTCTGACAAAATCTGTTGATGATTGCAAATTAGAAGCTGTCATTGAATCCCACACCAACCCAAATGTTCCCCATGAAGAACTGATACAGACAGACAACTGGTGTATGAGCCATGAACTAAAACTAAATGCCAAGAAATGCATAATAGTATCTTTCAGGAAGTCATCCACCCCTGTAAACTATCATATTGATAACACACCCCTTAGAGTTGACCCAGTAGTCAAGGTAAGGTAGTAAAGACACAAGTCGACAGTAATCTAGCCGTTGACTATCATGTGTCTACAGTTGTGAGGAAATCATTCTATGTTGTGTAGCTTATAAACAACGGTATGGCATCTAGGTTCATGAAAGTCATTGTTCCACTGTATTTGGCATTCATCAGACCTATCATTGAGTACAATGCCCCACCTAACCAAGTATATCCAACAATCGGAGTGTCCACATAGGTTTATCACTAAAAGAATACAGGGTGTAACTAAAATGTCCTATGCAAACCACCCCAAGTCCCTATCCCTGTATTCTGTCTCTTACAGGCTGTTTAGGGGAGTTCTATGCCTGGCATACAGGGCATTGTCAGACCTCACTCTGCTGGACCTCCTGCTTATCCATGAAACAAACAGCACCGGAATTACTTGTTCTAAACACTTAAATCTTACCTGTAATGTAAACAGGACCTGCTGGATACACAGGTATGTATCCGAGAAACTACACCATGTCTGGAACAGGTTCCCATTCCATTTAAAGCAGAGTTCCTCTCTCACACAATTCTAGTGTAATTTGGACAATTGGATGGTGAACAGGAAATTCATCCCTTGTTTGGTATCTATGTCTCTAATGGCCACAAGCAACCTGTAAATGGCAAATCTGCCAGGCCCCTGCTTGTAAATGTTTCATCACCCAAGCCACTGCTTACACTTATCAAGGGTACTAGAACTTGCTCAGGTTTTGGATTGCATGGCTAAGCTTAAAAGGTGCCTTGTGGTCATTAGCCTAGTAAACATCTATGACCCTACAACTAGCTATTTAGATGAACTGTCAAAACTGCAAACATCAGAGGTTGAAATGAAGAAAAGGCTGGCTATGTATGAGACTTCTCAAGAAAAGCTGTTTCAAGTTAGAAGACAGAGCACACAGAGAAAAACTGAGATTTTCTGCTGTACCAGAGAAACTGAAAGGAAGAAGCTTTATTAATTTCATAAACAAACAAATAAGCAAATGAACTGGTATTCCACATCAGGATTTGTTAATTAAAAGTCACATTGAGTGTATGCTCCAAACATGGCCATGAGAAATCTACCAAAACCTGTATTAGTTAAGATGCAATCATACCATAAGAAAGAGAGAATCCTGACAAAACTGTTTCTGAAGGGAAAAGTATTAAAGATTGGATTTTTGTGTTAAAAAAATCACTGTGCCCCAGGCAGAAGAGAAACACATTTATCCAAGCAATCAGAATGTTGAGAGGCAGGTGTGAGATTAAAGCTATATTAACAACCAATCTTCAGAATACTTTTCCTAGATGATCAAAGATATTTTTTGGTGCAGAACAGGCTAAGGAAGTAATACACAAGTTTATTTAACAAAAAGTAAGCCATCAGACAGAAGGGTACTCTTCTCATTATTCTGACAATAAAGCTCATAGAGATACTTTGCCAGTGAAACAATGTTCCAAAGAAAAAAGCTAGAGGGACAAAAAAAAAAGGCACCAGAGCTGAATAGAAGAATAGGGAGTACCTTGGATGTGCAGTTTGCTTTAGGAAGATGGAAACTAACAGCTAGAAGACTAGCAGCCCTAACATTAGTGAACAGATTTGACATTATAAAGCATCAATTAGTTTGTGAAATATGACTTTGCAAGAAACTGTGGCTGAGAAAGACTGGACTTTTGTTGACTTTGTTAAATTTGTGGGTGAACTGTAAAGCATACACACTACTTTATGTAATTAATGTTTAGATGGCACTAAAAAGCAAAAAAAAAAATAATGCTAAAACTATTCTTGCTCTTAATAGTATTTTTATAAAATGTTTCATCATATGAACTTCATGTTATATAGAAAAGCAGTTTTGCGTGGTATCTAGTCAGGGGTATTTTAAATGTGGGGGTGAAAGTAAGTCTTTTTAGTGATTGTTATATGTAATCAAAATAGTAAAGTAAGAAAGTACTTGTTTTAGTTTTAAGAAATATAAGCTTTACAATGTAAACAGAAAAAAAGGATGGACAGATTATAAAATTGCATGGATGATATTATACGTAGAGCCAAGCTGATTTCTCTTATTTTTGTAAAGGTGAATGTCTGGATTAATGCTCTTGAATTAATCTAAAGCCAGTATTTTCTATAAGAAAATAGGCTTGGAAACTAAGAAACAATGATGAATGTCATGAGAAGTGTTAAGCTTGTTACATATGAATTGATATTAGCTTGTTTTTTTCTTTAACAATTGTTCAGTGTATGTCAAGAAGTTTTCAGCTGAAGGCAATTGTACATTATCTTCTATTCTGAGTGAAATGGCAAATATTCTTTCATGCATCTGCAGAGTTTTTAGCTGTTTTTTTTTCTCTGATCTCTCACTATGTCTCCATTGAGACAAGCTATTGGCAGATGCTTACAGTTAATCTTGAGAGTTCTGAGCATTGTTTGCTGAGGGAAATGCAAAATTTAATGGTACAAGGGCAAGCAGTTTAGTAAAAAATAAATTTTAAGTTATTGGAAATGAATAAGAGAAGGCAGCTTCCCTAGCAGCCTTAATACTTCAGTTCATTTAATAGAACAGTGCATAATTTAGTTTAAATTAAAAGATAGTGCACTTTCTCTTAAGGCTAAAAGTTAATGATTTCTAAAAGTATACAAGCTATTTTTCATATCTGGAAATGGAACAGAAATAAGAAAAGAACAGACAGCAATCAATGTAAGTGGAAGCACAGGCCATAACATGTGATTTAGCACAGGTTACACTAATATTAGGTTAGGTTATGCTGTGGGTGGAGCTGTCAATTTGGGGCAATTGTTCCTATCTGTAGGGTTAAACTTAATTTTTTGAAGATATGCAGAGTGTTGTGTATTTGTTCTATGTTAATAAGTTATGAGGTATTCTGAAAATGCATTTAGCTTTTTTGTGTTAGAGTTTTCACTAAGATAAAAAAGCCTTGAAAATGTGACATAGGTTCAAATAGAGATGACAAGAAACAACTGTATTAAAGAAAAAAAAAAACTGTCAGACATTCGTGTATACATATAAAACAAAAGTTAGAAATACATAATAAAAAAAAGCTATCATATATAATCGGTTGGAGGAATACCTTCTTATCATAATGGCTACATTATCCATATTATATTGTAATGTAAATGGCCTTACAGGTATAGACAAAAGGTAAGAGTACTGAATTGCATTAATAAATGCAGAATGCAAACAGTAATACTGAAGTGAAATGTATTTGGAAATAAATGAGTATGTGACTTTGATAAAGAAAGGAGTTTGGGATGGATATGCAGCAGAATATTAAAGACAGTGGAAAATGGGAGTAATACTAATTGCTAGAGGAACTACAATAGTGATAGAAGAACTGGAAATATGATAATGGCAAATTTGTGGTACTAATGGACTATGGCAAGGCTGAGGATTACTTAAGCATGTATTTATATTAGACCAAAAACTGCTATTATGGAGCTTAAGAACATTTTGGGAGAAATAATCAGCTTCTAGTAGGGAATATTACATAGAGGTAGGGTCTGGAACTTGAATTGCAACAGAGAGAATCTATCCAGGGGACCTAGAAGGGAAAATATAGCAGTGGAAGGTAGATTTTTGAAGACATTTATGCAAATATTAGTATGAAAGATGTGAGTTTAATAGTAGGAACTCAGGAAGTATTTGCATATTGACCATCAAAGTACAATAACTGGGTTAGACTAGATAGGCATTATCCAAAAGCAAAACGTAGTGGTGACAAAACACAGCAAAAAGGCTGAAAAATAAAAACATTTATTAGACAGGCATTACATTTCACAGGAACATGTGCATTTATTTGAAAGCATCTTAACAGATCCAACAACTATATCAGATTACATTTCAATAAAAGCTAAGAAAACATGCAGGGTAATGAAGTGAAAATGAGACACTGATGCTTTTCCACCTATCTATTAAAGAGAAAGGAATTTAAGGAATGAGTTGTGGAAATTATTTTAAAGTTATTAGGAAAGACAGAAATTTCTTCAGAAATTATAGATAGTAAGTGGGATAAAATAAAAATGGAGTTTAAAACAGGTTAGAAATAAAAGAAAAAGTAATATGATCAAAAAGTACTAGGAATCATTTTGAGAGGCTGACAAAGGTAAACATATTGCAGAATAAGGGTAATCTTACAAAACAAGAAGAGACACACATGCAGAGTGCTAGATAGAAAATAAGGGAGTATTTGGACATTATGCATGAGTTTAGAATGATTGCTGTTAAGCAGCTGTTTTTTATAGCTCTACAGCACAAAAACATTTAGCATAACATTTTTGGCAACAGAAAGTAAGAATGGCTGTTGCCAAACAGAGAAAGCCTATAACAAGAAAATAACCAGGGATTCTGTAGAGGTATTAGAGATATTTTGGAGATTGTATAAAAAGTTGTATTAAGCAGACAAATGTAGAAATCAAGAAAGAGCACAAATTGAAATATTTATGGAAGACTTAAGTATGCCAGGGTTAGAGTTAGATGAGGCTCAGCAATTAACAGTTAATATAGGAGGAGATGAGATAATAATGGTGATATGCAATCAATCTGTAAGAAAGTCTCCAAGAATAGATAGTATTCCTGCGGAAGTTTGGAATTTAGGAGGGAAGAAAATGATATAGATCTGGAAGGTTTTGTTTAACAGTAAATCCAAAAACACATAAGAGTGAACTGAAACAAAGTGTCAGTCAAAAACCAAGCTTCAAGTGGAGTTAAAATCTGGAAATTTAATATGTAAGGGATTTTGTAGTAGTCAAAAATACAGCTTCTTCAGACATTAAAACCAAACCAAACATTGCTCAGTTTTAAATAGAGAAAAAAATAATGTTATAGCCAATCACATACAAGAGTATATCAATATCCTAGCAGTAAAGTAAACCTTAAAAGAGCTATTAGAAAATGTGTCTACTAAATTAAAGGTACAGCATAAAAAAATAGCATAAAAAACACAGCATAGTAAAATAGCATGAGCAAAAAACAGTAAGAGAAAACATGCATAATAGTGCTAAAGTTAAACAAATGTTGACTATAAAGCATGAAAATCTATGTTTGAAATAATATATAAAAAAATATACATAAGCATGTTCAAGAATATTATTTATGTAAAGCTCTAGCTTTGAGTAGGGGTTTCAATGAAATCTTATTATTCAGACCCCTCCCCACACCTGCCCTTAGTCTAATGATCCATCTTGTTTCCAATACTTCAGTTAAGTTCCTGATATCCCTTCCACATTCGTTCACTACAATCTTTTCCATAACCAAAAACTTAAAAGTGTGTGCTAGATCATTACCAGCTACATGCTTAGCCAGGGCATTAGTAGTGTTCCCAGTCCTAATGTCATATATATGTTCACTATCCTGTCTCTGACCCACCTGTTGGTCTTCCTTATACAGAAAGAAAGACCAGAGCACATAGCTTACCTCTAGAAAGCACTTTTTTGACAGTCCCATGTCTTAAAATGTAATTTTTGAGCATATATTGATTGTTTGGGATCTTTTAAATACAATGATACTGGGAGAGTGTTCAACTTTAGGGTTGAAGCCAACTGTGATTCATTTAATGTAGTTTACTTAGCCTCTTGCACCCAATGTTCATCTTTCTATGTGGGGAAGACCAACAGGTGGGTTGGTTGGCTGCTTTAATAAACCAACACAACAGCAACTTATTCAGTAAGCACTTTCGTTTACTGTTAAACTTCTTCAGACCGAATAAGGTAAAATACATCAGCCATTTATACAAGCATTCATCTAATTACATTATAAATTGAATAATTATAAAATCAGTAAGTTAATAATCACAATTGCTGACACTTTCTTCATAAGTAACAATGCCCCAACTTCACTGAAAAACAGTAAAAACCATCATTAAATGATTTCAATATAAAAACAGTTTTATATAATACATATATATATATATATATATATATATATATATATATATATATATATATATATAAACTGCACATACCCTTATGAAAATAAAAACATCATCCAAAATCATTTAAAATTGTGTGGTCAAACTATTTATTTTAAAGAACTAAGTTAGGTTACTCCCTTTATAGATAAGTGTACAATGTATAACTTATGCAAGAAATAGAAAGTAAAGCATTCAAACAGACAGACAATGTTTAGTGAAATCCAACTACATTTGTAGTAAAAACTAGAATTTTCTGACTCCATGATATATTGCACATTTACCCTCTCTGACTTTTAAGATGAAAATATACTGCTCAAACATTTACAGGCAGTTTAATACAGTTGGAGATCTGTCTTCAAGGATTTCTTTCACATAGCAGAGTACTCATGCATGCACCTTTTTGAATAAACAGTTTTCTATTTTGTAAGTTGCCAAATATGATTTCCTAAGACTTTAGTCTGAATGTATTAGATACATCCTAGTTTCAACAGTTACATGCTTGTACAAGGGGTTGGGGTATTCCAACAAACTACAGACCAAATAATGCATTGCCATTATATGATCTAATTAGAGTATTCAAGAAACAGATTCTGCATCAATGCAAACATTTTGTGGGACAGGGTTTAGTTCTAAATTTAAACTGCAGTGTAGTTTTACAGTGGCAGATGTATTTATATAACATTGTACACATTTTAAATTAACATATTACTATTTACCGAAAGGTGAAGTACAATGTATCTTCTTTTGCTTTTACATTTTAAACAAGTAGTTTCAGAGATTTATTTAAATTGCTAACATTAACACACTTTTCAATCACTGGCATTTCTGCAGGTAGCTGACATGAAATTCCTTAAGAATCAGTGGCCTAAAGCACAAGATACCTAGGATCACAGTGCCAGTTGCTGTTTTCCATAGAAAATCACTGGGAGAATCATTTCTATTTATGAGGGTGTGTGCTTTCTGTCATCCTTTTGCTTTGGGAGCTTTTCTTCCTTCCTCAAGTTGGTACAACTGCAGATTTGATATATAAAGGGTTGAGGGGTTTTAAAGGCTTGAGGGGCTTTCCCTACTGCTGGTGAGGGGGAGGGGGGGTGGGCTTGTCAGCAAATGAAAAAAAGAGACTTGCAAATAAATTGTTCCTCCTTCCATGGTTCAGGCATTTATTTTCGGTGTTTTAGTTCCTTGGTGCTCTGATGTATGAGTTTTCATAGTAGAAGCTCATGCAGTTTCCTTTTGCAGTTAATTAGAATTTACTTCACACCCACAAATATTCTCCCATAGTTAAAAAAAAAAGTTGCAAAAATGAAGCATATTTATTTATTGACATTTATTGACATTTGATTACTGGGACAGTCTGACTGGACAGGAGTCTATTTTCAGGTCAGACCCGGGCAGAAAAGTTTCAAAGTATTACAAACGATTTTAAGAACAATAATTTTACAGTCTTCAAAAATAATGCAAAAACATCTACATTTTAAATAATTATAGTAAATTAGACACAATATGAAATCATTGGTTAAAAATAGCTACAAGAAATTTTAGCCGATTTGTACAGAAATTAAAGGTTAGTTTAATATAAACAGGAAGTGCAATATGAAGTGACAAAAGCAGGCTTATGGTATATTTAGAGTGAAAGCTGGAGAGAGAGAAATTGATACACATAAGGAAGTGTGTGAAGAAGGGCGCATAAGGAGGTGTAAGGTATGAATAGGTACTTGTTAAAATTTATGGATATAGTTCATCCTGGTTTTGAGCAAAAACAGAGCCAACTTTTGGCTAGGAAGTCTTTCAGAATGGTTTTGAAGTATGGGAGGGAGGGTATTGACCTGAAGGATACGAGTTCTAGGTCTTAGCCATATGACAGAGTACAGACAATGACCAGCAAATTTGATAGGTTTGTGGAGTTTCTGGTCATTGGATCATAATGATTGGCTGGGAACATAGTTGTGTAGAATGTTATTTAGTAGTAGACAAGTAGATGAATGCTGGATAATTTTATAGGTGGTAAGAAGCTATTTATTTGTTAGTTGATGTGGTAGTTCTAACCAATTTAGTTCTTTTAGGGCTATATAGTGATGGGTTCTAAAAGGGGTATTTGCCGCATCTTTACCAACTTTGTTATAGCATTGTTCAAGTTTTGATGTTTAAATAAAGAAAAGATAAACAGAAGGGAAACAAAAGACATAATCGTACAAACAACTATGTAGTAAAACTTAAAGCAATATGGCTAGGATCGTGTGTATTTCATCTGTGTTTTAGCAAGTTTATTAAAATCATTTTAAACCTCTTTGCTGTGGTAGCCGTACTGTTTTAAGTTTTGATTTTTGTGATGCATGGAAGCTATTTAGGATGGGAGCACCATAAAGAAGTGTGGGGAGGAGATAAGTACTGGCAATTGTAGTTTTGGTTACATTGTTGAGAAAGTATTTGACTATGTAAAACATCCAAGGTTTTTTTATGAGTTTTTCTTATGCAATTTTATATATGCAGATCAAATTTAAGATTATAATCCACTATCATCCCTAATAATTTACTATAAGTAATGACTTCAATGACTGTATTATGGAGAGAGGACTTTAATTTTTTTTTTTTTGTCATGAGAGGGGGATTTGGGGAAAATGAGTAGCTTATTGGGTTTTTTTTTTTGTTTGTTTTTTTTTGGGAGGGGGGTGTTGTGCAAGAGTTATGAGTTACAAAGCCATGTTTCAGTGGCTGATAAAATTTCCTGAGAATTTTTTGGGAGGTGTGCCATGTTGTCTGATGTATAAATGAGTGTGTGGTTATCTGCCCACTGTGTTAGGGGGGCCTGTTGTATGGATGTGTAGAGAGTGTTGGTGAGAAAGTTAAATATTTTGATAGATACAGAATTTCCTGGACTGAGTCTGTAATTAATCATTATTTGAGTAGTGGTCTTCCACAGTAAACAGATTTAAATAAATGAATGAATAAATAAATAAATACATATATACATACATAAATAAAAGGTTGGATATCTATAACCTGTTTAAAACTGTGCAATCTTAGAACTAGTTATATTGTACAAACCGATGTATGAGGTAAGAAACTTAAAGAGCCACAAACACGTATTTTTTTCTTCTTTTGAACACATTTACTGACTGCAGCTAGAAATACTAATTCTCAATGGACTGGGACTCTATAAAAGGCACCATAGTCATTTTCAGCATATAGAGAGGCTGAGTGTGAGAATTTTTGAAGGTAAGTGTTGAAAGGTTTTAATGCATCTAGAAGTAAACACTCTGAATGGTCTCCCTAGGAAACTGTTTAGATGAATTTCTGGATTTTCTAAAATATGTGATATGCATGGATTACTCTAAGAGAAGGTGCAGCACAACTAAGGTCTGAGCATGGCCTTTATCGGTTGTATAAAAATAAATAATATGAGTTAGAAATGGAACTCAGATGCTGATAACAGATATGTTTCTATGTTATAGCACAGCACATGTTATGACAACATGTTTAATGAAAAACAAATGCAACATTAAGTTGCTTCTGAAACATTACTATTGGCCCCTTTCAACCTACTCCATTTACCCTTGCTACTCTCTGGCTCACTCCACTCCCCTACCCTACCCATTCCCAACCAACCCCCTCTTTCATTAAATTTATACTCTATTAACCACTCCTCCATGATCATCAACCAGTCACCATCTGCCACTTACTGCTCTTCACTTCCTTTCCAACAATCTATCTTCTTTTCCTGCCCTTACAGCAGTCTCTCAAAATGTCTCCCCTATTTCCACAAACACTTCTCTTATTTCTTCTCTCTCTATTGTTACTACTTCTTGTACAAGCAACATCATTAAACCCTCATTCTTTAGCTCCCAAAACAAACTATTTAACTAGCTTTACATTCTCCTCACATAATTCATACTATAACAATAGTCCTAGCCTATATCATGCAAAGTATCTTCTTTGTGCAAAAACACATATTTTCTCCCCAAACTATTCCTTACATTACACACCCAACTTTCATTACTACTTTCTTCACTATATCATCTCTAAACATTCACATATCGTACTCCATCTTTCCCATACCCTTTCTTCCATCATCTCCTCTGGAGACATCCACTCCAACCCTGGGCCCTACACCACTTTCTTTCCCTAAAATGCTAACTCTCCTAAATGTTCTAAAACACTTCACATAACTACTCAAAATTTTCCAAGTATCTGCAATAAATCCTTTTAGTTGCATGCCTGTCTCTCTCAAAACAAAACCAATATCTTAGTTGCTACATAAACCTGGTTAAATCCCCCTGTAAATTACTCAGAGTTTCTTCCACCAAACATTAGTGTAATTAGAGCAGATAGGCATAATAAAAAAGGAGCTGGTGTTGCCATCATCTACCCCAATACCTTCAACATCTCACCATTTAAAGAATCTATTCCTCCATTCCAAAATATTGAGATTCTGATCTTGTTTCTGGAAATCAATTGCTCTAAAAAACTTTGTATTTTTGTCCTATACATCCCCCTTGGAAATAACATAACGGTTTTAGAAGATATCCTTTCTTGGTGACATGATTATTGATTGGGCTTCCATTGCCTCTAAATAAACACCATCCAGCATACATTTGTTTCACTTCACCAAATTTATCTCTACCACCACTTTGTTCAACAACAGAATCAATGATGGCTCCATCTTAGACTGGATTTTAGTCTCAGACCCCTCCAAGTACATAGCTTCCGGCATTATGCCCAACTCCATTAGTGATCATCTCCCTGCCTGTGCTATCCGTGCCTATTCATCCACCCCTAAAGTCCACAATATTAAACTTGTCCAAAACCTTTCGAAATTTAACCCCCACACATTTATTAACCTTCTGAAAAGCATTAACTGGAATAGTCTTAAAACTCTTCCATTGGATGACCTTCTGCTTTACTTTAGTAATACCTTTCTAAATATCTTGGATAGTCTAGCTCCTACTAGAAACAAAACAATCAAAATCAACCACGCTCGCTGATTAACAAAAGCTACCAAAGAAAATATGACTAAAAGTGACAAAGTATGGAAACTCTGGCTTAAATCTAATAATCCATCCAACCTCAGTCATTACAAATAGCTCTGTAATCAAGCTATAAACTGATCCCTAAAGACAAACAGCAGTATTTCTGGAACCAGAAAACAAATACAAAAAAATAAGCCTAACATGTTCTGGTCTTCCAGCAATACTCTCTTAAACCCTGGCACAAAACCTAATCCCTGTCCATAACCTGACATGCCTCTGAACAAATAGCTAGCATCTTTAACTCTTACTTTATTGACAGCATTACTAATAGTACTGATACTTTTTCTTTACCTGTCCCAAATAACACTATTCCTACAAGATCCTCTTCTCCTTCTTCCTTGCAACACACATTACCTCAGAACTTCCATAATACCTCATATACTTTGAATCATGCTACTCCAAGCATCAACATCCTTCCTCCTAACTGTGCACAACAATCTTCACAGGCAGAATTCAATTTCTCTCCCATCTCCATGTCTTTCATCAAAACCACCTTCTGAAATTAAAATCCTGTCCAATCTCAGCTAATAGAATCCCTGCCAAGTTTCTTAAAATCACTGCTGATGCAGTGGCCTATCCCATTAGCATTCTGATTAACATATCTATCCAAAAATCCCAAGTCCCTGGCCTTTGGAACAAAAGCAATCTTCCTTCCTCTTCACAAAGATGGTCCATCAACTGATAACCCCAACTCCCAACCCATTGCTATACTTTCTTCCTTTTCTAAAATCCTTGAAAAATGTGTGCAAAAACAACTTTTACAGTACTTTCTAAAAGCAAAGTCCTCTCCCCAACAAAGTATGGGCTCCGCCCAGATCACAGCACATCCACTGCACTAATATCTATCTTAAACATGATCAACAAAGCCCAAGACTTAGGACACATTGTATCTGCCCTTTTCTTAGAGCTATCAAAAGCATTTGATGCTATCTCTCATTCTGTCCTCCTCTCTCCGCTCTCAAGCATAGGACTATCTCTCCCATCATTTAACTGGTTCAAAAGTTATCTCTCCAACAGAGATCATGCTGTCAAATGGCAAAATTAGATTTTCCCTTACCTTCACAACCCTACAGGTGTACCCCAAGGTACAATTTTAGGCCCTCTACTATTTAACATTTTTATCAGCAATCTCCACCAAGCTATCCTACAAGGAACCTTAATCCAGTATGCAGTTGATTCCACTATAGTCTGCTCAATATCCAATACAAAATTATTACAGCAAAATACTTAAGCATTTTCTATTGTGGAAACTTGGCTTCACAATAATCCCCTTTCTTTAAATCCACATAAAGCTAAACATATGATCTTCACACCCAAGAGAAATTCTCCTATCAGTAAAGATGACCTCAATGTATTCTCTCTTAACTCTACAAAAATTGAGCTAGTGACCCACACTAAATTGTTAGGAGTAATAATCAATGAAAACCTCAAATTCAATCTGCACATTCAAAATAATATAAGTAAGACTCATAACCAAAAACAAAAATAAGCAGCAAGTTGTAGAATTCTAACCAGTTTATTGTTAGCGTTTTCGTTCAGAAAATAAATGAACTTCTTCAGACAAAGAAATCCCAAGAGTCCTCAATTAAAATAAAACTATCAGTTAAGATGAGATAATTAATTATAAAACCAATTAACATAACTTAAGAAATGTAAAGAGTGAGTGTTATACAAGGTAAAATGTATATGTGAATAAATATAAATGCCTTTTTTTTAAAAAATCAGCAACAATTTTAAAACCATAACACATCAGTCTTTTTACTTTTTCTACTTGTTTGAGCTGTTTAAGTTGTTATCTAGCATTTAATAGTATTTAGATTAACTTATACACATAAGAAAATTAAGTAATAAGACTGATGCGTTGTATTTTTAAAATCTCTCCTATCTCCTTCTCTTTTTTACTGTCCATCCCACTTACCATTCCCCCACCTCTTTTCTTCCTTTTGTTCTTTTTTTTTGTCTTCTATCCTTATCTACTATCTATTACAAAGATCTCCTCTTATGCCCTCCTCATCATGTTTATATATATATATATATATATATATATGTATATATATATATATATATATATATATATATATATATATATATATATATATACATATATATATATATGTGTGTGTGTGTGTGTTTTTATCATTTATTCTAAGTAATGCCTTGCACCATATGCATACATTGGTGTTTTAATCTGTATAATATTTAACCATTCTGTCTTGCTTGTAATGTGTCAGGATATAATTGTCTGTACTTTTGAATGTTTAACTTTGCTGTTAGTTTAATATCTTATTACCTTTATTTTGTATAACTTTCATGTAAATTTCTTTTGTAAATTTTTTTTCCTCTTGCAATGCTTTTGATTTTCCCTTGAAACTTCCTTTTTGAAAACATTCATGTAAGCCTGATTATATCCTGGAGATTTTCTCCCTGGGCCTCCATCAAAAATGGGCTTACCTTGGCCCAGTGGACTTTCCCAGTAATCAAATGTTAATAAATAAATAAGTAAATAAAATAAATAAATAAATAAAGTTATTAAATCAAAATTATACAACAGTGACTATTTTGATCTGTATTTCATTAGATACTCAAAGATGCGTCATCTATATTGTCAATTACTCATATCATCTGTATTTACTAACAGCAGCAAAATGGCTGCAGGTAATAAAATATTAGCAAAAGACACAATGATCTCTCTGTCTAAGAACTGAGAAATCTGACTAATTACATTCAGGAGGAGTAGATAATGCAGAAAAAAATAATCAGTAAACAGAGTTTGCATTCACCGCAGAAAGAAATAATATTGAATGACTGTAGAATACATTACAAATTTTATTTATTAAACTCTGAGAGGAACGTAATTGCTGTGTGAAAAAAAAACATCTAGAAAACCAGCTGTAAATGGGCAGATGCCAGTCATTTTCATCCACCTATTGGATCATTAAAGGTGTTAACAATCTTTTCATGCAATCACTTTTCTTTTGTATCAAGTAGGATTCACAGGCACTAGCAAACTGGAGAGCACAATTACAGACTAGAAGGAAATGCTGTTTTTTTTTCTCTTTTTTTTTTTTCAGCAAAGGGACTGTTATCCTGCTGTAGACTGCATTTCCCTTTGAGTCCCACCACCCACACAATCACAGCCTGTGGGAGGAAGATCAAATTAAAACAGAGTCAAGAGCAGCAGAATTGCTTGTCCCTGTGTTACTTTGCAGGCTGCCTGTTTGCTAGGTAAATAGACTGATAGTTTCTTCAATCCATCATAAACACGCTATACTCCTGTTCAGCTTTTATGGTGCAGTGCTGTTCTTTGTTCCTTTTCAATATACTACTTTTCCACATAGCTTTTTAATACTACAGAACTTGCCACAGTCGCAATCAGACTTTACAAATGCTGGGAACATGACAATATTAGGAAGGGATGAGCATACTACCATATTTATATATTTATAAAAGCAGAACACCATTTGCCAAATATGAAAAAATTGAATTATGGTAATAATATTCAGTAAAGACTTATGAAACACATTAATTCCTTTTTCAACATTTTTATCACTTAAGGGTAAAGTTTGCTTTTAGCGTATGCAAAACAGAATGCTCAATCAATGTCATGTATTGTCTCACATTACTTTTTTCCTAAGGTTATATTATGTAGAAGTTTATAATGTTGTCTGTCTCCTTGGCTTTAGTGTAACCAACAACTAAACAGAAAAAAAGAATGTAATTTATCATTTCTTTTTGCAGCTGCTGCATGTTGTAGCTTTTGTGGGAAGATCCTAGTACCCATGCTAGTGAGGCATTTGCAAACTTGGAAGCCAGTTGGGAGCTTGGTATATCTCTACTTTGGGGAATTTGTGGTACCCAGAATAGTGAGGTATTTGAACAGTGCTTCAGCGCTGAGTGGGCTGTAGTGCATATTTATTTTAGTTATATTTTACTTATACAAAAGGTGGCATTCTACTCAATGATTGCTCTGATGAGGGCCATATAAAGTGGAAGGATGAGTTATTGGACCTACATGCCATACCCATGATTAAAAGTTGCACAACATGGAATGACATCTTTACTGCCATTGATGCATGACAGTTGAAGGCCAGATTTCTGTCTATATGCATCCCCAAATCCCTGACTTCTGGATCTACTCGTGGGTAGCATTCTCCATGTGATAATTTCACAGGATAGCTGACGTCCCAAAATTTACTATTATGGATTTCTTGAAATTGCATTTTAGACCATGGCTCTGACACCAGCTGCCAGATGTTTGGCTAGGTCAGTCCTTCTTGGTGGATATTAGTGTCATGGGAGATGGTTTCTATGACTGCATCTAGTTTGAAATCATCTGCAGTTTTTGTCAGCCTGATGCCCTTAATGGCGTTAACTTCAGAAAAGCAGATGCTGAAAAAGAGTGGACCAAGCTCAGAACCTTAAGGGACTAAACTTGTGACCAACCTCTTTCTGGAGGTGGACTCCATTATCTTAATGCCTTAGGTCCTGTCTAAGAGCCACCCAGCTATCCAAGGGTGACACAGGGGTTTCTAGTTGATTATCTGAGTTTGTCTACAATGCCTGAGTGGAGTATTGTATGAAATGCCTTGGCAAGATTAATGTAAGCAGCATGCACCATTTTGCCTTCATTCATTGCTTTGTTGACTTTCTCATGAAAAAAAAAATCCACCAACCTGAGCAGGCATGAACTGCCCTTCACAAAAATTACTGGGTTAGATCCAGTGTCTGTAGATTTCCATGTGATTGTTAATCATTTCCATGATAATTCTTTTCATGGCTTTCCATATGAGGCTAGTCAGGCTTATGGCTCTGTAGTTTCCAGGGTCCATAGATAGCTCACCCTTATATAAAGCAGTAACTGTTGCAGTTCTTCATTGCATGGTATAAAGCCTGTCTGAAGGCTACAGTTAAATAGTGCCCTGAGTGGTCATGTTTAATAATATTTAAAAGACATCCTGGGATATTATTGAGACCCTATGATTTGGTATTCTTGGCCTTGGAGAGTGCTTCAAGAACCTGGTACATAGTGATAATTTGAGGGGGGTGGATTTTATTAAATGGCAGTTCCTGAGTTGTGGTTGGAGGAGAAGAGGAACACTGGAGCTGCATTTGTCAGCCAGTAGATTTGCTATGTTTTTTGTCTCAGTGTAGGCGGTACCATTTTCAGTTAGTTCTTCACATTTTTGTGTACTGCTTTTGGGGTTCTTGACATAACTAAATGCTTGTAGTTGTCCTGGACATGGGAGATTATTTTCAACTCAAATTTGGCTTTAGTGGTCTTGATTGTGCCCCCCTAGATTCCCATTTAGATTGATGAGATACTTTTTTTTTTATCCTGCTGGGTGTTGCCATAACTTTCTTCCTTTTTTTATACAACTATTGATACTGGGATTCTACCAAGATCATTTGCTTTTTTAGTTTTTGCATTTTACTTATTCCTGGAGGGCACAAATGCTTCAGATCCTTGTGCTAGTTTGAAAGGTATTATTTTCTGCCACAGTTAGATGAGCTGTACACGGCAAAGTGGTTATGATTGCAGAATGTCGGTGGTGACTGTCTTATAAAAGTAACTTGCTATCATATCATTTGCTAATTTATCATCTGACTTTACAAAACTGGAGCACACTTGTGTATCATAGCTCAGTCATGGGAACCATCCGTATGAATGTTTAAATTATGTAACTTTCAACTGTCCATGATTTAGGAGAATATTCTTGAATTTGCCTCACATTTGGTCTATTCCTAATAAAATTTGTGGTTTTCTAGAAAACCCTTCAAGATTGCGGTTGCTCTACAATGACTGACATTTGACTTTTAGACTTTATAATCTTCAGAGAATGCATGCAGTTGCAAAAACTGCTGTTTAGCAACTTTCAGAGTAGATGACAGCAATATTTTAAATCTGTCCTTGATTTTTTTCTCCCTCATTGTTTTTTTTTGCTTTTCTCACTGATTCTTGTACTGTGAAGTTAAATGGTATTTAGATGTACACAGCAAAGTGGCCAGGACTGCTGGGATGGGGTGTGGCATCTCCATGGATGAAATTAACTTACACTCTTGTTTGCTCAGTTAACCATTTAGCTCTGTAGAACTACTGCATACTTGTGTGAAATAAGTAACAGTACTTAGTCTACTATATGTTTATATAACATTAACTCAAAATTCATGATTGTATCCATATTTATTTATGTACTTGCTTTTTTTTGCCACAATCAGAGATCTAAGGTATATACAGTCAACAATGGGGATACAGTTGTTGGGTGCAGGGCTGACTATGGATAAGAATTGTTGCTCCTACTGTCTGTCTTTGCAGGTCTAGTGTGTATTTGTGTAAAGCAAGATGGGTTACTGTATGGTGGCCATTTTTTATCACAACTGAAGATTTGGAAACTGGTTATGGGGACAGACATTCATAAATTATAAGAATAATAGTTTGAATGTTTTTCTGTAGTTTAAAACAACATGATTGGTTCAAAAAGTGTGGGGGCTATGGACAGAAAACTACCAAGGACTCCATATTTGTTGGGGGTATGGTAAGAAAAGTGTCTACTGCCTACTTAATCTTCTAATGTTAATGCTACCTTTTCTTGCTGCTGAAATGTTACAGATTCTGTAGGAAGACTCTTGCCCACAGTAATGAGATATCTGTAAGATTTTTAGGCAACTAGACTAAATGTGTAGCTACTGTGGGGAAAGTGTAGTACTCATAATAGTGACTTAGTGCAGCAGGATTTTAGTCCTGGGAGTTAATTGGTACTGAGTCTGTGGCATTATCTCAATTATTCTTTGAATGATTTGTAAAATAACTAACATTTGTCAAAATGGTCATACTGTGTGTTTAACCTTTGGAAATGTATTATTATTATTATTATTATTATTATTGTTGTTGTTATTAATTAAAACAAAAGTGCTAGGTAGATTGTGTGGTGCAAGATTGCACTCTTTGTTGTGGATGGAATAGACAATTGTTATGTTGAGGGCCTCTTGAACAGGATGTTTCTACTGCAATGTTCTATTTTCAAAATATGCAGAAACAATAAGTGTACTGGACTCTCTATATGTTATTAGATAGTATGAGGTTCTGAAGATAGAAAGTGTATTGGTCTCATCTGAAACTCAATGAAGATCGAAAGGTACAAAGTTCTATGGTCTAAACTGAAACAAAAACACACACAAGTAACCTAACATTAGGCACTAACACTGAGCTAGGCAGGGACATTTACTGACTGGCAACCAGCAGTCAGTGGGGAGAACCCTGCTCAGCAGCTGCTAAGAGATGATATGAATTTATCAACAGATGATTCAATTGCAAATGACAAGAGGTAACACCACAACGAAGAATGACCTCGTAATCTTTGTATCCCTACAGTATGCTAAAAGAAAAAAGATTATTGTGGTGGGGAAAATTTTATGTTAGAGGAACAGCCAAAGAGAATGGAAAACCTGCAGAATATGAACTCTGAACAAAGCAGCAATGATGAGGTTCCTGGTGTTGTAGGCACTCAAGTATCACTGAAAAAAAACTGATATTGGTAACTGGTGATTCTTTGATTAGTATTCTAATGTGTATGGTCCCAGGAATTAAACAAAATAAAGTCACTGTTTCCTGCTTGTGTAGTATTTTAATAAGAGATTTTAGAAAAGCTATTATTCATTTATAGCCCCCTGTTCAGCAGTGGCAGTTGTTGCAGCAAATAATCAAGTAAAACTGCCAAGCAAACTTTCTTTAAAAGAGGAAAGGGAAGTGACCACATTCACTGATAAGTGAATACAATTATTTATTTATTTTTTTATCATGTAACCCCTAATCCTGCATGCATGCTCAAATCCTGAATAAGAAAATTCTAGAACTTCAGTGTAGGCCGCAGGTAATTAAATATGATGTAACTGTGACCACAGAAACCTGGAATAGCCAAAAGAAGTCTTCACTTCCCTTACTAGGATTCCAAATCTACGGAAATAGTTAATCTGGTTGTGCTGGGTGTATCTACATATTTGCAATGCATGCTGCCTTCCATCCTGAGGAAAAACAGTCAGACAATTGAAGTAATATACATTACTGTTAGCACTGTCCAATCATTATTTGATATTGTTGAATTAAAGAGGAGCCCCATAATTATCTATGAATGGTTTTAAAAGTTTTTAAGATAATGATGTGAAATGTTTTGGGATGCATTCTTCTCCTATCTTGTGAATTTAACATTATGGGAATTTGTTGAGAAACTATTAATCTTTCAATCACAAAAGACAAAATCATTTTGGATGAAACATTGAGCACTGCTTATGTACAGATAGTAGATACAACACATATGATAATGTAAGCCAGACACAGAAAAGCATACTAGATATTGCTTGGTTGAGAGTGTAATATCTCAGAAGTTAGCTGTATGCCAACAAATTACTAACTGGGATGTTTCTGTTACCTGAGAAATAAAACTGGCTAATAATAGGGCTGGTTTGATGGCTCATCTTTCTGACAGTTGTGTAATACAATTGACTAATAACTGGTATAACTGTTTGATAGCACATCAACATAATAATGTTTACAAAGCTGACCACATAAAAATTAATAATGGATTGTAGTGGTGGAACCAGAAAAAATATCTGTATATGGGACATGTCTATCCGAACAGAAATTCTACTTAAAAATGGAACACTCAATGTTTGTGTCGTTACTGATAACAACAAGTTGAGCTCAAGAAAATTTAACATCTGACTTGCTGGATCAAGTAAGAAATTAACCAAAAAGAAACATCACTATTGGGCAATTTCGTAAGAAAGTTCCTTCAATTAAAAACAGTAAAAAAATAGATGATGAGGCATGAGCTTGAAGGGGGGAGCAATACACTCAACCAAGACAAAATATGAAGTAAAGTTAGATAATTGTAAAATAAAAATAAAAGTACCAAGCCTACAAGGCTAAAATAAATAACTCTTTAATGACAAAAACACACAAAAGGGTAAGCACTTCCATGATGATCACATCGCTTTATCAAACAAAGCAAAATGAATCCAGTAACACTTATCATTAAAGAGTTACTTATTTTAGCCATATAGGCTCGGTAATTTTATTTTTATTTTACAGTTTTCAATTTATCGTACCGGTCAGCACTCTGCATCTGTTTTGTTGCTGTTTGATAAAGTTAGATCATTACTTTGAAGATAAAAAAAAAATCTTTAAACATATTAGAGCTCATAAAAGTGTAATGCAGACAAACTTGCATTAAAGAATGGTAACATTATTATTTCTAATAAGAAAATATTATTGAATTAATAACTCATGAAATTTAGTGATCCTGTCAGTTGTTTCTATAGTATCATCCTTGTGACACCAATTAAAATAATTAAATATATTAAATATACTGTTGGTATACAGTGTTGCTGTCAGTTCATATATACAGTAATAATTCTAAAACTATACTACATATAGAAGGATTTCATCTTAAAACTTACATGTTATCTGCTTGGATCACATAAAAGGTCTTGATTCCATTTCACATAACGCTATAGTCAAGAGCTTAGTATATTTAAAATGTTAAGTCATATGTATATAACTAGATGATGAACTAGCTAGTGTAAGGGTGTGTAGAGTGAGAGTACAGGATGCATTTTCAAAAAGTAGAAGGGAGCAACGTTGGTGCCCAAAGGTTCTGCATTGAGACCATTTAGAAATCAGTTTAGATGAGAAGATTTGTGGAAGACTGTAAACTAGAGGGGATGTAAACTACTTTGGAAAATAAGTTATAACAATATTATTTAGGAGAAGATGCAAGATGCAGAGGACAGGAAGAAATGGAAATAGATGATCTGCTGTGGTGACCCCTAATGGGAACAGCCAAAAGAAAAAGAAGAAGTCTTGGGTGGATAATACTAAATGCTATACTAAATGCTATTGCATTCAGCTTCATGAAGTGTTCAGTTACACACTTTGAGCAGAATAATAAGAAGTGCCTATATTCTACTGGTACTAATGTTCTGTATTCAGTTGAAGTTAAATATCTGTGTTTTCTTGTAGGTAGGTCCTTAATGTTTGAACCAAGGCAGTAATAAAAAAGTGTCATTGGGTGATATATGCGATGTTTCATAGTCGCATCCAGACATGTACATTATGTTAATTTTACTTAAATCACTGACTAGACAGAACAGTGTACCACCTCTTATTCGGTTTATATGGTGTGAGAGAGAGCAGAGAAATTAGAAAAGGTCCAGCAATACTTTGACGATAAGACCAATGAGAAGAGTTTGCTGCAGAGGAATGCTGCTTCATCTCAACTTAAATACATAGACTTTTTAGAGGTAACACATTGATGATGTATAAATGTTCTATTACAGTGTATCGTTATACTTGTCATGAATTTGTATTTACAGTTAATCTCATTTCTTAGTATAACTTCTCATCTTAAAGCTGCGTATGGCTTACAAATAAAACAAAGATTATGACTTTTTTGATGTTGTAGTTTCACTGTTGACTCATTTTTTTCTCAATGCCACACCTTCAAAATGATGTCAGCTTAAGTGCTGGCAATGATTTGCATACACCAGCAAAGCATGTTGTGTAATCAAAAGCACCATACTTCTATAGAGGAACAGCTAGGTGCATACATTATTGCTTCACTAAAAATCCTTATGTGCTATTTTTTCAATGTAGGGTATTCAACCTGGGAATCATAGCTAACAACTTGCTTTATTAGGATATAAAACTCCCTTATTGCTGCACTTAGCATGGAAAAATAATAGCCTTTGCACTAATTTGGGTAAGTGAGTCATTGTGAGTTCAGTCTTTCATGCTGTCTTGTTAGGAGTTTTCAGCTTTGATAATATTTGCAGGGGTTGTCCATATCAACAATAATAATTGCAAAACGGCACACCTTTTGCAACAAATACTGTAAAATTTGATGTTGTATATTGTAAACAGGTTACTCCCATCTCCAAGGGTGTGTTGTTTACCTTTATTATGGAAAGTAAACAATACAATTTAATGTGGTACTTGCTGCAAACAATAAGAAATGTATCATGTGCCATTAAAAATAAAATAAACTCAAAACAACATAAGGCAAAAGTAAACAAATTTAATCTAAATCTGAAAAAGGTACTTTGGAATTCAAGGTGCTATCCAATCAAATCAGATGTTATTATCATTTCAGGTAAGCCTAACCAAGCCAAATTCAGAAAGAAAAAAAGAAAAGAGTCCTCCCTCAGCTCCGTTTGATCCGCACAAGTGTAATATGATTAAAAAGGCATAAGATGGAGCTGCACCACTGAGTAATGGAACATGACTACCTTGTTCTGTTTGTTTCAGTTTGTGTTATTTATTTTGCAGCTATTAGGGTTAACACCTGTCCTTCTTTGCGAGGGACAGTCCCACTTTGGGCAGTTTTTTCCTGCGAAAAAATCTAAAAAATGGCAAATGTCCTGAGATTTTAAGAAAGAAAATATTTACTAAGTTTTCTTTCATAGTTGCATAAAACAGTTATTTTTGTATCTGAAACACCCAAATATTATATTAAATAGCATAACCAACTCATGTGCTACAGGAATACGCTTTTATTTGGACAAAAACAGTGGAGTTCTGTCCTTTGCACTTCCTCTGGCTATTTCTGTCCTGCAAAATTGCACGTTTCTACAAAAAATATCCCACTTTGGGCATTTGAAAAGGTGGCAACCCTAGCAGCTACATATCCATCTAGTATTAGTCTGTTTGCTTTTTTTTTTTTTTTTTGATTCTGCAAATACAGTTTACATTTGTGACAGAGCCATAAAGGGTATGATTGGGAAACACAGAATGATGGATCTCTGTCTGGTATTTTTCAGAGAGGATGATTTACTAACAAGCTTATTCTAGTAGTCTAACTCCTTCAACCACCATGCACCTACTGCATAACTCTGAGCATGTTTACTAACCAGATATTTCTTTCTTGTTTTGTTTTTCTTCTCCACTACTTCATCCTATATCTATTACCAGGTCTCCCTGATTCCTCCTGGTATACACCAAACTTTCAGTGTATGGCTATGGCCTGCATGGATCTTAAAGGCATTTTGGAGGATTTGGCCATCATACCATTTGCATGGGGGGATTTTTCTGTTATGTCTTATTCCATCCTCACCATGGTCTCTTAGTTTTATAGTGAGGACAGGACTGCAGTGGGGTCACACTGATGTATCACCCTGCCACCACAGCAGCTCAAAATCCCACCCTAATCCCTCTTTAAACTATGCCCTCTCTCTCACATACCTGGTCTACACAATATATTCTTATAGGAGAACACACACTGCTACACTCTCTCTCCGGAGATGGGAATGCCCATCCCACCCTGCCACTCCTTCAGTCATCAGAGCTGCTAATTTAATGTGGGTTGATGAGGCTGCAGGAAGGGCTTTATCCCTGTATGACCCTGGAAAACCTACACTTAACCAATCTGTGGTCTGGAACAACTGGGGAATTAGACCAGACTCCTCAATGGTCTCCAGGACAGCATGTCTAGAAGCTGTTTATGACCATGGAAAACACTGTCATAGTCATAATTTACATATAAACAACTTACTGAGAACATGGTGAAAGAAATTTATGAATACTATCAATATATGTTCCTTGAAGATGATTTCTCATTTTTATTTTTCAGCTTTGAACATAAATGTTCTGATTCATTAATGTGGAAAACTACTTCTCAGATGGTGAGAAAACAAAATGTTTGCTAGTGATTTATATATATATATATATATATATATATATATGGAGATAAACACAAAAGCGCTGGATTGAACCCACTGAAAGTAATGCAGGCTGCAAATCACCACACAGTAGTAGAATGCAGAATCCACTTTATTAACTTCAGAACATAAAAATCCAAGGATGAGCACTTTCGTTCAGAAAGATCTAGACTTCATCAGACTGATCAGACTCCACCTTAAATATACTAACTCCAAGACTGCGCTGCAGTGAAGAGAATGGTAATGTTCCTGTTCCACACTGTCTAGCAGTCCCCATTACCCTTCTCTTTGCTGTAGAGTGATCTCGGAGTTAGTATATTTAAGGTGCAGAGGGTGTGGGGAGTTCAGTGGGGCTTGCCCCCCTGCAAAAACATAGTTTTACATGTTTGTAGTTTTTTTTTAATTTCGAGATTACAAGATCTTGAGGTTCTCAGTTCAGTATATAGAACTTCAGGATTTTGTAATTTTGAAATTAAAAAGTGGACCCATATATATATATATATATATATATATATATATATATATATATATATATATATATATATATATATAAACTTTGCAAATCTTTCATTGAAGTAAGTCGGGTGTGCCTGCAAATGGTCTATAGTGATCAGTGTACTATCCTGGTAAACAAATTAAAATAAATAAATAAAATGTCTTATGCCTTAAAGAAAATGGGGTTGGTGGGGTAAAGACCATCAAATAAGGATAATATTCATTTTATCTCCCTTTCTGACTACTTCAGAATGAGATTTTCACTTTTCTTTAAATTTAGACTGAAGACACACTGGAGCAAATCTCAACACAAGGAGGCTGAATGGCTGAAAAAGTGAACTTAGATATGCCAGTTCAGAGATGGTCATTTCAATGATGCAATCAGGTTTTGTAAACCTAGTACATTTGTTCCTAATATTCATCCTGCCTTAGAAACTTTTGTGGCAGTCTGTGAGAAAGTGATTTGTTGTGCATTGAATGGGAAGCAGAGTAAACTTTTTTATAATTTAACCCCAGGTGAACAACATGCACAACATGAATTAAAAGAGCTGAAATCTATTGAGAGCTGCCTAACTGACAAAGGGGGCAGCACATTGGTTTTAGATAAGACTTTTATCTGGAACAAATGCATTTATTACTGAGTGATTCAAACATTTTTGTTTCTTTAATCAGGCTACAAGTCTCTGGCATTATAGAGAGATTGGCTTTTTATCTGTTTAATATGTTTATGACTAAGACAATCACTGAGAAATTATTTAAGCATTTTACTGTTGAACACTCCCACTTACCCTGTTTGTATGGGTTACCTAAAGTTCACAAAGATAGTCAGTATCCCCTATGCATCCTATTGTTTCAAGCTAGGGTTGGGCTATGGAACTTTTTATCTTTGTGGAAAATGTTTCTGACCATTTTTGGACACTGTAGACACTGTGCTTAAGGATACAAAGAGCTTCTTGAATGAGTTGTTTTCTGTGACCCATGCCATTAGGAAAGATGAGCATTTAATTTTTGTAACTCTTGATGTAGCCTCATTGTTTACAGTGATTCCTAATGAATGGGGTGTAGATAATGTTAGATCTATTTTACTGAGAAGCAATGCTTTCCCCAGTGACAAGACTCAGTTTATTTGCTCTCTTTTAGAATTGATTCTAGATAATAACGTGTTTACTTTTATTGAAGAGTTTTATTTGCAAAAGGTTGGCATGGCAATGAGTACAGCTTATGCCAATTCTTATGCCAACCTACCACTTGCACAATGGGAATATGACTGTGTGCTAGATAATAATGTTTTTGTGAATGTATAGTTTGTTATAAGCACTTCATGGATGACATTTTCATGTTATGGAATGGGTCACCTGAATGACTGCAGGGGTTTATTGAGTATTTGCATTCCACTACCTCTCTTTTGAAATTTAGTTATGTCTGCTTGAGCCAGTTGATTAACTTTCTAGATGTGACGGTTACTTGGGATTTGACTGGGAATTTTAGGACAGGGGTGTTTAAAAAGAAATGTAAGAAGAATTCACTGTTACATAAGACAAGTATGCAGCCCCAACATATACCTAGGAATGTAGTAAAGGGACAATGTCTGAGGATTATGAAGCTTCATAGTGTTGATTTGGACTTGGAACAAGCACTTTTAGAGTTAAAGAATAATTTTACTTGATAGGGGTAATGATGAGAACAACCTAGATGACTGTATTAATAGTCTAAAAATCTGAAAGACAGACTATAGGGAGACCATATTTTTGTGATGCCACTAGACATTTAGTGAATACAAGATCAACACACACCAATAGCAGTGATACTAGATTAACTTTAACTTATTCTAGTAATGTGAACATGATTTGTGATATTGTGAAGAAAAACTGGGCAATCTTACGTGTAGATGATAAGTTAAAACAGATAGTAAGTGATAAACCACAATTTAGTTTTAGAAATAGCATGTCTCTGAAGTGATAACATTGTTATAAGAATACTAGGAAGAACTATGTACCATCATCCCCGTGTATAGGAACCTTTACTTGCTGGAGATGTAAAGCTTGTAAGTTTATCCATACAGGGTGCACATTTATGCATCCTACACAAGGTTTTATAATAGAAACATCTTTTTATGCTGATTGTACCACACAGAATCTCATTTATTTTGCTTTTTGTGTAGAGTGTTTTGTGTTCTATGTAGGTAAAATGAACAGGCTTTCAAAAGACAAAAGTTTTGAGCATATGAATAATAGTAAGAATAACAAATTGAGCAATGCATTAGCACAACATGCTTCTAATAAAGGTCAGAAACATACATTTAAATTTATGGCTTTAGAGTTACTCGGTCCTAATATAAGAGGTAGTGATTTTAACAACTTAACTGAAGTAAGAGAACAGAAGTGGATCATCTGTTTAAATGCAGATAAATACCCTGGTATTAATGAGCATGTTTCTTTAAAATCAGTCTAATTCTACAATAGATTGTTTTTCCCTCCATATAGTGTCATGTCATTTTAAGGTAACCATATTCTATGGTAGGTGATTGGTTGCTTTGGTTTTTAAATCTTGCTATGTTAAGCACTGATTAATAAGTCTGAAGAAGCAGTTTGAGGGCTGTGAAAGTGCTAGCCCTTGTATTTTTGGTTGTTTTCTATTTGTATTAAAGTTTTTTGTTTAATTTGAGCTGTGGTGATCATCCTTTTCTTTTAGATTTTAGCATTTTCTCAAAGGAACCCCTTTTACTGTCACAAAGCTCCATTTTGAAAGAGCAGATCCCTGTAAAGGCATAAGGGGTTAATAGTTCCACAGTTTCATCCATAAGTAGTACTCATAAACCTTCTCAGACAATTCATCCCAGGTTCCTTGTCACTTTAAGAAGAAAACTGACAAGATGTGGGGAAAAAGGACTCAAACTGAGGCAGAAAAAATATCCTGGAAAGTAACAGATATAAAAAAATGTTATTCTTTCCAACATTTAGTCTGCAACAACACATATACAAAATAATGACAATAAAGAAGTGACTTTCTACCTCAGAGAAAATATAAAATACCCATGGACCACAAATGAAATTCATGGAAAAAGACATCATGTAGACCTTTATGGTGGTAATCAAGAGGTATCTGGCTGGAAAACAAAATGTCCCCAAGCAGAGTAATGCAACACAATGCCCTGTCATTAATTAAGGGCTCATCTAACAGTAAATACAGATGTGGAGGATGCTGATGCACACAACAACCAGAAGCAGAAAATTTTGGCTAGGACTAGTGTCTTATCTAAGGTATAGTTCTTTTACTTTCAAAGGTAGACATTCATATGGGTAATCTGTTAAAGTTCCAATTGCACAGATTGGAACTGTAGCTAGAATGTTGAGAAAGTAATGTAAATAAAAGTCTGTAAATCTTAGCTGTAGACAAATGTAAATAGCATTTCCTAGCAACATAGGAAAATCAGTATTCCAAAGTCCATAAGTCTGAACAGCTGGTTATTTTAATAACGCATCTGCTAACAGCTGAAATTACAAACCCTACATCATATATCTATACATCAAGGGGTAATAATAGACATTTTGTGTAAGCATACACCTAAAATCTTATATCTAACCCTACACTAAACTGTACATACACCACTAACTATCCACTTACCTTAACCCAAACCCTAACCCTAAGGTCTGTCACTATCACACACTCACCTCACCCACGCCCTAACCCTAACTCACCTACCGCACCCTAACCCTCATGTCCACACAATCGCACACTTACCTGACCAGCGCCCTAACCCTAACTCACCTAACCCACCTTAACCCTCATGTCCATACAATCACACACATACCTAACCCACGCCCTAGTACTTCTTTTTTTTCTAGGTAGGTATTCTTACTGACCAAGCTGCACTTTTCATGTATAGAGTAATGCTTCAACTTTTTAATGTCTCTTTTTTTAAATGGGAATGCTAAGGGACTCTGTATGCCTCTCTCATGCAGATGGGCTAGTTAAGCATTTTAATAAAACTCACAATTCTGTGTTATGAAGGACTATACAGTTAGATGGGAGAAAGTGGGACAAATTGCTTCTGTTTCTTTTGCTTGATATGACAGATGTACCCGATGCCGGAACTGAATTCAGACAATCTCAAGTGCTGCATAGCAGTCATCCATGAGGCTCTCCAGATATAGGAAAAGATTTCTGGAAGGAGGAAAATATCCCCTTTATGAGGGTGATGTAAATTTTTTGAGACTTGCAGGACAGGTTAAAAACTATAATGCTCATAGTAAAAGACATGTAGATAAATCACACGAGACACAACTGAGAGCAGAGAACACAGATTTTCATCTCCGAGAATTCAAACCAGGCGACACAGTATATTTATTAATATCCACTGCTGAACTAGCAAAGTGGCTCATACCTTCTGAAATTATAGAAAAAAAGTAAAAGTAAGTTATATGGTGAGAAAATTGTGCAAAAGGAAAATACCATATAAATGTTCTGAAATGTTGTAGAGAAACTGAAATTTTCACAAGCAAGTATATTTCCCACACTATGTCCTGAAGTCAAACTAGAGGATACAGAGAAGACATAATTAATCTCTTAGAATCAAAAGGTAAAGGAATCTGTACTCAGAAATAAAGGTATAAGCTCAGTGTTGCTTGATAGGACCAGTTTAAACCCATCACAGTATAGAAACCATACATGGTGAGACAGTAAATCTGAAACTGTACCAAATACCATAATCTGATTTTAGCAAGTGTTAAAAGAGAGGTACTGAATGTGCTTAAACTTTGGAGTCGTAGACAAACAGTGAGTATCATATCCCTATTGTACTGGCACTGATGTGACTGTATGGATTTGTAACAACTTCAGAAAACTAAATAAGCATGTGTATATTAATGCGCTCATTCATTCAACATCACTGAGCAAAGGCTGATTGGCAGAGGCCATCATTTAGACAGCTATTAGAGATGGTTCAAAGTCTTTTTACCAGCTGCCCTCATGCAAACTTAACCAAGGTACTAGGAGATGTGTGCAATGGACTGACCACAGAGGATGTCTACCTACTTCCACAAGGGTCATTACTGCCAAGCAGTCCTGGCAGTCCACTGAAACACAAGTGGTGATTTCCTTACAGGAAATTCATACCCGATGTCTGAGCTCATAAGTTTTCCTACCCCTCGTCTATCTGGAGAGACAGGTTGGACACACCCCTTTACTCCTTCCCTTCAATGCCTGTCTACTGCTGTACAGGGGCCACCGGCTTAAACCCAGTCACTTGGGTCTTAGGATTACTTCCCTCTCTGTTACAAAGCCATGTTAAATAACCTGTCTAAATTTGATTTATATCTCATGCCCCACATGGACAAACTGATTAAAATATTGGGAAAAGCTAGGTTTCTGTCCTCTTTGGAGTGAACCAAAAGCTACTGCAAATTCTGCTAACCCATGATACTAATGAAAAATCCTGAATAACTGGACCACATTTAGTGAGTCCTGTCATTTCACCTCCACAGAGCACCTGCAAAATTCCAAAGGCACATCGCCAACATCAGTAGACAACACATCAGGTATGCAGCGGTCTACTTGAAAGATGTAGTAATATGTTTTGAAGTTTAGGATACCACCTTCCTAAATTAAAAGCCATATTAGATTCCCTGTGACAAGCAAAGTTATCTGCTAATCCAGTTAAGTGCAAGTTAGGCATGGCAGAAGATGTCATTTGAGCTATATAAGAGAAGGAAAATAATGTGACCGCACAAAGAAAAGCCCCAGCAAAGTAAAACTCACAGTTTCAAATCATGAAGAAACAATTTATAGCTTTCTTTTTTTTAAGAATTGATTATTATCACAAATGTATTTCTGATTTTGATACCATTTCTTGTCGAATGACTAACTTGACCAAGGCTTAAGTTTTCTTTAAAGCTAGGAGGACAGTTGAAGACCAACAAACAACTGAAAGATATGCTGTGTCCAGAACCAATATAAATAGCTGTGGAGTCTTAACTGACACCGATCTTTCTAAAGTAGATGTTGTTACCATCTTGTCTTAGGTTCTAGATGGGGATCAGCACCACCTCTGTTATATAGGTAGTAATCTCAGCAGTCTTGAGAGATGCTGTTTTAATAATTTATACAGAATGGTTTGAAATAAAATGGGTCCTTTCTGTCCTAAAACACAGTTTGCTATGGAGAAATTTGAATCAGTCACTGACCGTTCCCCTCTAAACGTCTTGAATATAATCCCGAATTGTTTAGATGGGCTTTGATTCTCTAGCTCTTTAACTTCAAGAATGACCAACATCCTGGCTTCAGTCACACAAATATGGATTGGATGCTTTGACTTCACAGCCCATCCAGCAGGGCTAGACCAATGGTTTTGCACTGGGGAAGGGCCATATGACACAGTGACTGCAGAGCCCCCTACTGAGCCAAGGAAGCACTCTGCTGATTTCAGAAGCGGGTCTGTCAGGGAGTTTGAAACACGCTGGCAATCTGTACCAGACAAGTAATATATCTTCATAGTAATTCAGAGAGCAGATACCTACAGAACTTCATCAGAGTAATTCCCCTTGGGAAAGTAGATTCCTGACATCTGGGTTTAGAGAGGGTTATGGAGTGCTTTCTCAAGGGAACTATATGTGTAGTCTTGAGGGTAACCTTAAAGTCTGTTGTCATTAAGATATCCCTAACACCTAAGAGGAATAGGAACTGTTTGGAGTTGCCCTGTTTTTATGTTAAGGAGAGATGAACTTAGTTATCTAGCTTGTGTGATAAAGAGTAACAGCTAGTACCCATTGAAATTGTTGTTGCTTTTATTAACCAAATCTTTAGAGAAGCTTTGTACCAAACTAATAAACTTGTGTTTATTGAACCATAGCCACTTAGTTTTGGATGTAGTGCCTTAAGGGGAATGACAACAACCATACAAAATATTATATTCCTATAGTAGCAGAAAGTATTCTAAGAGCTAAGCCAACATGGGGCTGGGGAAAGGAGATTCTGCAGAGAGGGAGAACTACAATTAGGGGTTCAGAGAATAGGCAAGAGAGGGCTAGAATTTTCTGGAGAAAACAAACAATGGAACCAATGTATTAGTAGTTAATAATTAGAGAGTGAAAGGCAATGGAATGGGAAGCCAAGAACTCAATTAGACTACAAATTACAGATTGCTTCCCTAACAAAAATTGATATTAGAATATAGTCAAAGAGAAAAAAATGGGAGGATTATTACTGAATGACCAGCATTAGTAGAGGTTTTAGTACAATCTAGAGCTCTCAAGTTTAGTGCAGATTAACAATGTCCTATTTAGCTCTTTCCGATTGGATATCTCTTGATCTGATGCTGTCAATCTTCATTCATTCTTGATTGATGGGTTTGGTTCTGACCTCTTGGAACCAACTCGGCCATTATACATAGCTTGCACCAACCAAAAACTCTCGAGCTAAGGCTCTACCCACAACATCTCTCTTCCCATTACCTCAGATCTCGTTTCATGCATAGAAAATTGGATGCGTCAGCTGATGCTCTCACCTAAATGCTTTAAATTTTTCTATTTTCATTGTCATTTCTAAAAATATTTGATTAAAACTCTATTTCTTTTACTGGATAGTTTTGCTATCTTGTTTTTGAGTGTGTGACTGCTTTTTAACTATTTCTACCCACTCCCTTTTTACCTTATGATAACTCTTATTAGCAACACTGGTAACAGGCCTCCTCCCTTTCCTTATTACCATTGGTAGTCTTAGATAACATTGTTGGCATCCTCTTACCCCTTTATCCCTTTATCCATTTATCCATCTGAGTATTCTTTTCTATACTACTGTTGGTGTGTGTGTGTGTGTGTGTGTGTGTGTGTGTGTGTGTGTGTGTGTGTGTGTGTGTGTGTGTGTGTGTGTGAGCATGTGTGTGTGTGTGTGTGTGTGTGTGTGTGTGTGTGTGTGTGTGTGTGTGTGTGTCTGTGATTTAACTGTATTTGGTATGACAGAGAAACAAAATAGTGCATCCGGTTTCAAACAGTGTCAGAACTGGGGAAGAAAGATGCCCAATTCTGATGGACATCTTTCTTGCATTTACTGTTTGGGTGTACCTCACTTGGACATAATTTGTAATATTTGCTTTAGCTCCCGTACTTTAGTGGAGAGGTGCAATATCTTAAAAAGGCTTGTTGAAATGTCCCTTTACTGAAGCCATATGTAAGGCAAACACTTCAAAATCTCCTAAGCCAGATGTGAAGAGAAGAAGTCACCTTGTGCCAACCCTATGGCACATGAAGCAAAATCCCAGAAGCCACAGGTTCCAACTGTTTCTTCAGATCCAAAAGCCAAACTACCGAAAGTGTCAGTATCATCACCTCCAGCACCAACAAAATAACTAAATCCACATCAATGCTGTCAGTCATTGAACTGACTCAAACCATTTTTGGCACCAACCATTGCTTCAGCACTGATTACCTCTTCAGCACCAACAATAGTTTCTGCACAACCACTACTATCCTCTCTTTCGGTTCCACATTTCCCTTCCATACAACAGACTATGGTGCTGAAAGTTGATCCGATAATTATTCCCAGGACTAGATATTCCCCTTCAGTAGATCCATTTTTGGGTCAACAGCCAAGCCCTTTTCTGGATAGGCCTGAGTCCTCTTCAGGATTGTCAATCCATTCCACTAGGATCCTCTCAGAATTGGACATAGTCAGATTGGTGGATCAGCTTTTGGCAGCCAGTGGCCTCCCTGCACCTTGTCAAACCTCTCTCCCACCCAGAGCCAAAGCTTATTCTCCAAGGACTCCACCACTTTATCCTCCTTCAACCTCCTTTCAGGATTTGGAGCCCCCCACTTCAACACTCCCTATACCAGCTACCATGGTGCCAATGGTGGACCTCACCTCAGTGCCAGAGTTGACTAGTCTTTGGCTCCTTTGGACCTGTCTCATACCCAGGACCATAGTTTGGCTGTCATTTCCAAGATCCTTGGACTAGCTCTGTTTGTTTCCATGGTGCCATCTATGGTTCTCATGGCCATGGCAGTTTCGGGGTCTCTCTTGGCACCTACTCTGGTTGGTGGATCATCGGTGTGGGGTATCACCCCAGTTTTGAGGTTGTCTTTCTCAGTTCTGGGCTCCCATCCCTCTTCATGCAGGTTTACCATCCAGATTATGTACAGAGCTTTGGCCTCGGCAGGCTCCCAGCTGGTTCCATCCTTGTTAGAGTGCCATATTTTTGTTTCCTCTGGTTCACAGCTGTCACAATCTGCTACATCTGGGCAGCAGGCACAAGAGCTGCAAGACACCTTGGTTCAAGGCCCCCCTATGGAATCCTCCTCAGAACCTCACCCTGAGGGGCTACCCCCATAACAGGACATAGAGAGGAAACACTTAGATTCTCCAGAAGAATCAGTCACTGAAGACACAGATTTCAATGAAGGGGAAAGGTCCTCTCAGTCACCCCCGGGTGATGTCTCTTTTGAAGACATCCTGAAAATATTAAACAAGAGGGTTGATTGGAAGCCCTCAAACCCATCTTCCTAGGAATCTGTGTTCTTGCAAGCTTTACGTACACACCCTTCTACTTCTTGGGTGGGTCCTCCTTCTGACAACCTTGTTAAGATGATCATTCAGTGAATGTGGAAGACTCCTGACTCCATAGACCCTATTCCCCGGAGACCGGAAAAGATACTTTCAGCACCAGGAGATCAACCCCATTGGTATAAGGGTCTAGCAGTGCATGCTATTGTGGTGGTGGTGGCTACCAAAAAGGAACTCACTCAGGAGAGTTTAGCTATCCATCCCCTCTTAACTGAGAGTCTCAGACAATGGACAGATTTGGGAAGCGTGTCTTTGCTTCAATGACCTTTGATATTCAGTCCTTGAACTTCTTGGTACACTTTACTAGACTCCAAAGGAATCTGATAACTGCACTTTCAGATACTCTTGCAGGAGCAGTGTCTGATGGGGCTCAAAATAAGGCTGATTCTCAGTTTGCCACCCTGGAGTCGATCTCACATTCGTCCATGCGGCTTATTGCTCATACAGCTGAATGGGCATCTAAAGCAGAGGGTACAGGTGTTACCATTAAGTATCATGCCTGGATGCACTTATGTAATTTCACAGAACTCTTTAAGTCTTTCCTTAACAATTCTGCTGTTGATGGTACCTCCTTGTTTGGCCCAGAAATCAGAGACACACTAGGCAGGTGTGAAAAAGATGCAAAGACCCTTTCTGCTGTGGGCATTTGTTTTTCAGCTGTACAACGACTTTACTCCAGGAATCAGAAGAGTGGAAAATGTGGTTCAAAAAGGCCCAAGGGCCATTTCAGGACACACATGATGAGTATTCCCCCCAGGGAAGAGGGGGGGAACTCTTCTGGAAGATGCTCTCCCATAGCAGAGGGGGTCCATGTAACCAAGGTTCCAGAGATTCCCTTTCTAGGCAACCGTATCAATGTTGCTGAACAGATGCCTGATTGGTTACCCCTAAAAGGAGTCAGGGGAAGATTTTATTTGCGCCATTCAGCCTGGCTTACAATAACCTTGCATACCTGGGTGCAGAAAATAATTACCAGAGATTACCACATTCCCTTCAGTCTTTTGCCAAATCTCCAAAAGTGAATCCCTGATATTCCACCCAGATAGAGGGACCTAGCAGCAGTAGAAATTCAAAAGTAGCTTCAAAAAAGAGTCATCCAAGAAGTCCCACCATATCAAATAGTATCTGGATTCTACTCAAGATGATTTTTAGTGCCAAAAAAGACAGGGGACTAGAGACCAATCTTGGATCTCAGTCTATTGAACAAATTTGTACAACAGACAAAGTTCAGGATGGTCATGGTTCAGTCTATCGTTATCTTTCTAGAGAATGAGGATTGTATGTGCTCTATAGATATTTAGAACACATATTACCACATAAATATGAACAAGTGCTCTAGAAGATATCTCTGCTTCTGGCTAGGAGCCAGTCATGTCCAATTCCAATCATTGCCCTTTGGTCTCACCACAGCCCCCAGACTGTCCACTAAATGTATGGCAGTCATAGCAGCTCATTTGAGACTACAGGGATTCCGGGTTCTTCCAATCTAGATGACTGGCTCTTCACTGCCCCCTCCAGGCATCTACTGCTTTATGCCATAGACTTCATTCTACATCTTGCTGAAACACTAGGCATTTCAGTCAACTAAGAAAAGTCACAATTTACTCCCATGCAGGATCTGGAATTTATCAGAGCAAGATTAAATACAGTATTCTGTATAGCCTCCCTTCCTCTCCATAGGCTGTTGAAGCTAAGATCGCAACTTTAGGTAATCACTTCCCAAAACAAAGTTCCTGCTTCTCTGGTACTACAAGCTGTGGGAACCATGGCAGCAAGGTAACATTAGACAACATCAGAAAAAGAAGTTAGGTTCTTACCATAATGTTCCATCTGTGTTGTCAATCTTGATTCATTCTTGACATCCCACCCTCCTGCCCCTCCAAAAGACTCCTGGACATTCGGACGTAGTGCTGGGATATTATAGAGTTATACCTTAGACAGGGCTTCTGTATTTTCTTAACTACTAGGCAACCTCGATCTGAGGTAATGGAAAGAGAGACATTTTTGGTACAGCCTTAGCTCGAGCGTTTTTGGTTGGCATGAGCTATGTATAACAGCCAAGTCAGTTCCAAGATGTCAAAACCAAACTAATTTGTGAAGAATTAATGAAGATTGACGAAACAGATCGAACGTTATGGTAAGAACATAACTTCTTTTTTTTCATCTTTAACTTACTTTTGTTTGAATGTCTAATGCAAATATATCCAAGCAAAGAAACTGGTCTATTTAGGTAATATTCTCTCAACTCTCAGAACTTCCCTCATCTCTGCTAAATCAAGTTCTAAAGAAATGTGGTATGTACTTCCTGATTTAAAGATCTACATTTAACTAAAAAAAATGTGCATTTTCATTATTTCCAACTTTAGTGGAGTAAGTTTCGTCTCCAGGTGGCCTAAATATTTGGGTGCTCAGGTACATATGAATGTTCTAATTTTATTGTATTTCACACTAGATGCAGTCAGAGTTCTTAGTCATCTAGAAAAGTGAACCACTTTCTCTCTCTCTTCCCTTTCCTTGATGGATAAACTTGTTGGCATTAAAATGATGGCTATGGTTTGTTTAGCCCACCTGCTATGTATGCTTCCAATAGGTCTTGACCTAGGTCAGTACTCTGGCTTTTCTAGCTATATTTGGAAAGGGATGTGGGTCTCATTTTCCTTTCAGGACTCTTGGTAATCATTTGGCAGTAAACAATATTTGTCACACTGATCAAGTTGTATACTATATAAGGCCTGCTATCAAAAGCTGCCATCCCTCCCCATCTTCTCATGGGAAACACTCTCTGAATAGATATCAAATGTGCCCCTTTGTTTAAATCCTATATCAATGTCCGAAAACTTCCCTATCTGTCTTCCTGTCACATACCACATAGAAAAGGATTTTTTCCTGTTTTCAAGTCTTATACTGTTCATCTAAATAAGATATACTCCAATGTACACAGGCTTTTTAACTTTTGCAGTTCTGTTTTATAGTATTTCCCTGAAATAACTATCCTTTTTTCACAGTCTAATCAAAAACACGGGACAGTTTCAAATGTAGAGTTTAAAGAGATATTGATTGAAAAGACCTTTCTACATAGCCACTGGATATTCTAGCAGGGTCTGCTTTGGTGGTGCATCAACTCCACATAGTTTGAAGTAATGCCCCTAAGAAATTTCATGTCATACTTGGAGACTAAATGCTTCAGTGTCCTAGCCTTCATGCTAAAGTGTGTTGTACACATAATAAGTTTGCATAGCATTGTTTCTTCTATAGCCTTGTTTTTGCGAATACTAATAATAAGAAAAGATTTCATACATATATTAATAGTATAAACAATGCATATTGGTCAGTTAACTCTCTAAAATCTAGTTGCAGTTTAATGCATGATCCTCTGAAGACAGGACACCTATTAAACCAACAAGCAGCAACACTGTTCACTGTTGCATATGGTTTTGACAGATTATCAACAGATACTGACAGTTCCACTTACCCTATTATATCCCAGGAGATGATGGAGCTTCTAGTAAAATAAAGAATTCACTTCCATACATCTACTAACATTTAAAATGTAATCACTATCAATATTACACATGCTGTTTCACAAGCTATTACACACAGGTACAGTTCTCAGCTTTTCAGCTTGTCAAAAACTTCAGTATATATAAAAAAAGGTAGCAAAAGTGATATCAACATCTATTATAATCACTTCATTTCAGGGCAAATTGTATGAATGATGCATTATTGAAGACTGGAGAATAGCACAGACATCACCACTTTAGACTAAATCAACATAGTTTTTAAAATATAGATATAGGCTGACCTTTTATGCCCTTGCAACTCCCACTCTAATATCACCCACCCCATCCAACCACTACCTTTCTTTCCACTCCACTAACTACCTTGATTATAGCAAGCTCAGATGCTCATAAGCCTAGTACTTATTATACAGCAGGAACTTCTTATTGTAACATTTGTTAATGTCTGTTATGTACTTCACAGATAAAGATTCTAGTTGTCTACTGATGTACTATGTTCTTCATCTGTAAATATGTTGTAAGTAATTGCTATGTAAATTGTTAATCTCTATGTAATCCAGTGTAACTACTGTCTGTTTATTTTAACTGTGGAGCTTTTCTCCCCGGGCCTCTGCTGAAAATGGACCTACGTCCAGTCGGACACTCCCGGTCAACAAATGTAAATAAATAATAATAATAATAATAATATCATCATCATCATCATCCCCCTTTTTCCCATTTACATGGGGTCGGGGTATTGTATTAACTGTTGCCAACTCTCTCAATTCAGTGCCACTCTCCTGCCTTCTTCAACACTCATGCCTGACTGTCGGAGATCTTCTTTCACACAATCCATCCACCTCTTTGCTGGACACCCTCACTTCCTCTTACCTTCTTCCTGTCTGTCCCAAATCTACCTCACCACATTGTCTTCTGCTTTTCTACACATGTGCCCATACCATCGTAATCTGTTCTCTTTGATCTTTTCTGCAATTGGAGCTACTTTGGCTTCTGCTCTTATGTCCTCATTTCTTCGCCTGTCCCGCAGTATGCATCCTACCACCTTTCTCAGGCACTTCATTTCCATCACCTCTAGCTTCTCTTTTCTGCCTTTACTGCCCAGGTTTCTGTACCATACAGTAGTACTGGTAGCACCACTGTCTTGTACACCTTACTTTTCAGCTTCTTTGGCATTCTTCTGTCATAGACTACACCTGATACTCTATGCCAGTTGGCTACAGCCCCCCTGATTCTAGCTTTGACCTCTTCATTCAGACTACCCTTCTCCTCAACCACCTCTCCCAGATACTTGAAGCTGTTTACCTATTCCACTATCTTCCCATCTATCTCTATTCTCAGCTTCTTCTGATTTCCCCAATCCGCTGCCATTATCACTGTCTTATCTGTGCTTAGTTTCATCCCATGTGCCTTCAGATTTGCATTCCATTCTCCTATCCTTTGCTGAAGTTCTAGATCAGAGTCTGCCTGTACTGCCACATCGTCTGCATACAGCAGCTTTGTTGCTCTGACCTCTCCAACCTGTTTGCTGATGTAGTCCATTACCAGTATGAACAGCAGTGGGCTCAGAGCTGAACCCTGGTGTACACCCACTCCCACTGGGAACCCCTCAGTGAGGCCAAACACTGTTCATACTTGAGTCACTGGGTCCTTGTACATAGCCTGTACTAATTCTACCAATGTTTCTGGGACTTCAAACCACCGCAGTATTGCCCAGATCAACTTTCTTGGGACCTTGTCATATGCTTTCTCCAAGTCTAGGAAAGCCCAGTTTGACTCTCTTCTCTTCTTTAGTTTCTTCTCAAGTATCTGTCTCAATGCAAACATCGGATCAATTTTGCTGCATCCTGATCTGAATCTGAACTGTTCATCTCCCATCTTACATTCTACTATTCTGCGTATCCGTTTATCAATCACCCTCTCCAGAACTTTCATGCAATGTGGTAGGAGTTTGATGCCTCTGTACTGTCCACAGTTGTGGATGTCCCCTTTGTTCTTGTACACTGGCATGAGTATGCTTATTCTCCAGTCATCGGGGGTACGCCTTTCTCTCCACACTGCAATTAGTACCCTCAGGAGCCATTTCTCTCCTAGCTCACCCAGCATCTTTATCATATCTGCTGTCACCTCATCTGAGCCTGCTGGTTTCCCTGACTTCATTTTCCTTAGTGCTGCTCTTACTTCTTCTAAGCTGGGCTCCTCTTCTACTCTCATTCTAGGCTGTTTCTGGGGCAGTGCCACTTCTGTGCGGTTTTCTTCATTCGGAAGCTGCTGGAAATATTCCTTCCATCTGCCTTTAATGTCCTGTGGGCTGGTAAGCAGGTTGTTGCTGGAATCCCTAATGAAGGGTGTCTGACTATCTTCTTTATCTTTCTGTCTTTGCCTTGCAACCTGGTATAGTTTCTTTGTGCCCCGTACTAAGTCACTTTCCAGAAGCTGATAGAGTGCCTCTGATGCCCTATTCATTGCTATTGCAACTTCTTTCTTAGTTTCTTTGTTAGCCAACCAATAGTCCTTCCTAGCTTGGTCAGTCTTTTCAATTTCCCACTTCTTCCTGCACTCCTTCTTTCTTTTGATTACTTCTTGCACTTCTGCATTCCACCATGGAATGAGAGACCAGATGGCTTAGTGGTAAGGTCTTCGCCTCCAATGCACAAGGTACAAGGTTCGATCCTGACCTCCGACCAATGCCTGTTTGGAGTTTGCATGTTCTCTCTGTGTCTCCGTGGGGTTTCTCCATCTCAAACTCACCAATGAATGGAGCTGTGGGCAGCAGCACAGACTCTACATGGTGCCCAATGGGGGAAGAGTTGTAAAAAGACCAACCGCTTTGGGCATCTATTGTGGTGTGCAGTATCCTCAAGATAGGAGAACACAGATCACAAACTGCATGCCGTGGCATGGCTAGCCACTCGACGGTGTAAAATATGGCTCTAGGTGATTCGGTCATGTTGACTGTCACCATAAAAATGGGCATGGGTAGTTACCGGTGATAAGTGGGTTGAGGACCCGGCCTACTCTCTGACCCATGCCAGGGACCCATGCTAACAGTGGGAGGGGTATATGTGCCCCTATTGGCCAGTGTGTGCCTGCCATAAAAGCCCAGCAGCCCTAGGTCAATAGGCTACTAGCAGGCCAGTGCCTAGTCGCCCAGCCTGGGTTACCTGGGATAGCTCTGTTGAGTGAAAGCTGGCCATTAAACCAACCAACCTGCCAAACATGAACTGAGAATTGCTACGCTTAATGTAGGTTCACTGACAGGACGCAGCTTAGAAGTGGATGACATGATGATACTGAGGAGGCTGGACATCCTATGTATCCAAGAGAAGAGATGGAAGGGCAGTGCAACAAGCCACTTGGCTTGGGATCCAGTCTCTACTACTCAGGTGGTGGACAGGCTAGAAATGGTGTAGAAATTGTGGTGAGACAGAGGCTTCAGAAGTCAGTGAGGGATATCATCAGAATTAATGACAGACTCATGGCAATCAGACTCCAGTGTAATGATAGGACAGTATTCATAATCTCAGCCTATGCCCCACAGCAGGGTTGTGATAGTGAGGAAAAGATTGCATTCAGACAGCAGTTGCAGGACCTACTAGATAAAGCAGGAGAACATGAATTGGTGTTGATAATGGGTGACTTAAATGCACATATTGGGACAGACAGAACAGGATATGAGGATTGCCTGGGTCCACATGGGTGGAGCAATAGGAATAAAGAAGGAGAATCTATTCTAGACTTTTGTCTGGCAAATGGCTTGATAGTAGCCAACACATGGTTCAGAATGAGAGACAGTCACAAGATCACATACACGAGTAGCCAACATGTACCTCAGGTAGACTTCCTCCTAGTAAGGAAAAGGCACTGGGGTAGAATCCATGATTGCAAAGTCATCCCCAGTGAAACAGTTGGTTCACAGCATAAACCAGTCGTTGCCACAATCAGCTGCAAGCAGTGGTCAGAGAAGGTTCTAAGGTCAACAGAGACCAGGCTGAAGACCTGGAAGTTGACTGGAGAGAAAGTACAGCAGTTCAAGGAATTACTCAGGGCTCTAGCACCCCAAGAAGAGGAGGAAATAGATGGAGTTGAAGAAGAGTGGCAGCGCCTAAAAACAGCATGTGTTAGGACTACAGAAAAGATATGTGGCCGAGCCAGGTATGGAAATAAGGTACATAAGGAAAGCTGGTGGTGGAATGCAGAATAATAATAATAATACTGACAAATTTATTAATTTTTTATAATCAAAATACTAAGGCCTGGGTCTTGATCTCTCAAGTTGAGTAATTTTCTAAGACTGTGTCAAGGCCTTTGATTATCTCCCTTGTGATGTAATCTACCAAAGCCTTATTAAGGCTAAGGGCAGTATATTCCTGGTAAAATGAATGATGTCTTGCTTAACCAATAGATTGTGAAGCATAAGGATATGGAGGACAAGCTTCAATTATCTTCCTATCTATAATGGAGTTCTGCACATTATTTAAAATTGTAGTTATCTCCATTCCTAGATCTAAAACCTGTTAGACAAATAAGTATGCAGATGATTGTAAGATTTGGTACATTGCACAAAATGAATCTGATACTAAACATTTACATTATCATATGAGACAGATCAGTTTTTGGGCACACTAAAATTTTGTTAAAACAAATGAAATGGAATATAGTTTGGAAAGGCTACCAGTCATTTGCCTGTGTACCTGCTTCTACATCCACTAAAGAAAGAAAGCTGAAATAAAAACCCGGGAATAACCATGACCACTAATATTTCCTTTGACTCAAATCATCATTTGATAAATAATAAAATGATGAGTCAAATGTGACAAGTTTAAAAATGTTAGCACAAGAAATGAGATGTCTTATGTTAAAAACAAATATTATGCTAATTTTAGAGTACAACAACATTTTAGCATATATAATGCAAATTAGTTGAATCATCTTGTGAGACTACAAAGAAACCTTACCAAGTGGATTTTACTTTACAATAATTACAGATACAATATTAAATTCAAATACTTCAATTAATATAGTAGTAATTATTATATCCATATTAAAATATATTTTCCTACAAAATCTTTCATTTCTGTAGTTTACATGCTACCTTGGTCATAAAAATTTATAGCCGTAGTTTAACATGGAGACATAGGAATGTAAAATTTCATTTTGGTAGTATAAGGACACAATTAGATCGCTTGTACTTAAAGAATGGTGATAGTTTCAAAAAATTACACTTCAAACTAGAAACAGTAAGGACTTAAAATCCTTTAAGGCACAACTCAATTTATGGGCTAGGGGAAAAGTATTCACTCCAGAAATTTTGTGGTCAGCATTATTAGACAGCCATATGGCTTTAACGCTGGTGCCCTAGTTATTAAGTTATTAACTTAACTTTTTTTCTTTTTGGTGTAACCTCCTTACTTACTAATAGACTTACATACCTACTTTTTTTTTTGGGTGTGGGGGGGGGGGGGACAAACATCTTCCTTACTAAAAGCTTTTCCTGATCTGGCCAGCCTGTTGTCACCACTATGATCTTCACTCCCTCTGAAAGAAACAAATCTGCTTGCTTCTAAATCTGGCAGTGAGAAGACCTTCTACAATGATGCCACCACCAGACCATTATTTAATGCAATTTACAAGCTTTTTTAACCACTAAAAGTAAATAAAGACATGAATCTACCTTCAACAAAAAAAACAACAAAAAAACATAAAAAAAAAACCTGGCAAGCTGCTGTTTTGAAGACACACTGAATGGACATGGATATCCCAGGGGAACTGTTAAATACATAATGGAAACTTATCCTGATGAAGACAGAAAGGATAATATCTAAAATTTACTCCTAAGAAATGGCAGAAAACTAGAAGGTTACATGGTTTCAAATAATATTAAGGTAGAAAAAAGAGAAGTCATATAGAGTAGTAATTATAATGCAATCTGGGCATTTAATGAAGATATCAATAATGCAAAATTAAAAATGGCTCTGATGGAAGCCTAAGAAATGGAATAGAACTGGAAAACAGACTGAGGAGAAGTCAAATACAATTTATAATTTGTAGGCATCCTTGAGAGAACAGAAGGAAGTAACTGCTTGACCTAGATGAAGAAGTATCTGTATGAGTAAACTTGACTGTCTGTACAAACTACTGCTGTTGAGGACTGCCCATTAGTGTTTGTACAGAGAAAAGTGATAGGGAATGTCAAAATTAGCCCACATCTGGTCAATTTTTAATCATACCCACTTAAAGAACTGCTCTAATGCATGAAGGTTTGGCAATGGAAAAAGCAAATAATGTCTGGAAAAGTGTGTGTTTATTTTGAAAATGATGGCTGTATGGAAATAAAAAAAAGGGATCGATTTACTTGTGATCACTCGGAGTAGGGCATATGCTACAAGTAAAGCTGGAGTGTTTGAGACGGTCAGTGTAGGGCATCTGTTTGAGGCCAGTAATCCTCTTTCTGGGGTACTTCTGTGGCCTTTCCAGCTGCTGCAGATGTCTTGTGAGGTACATTCTAAAAGGGGCATTGTACTCTATAATGGGTCTAATGAGTGTCAAGTAGAGGGGAACAAAGACGTCTTTTTTCCTGGATGAGAACCATTTTGTGATGAGGTGTGCAAAGTAGAAGGATTTCCTGACTACTGTGGTGATGTGATTATCAAAGGAGAGACTACAGTCCACCTGGGTCTCAAGGTCTCTTACCACACATTCGGCATTAAGTAGTCTGCCGCCTATGTGGTAGTTCATGGGTACAGAATTTTTACAAATAAAAAGCCACAAAGGTAGACCAAAAAAGCAATGTTCTGGTTGCCCTGCATTTTATGTAGGGATGACCACCAGGAAACTCAGCACCCGTATTAAAGAACATAATTATGCTATTAAAAGTAAGGACATCACAAATGCTTTATATAAGCATTCCATTCATTGTTGTTCTTTTAAGAAATTTTTGTTTACAGTGCTGGAAGTTTGTCCTGTTGATCCCCGGGGAGGGGATACTAAATGCTATCTTGAACAAAGAGAGGCAATCTGGCAAATTAAATTAAAATCTGATAAGCCACCTGGGTTAAATGAGTGTATTAATGTAAAATGTTTTTTAAAACAACGTAAACTATGTATTACTGACAAAAAGAAAATAGCTTCATTCTTTTTTAAGTAATTGTTTTATCACATCTTTGTTTAATTGATTCATTAATTAATTGACATGTGTATTTAACTGTGGTTTTTATTTGTGTTTTTCATTCTGAAGAAGTGTTTTACGAAAGCGGACAGCATTGCTTTTTTGGTCTACCTTCGTGGCTTTTTATTTTTATTTTTATTGGTCTCTGGGTGCTTTTACTCTTTTTTACAGAATTTTTACCAAAGGGGATGACAATGCACTTTTTGGCATTGAGCTTGAGGCCATGGCTCTGACACTAGGCATATGTCTCAGTGAGGCCCTTCTGTGGGATGTCCACATCATTTGGGGACTCAACTATGGCTCCTAGTTTACAGTCATCTGTGAACTTCATTAGCCAAAGGCCTTCTGTGTTAGCCTGTACTTCAGAAAAGATACCAAACAGGAGAGGTCCCAGGACTGAATCCTGTGCTACTCCACTTGTCACTGGTTTGAAGTCAGATATGGAGTCTGCAACTTTTAAAGTGTGGGTTCTGTCAGTGAGCCAGTTGGCAACCCATCTTGTAACATAGGGATTTATACCTAGTTTAGTGAGTTTAGCTATAATTCCAAAATGGGGGATGGTGTTAAAAGCCCTGGCGAGGTCAAAATAGGCTGTGTGAACCATCTTACCCTCATCTAAGGCTTTGGTTACTGCCTCAAAGAAGTCGATCAGGTTCAAGAGGCATTATCTGCCTTTCACAAACCCAAACTGTGTGGCGTCCAGAGTTTGGAGGTTACCAATGTCTTTGTTTATGAGTTCCATGATGATATGTTCCATGGTCTTACAGACCAGGCTCGTCAGTCTAATAAGGCAATAGTTCCCAGGATCAGTGATGACTCCCCCTTTGTGGAGTGGGATAACTGTTGCTGTGCACCATTCAGTTGGCACAAAGCCTGATGTGAGGCTATGATGGAAAATGGTGCTTAGGTGGGGAGCCAATTCGTTCTGAAGTTCGTGTAAAACACAGCCTGGGATGTTGTCTGGTCCCAAGGATGCTGTGTTTTTGGCTTTAGCGAGAGCAGCTTTTACCTGCATAGTTGTGATTACAGGGATTCTGCATTCTTCCTGTATAGATATGGACCCTTTAGGGGTGAGAGAGGGTAAAGATAGCACTGACCCCATCTGCCAGGATGTTGGCAATATCAGTTGGTTCTTCATGCCGTTGTGCTGTAACTCAGAGCAGATCTGGGTGTTTCCACTGAGATTCTTGACATAGCTATAGAATGCTTTGTGGTTGTTCCTAGAATCAGTGGTGATTTTGTTTACGTAGCTAGGTTTGGAGGATCTTATAAGGGATCTCAGCTTCTTACTGAGGCTGACCAGGGAGCACCTCCACTTATTGGGATTTTACTCTTTTTTGCAACAGTTGCTTCCTTCTGTTGTAGAGTTTGTTTACGGCAGGGGACCACCAGATTGGCTTCCTATTTTTTTGGAGGATAGTGTCTTGGTTCTGTTTGGGATAGCACGATCCATGCACTCATGTAAGTGCTTATAGAGTGCATTTGTGTAGGACTTAGCAGTCAGAACTGCATTGTCCATCTGCAGGGGTGTCATGAAGTTTGCCACTTCTGTCTTAAAAGCATGAAGTTAGCTTTGGAGAATTTGTTTTACCATGGCTTCCTTAATGGGGGGGGGGGTGGAATGTGGATATCTAGAGTGATTAGCTTATGGTCAGATCTGACCAACGAGGAGTTGACTTCAGGTGTGGAACACCAGTCACTCATGTTGGTAATGACTTGGTCTACGTGGGGGTGTGGATACATTGATCCTGGGCATTGGAATTTATGAATTCTAGGAAGCACTCAGTGAAGGAGTTGGTACATGAGTTGTTTTCCCAGTTAATGGTATTTTTTCCAGTATATCAAGAAAAGAGGAGTGGAAATCCTGGGGTATGGTGGGGGATCTGTAGCAAGCTACAACTTGGATTGCAGTTTTGCCCAGCGTTAGTTGCACTTGGATAACCTCGGATGCATTATGCTGATCAACTAGCCTGGAGGTGTGGATATCCTTAATGAATATGGACACACCTCCACCTTTGGTGTTCCGGTCCAGGTTAGATGGCTGAAAAGTGTGGTATGAGTTATAACCTGGTAAAGCAGGGTTGCTCTCTGGAGCCTTGAACCAGGTCACTGCACAGATATCAAAGTTCTCCATTTTAAGGAGTGCCTCGAGGGAGTGAATTTTGAGATTTAGACTTCTAGCACTGAGCAGCATTAAGCTCAGATTTTGCTTGCCTGTTCTTGTTACAATGGTGAATTTGTCATTTGAATCTTGCCTTAAAAAGGCACTATAAGGGTGGCAAAAGCCTTATCCAATATCTGGAATCCCATGGGTGACAGGTGTAGACCATCTCTAGCAAAGCATCATAGTCTGTCAACCATGTTGTCCCAGGCAGCCAGATACTGAATCACCTTAGAATGACACCAGAAGCTTAGCCAATTGTTGAAGTCAATCATTTTGTCCTTGTACTGCAGTATCATTCTGTGTGATGGCAGGATGCTACTCATGGCTATGGTCATACCTGCCTGATCTACAAGATCAGAGAGCTCTTCCATGTCTCTTTTCATGTAGTCCATGGAGATACATCTCTGGTCATTCACACAAACATGGACAATGACAGAGTCATATTTGTACTTGTTGTGGAGTGACCTGAGTGCGGGATTTATGTGGCGGATCCTGGCACCCGACAGGGAGCTGACAGTAACCTTCTCCTTGTTTAGCCTGGTGAGTGAGACATCGGTGTGCCTGACTATAGAGTCACCTATGACTAGTGTGTTGGGTACGTTGTTTTGCCTTATGGGCTGTGGTTGAGTGACACACTGAGTCTGTGGACTATGTGTCATTTGGGTTGTGTTGGAGGGTGGAGGTTGCTTGCATTTCTGCTATGGAGTTCTCTGTTTCTTGAGCAGATTATTATTGAGAGCCTTCGCGAATGTTTTTCTATTTCTATGTGTGGATTTTGGTGGTGTTGGTTTAGAGGGACTATGAGATGAGTGGGTTGAGGTGTAAGTGTTTACCTTCTCCTCTTGACTGTCAAGTTCAGTTTTGGTTGAAGAGAGGTTTACCTCCAGTTTGGATAGATAAGTGCACCTCTCACAGGTTGTAGTGTTGGGTGGTAGGAGGAGAGGGTTTCCGTGTACATGAGGCAATTGCTACATTGCCCCAAGATGAGCAGATTCATCAGATAGACAGGAGAGAACACTGGGAGCTGACTCTTGGACATGACTGAATAAAAAAACAATTTTCCTCTAGACAAGTGAGGAAAGTGAGTACAAGAGCTGTTTTTCTCTAAGCAAGTGAGGAAAGTAAGTACAAAAACGGTTTTCCTCTAGATAATGAGGAAGGCTGAGTGCTGAAGTAATTTGTAATTTATTTAGTGCTTACAGCAAGTTCTGAACAAGTGGTGAGCATGAATAAGCAAATTCAAGTGCTAAAACTAAGAATCTGTATCTGGACTAGACTAGTTACAGGAAAGAAGCAAGTGCAAATGTGGGCTTTTAAATCAGAAAGTTGAGAGAGATGAAAAAATTGCCCAAATGGCCAATAACTACAATTTTTGTGGGAGAGAAACCACTCCTTATGTAGTAAATAGGTTACCTAGTGATTACCACACCCAGTGATAAGCTAGCAGGCTTTCCTCCAACACAGAAAAGCTTGGGGGCCTCAGGAGCTTACAAACAGTCCTGGATACAGCAAATCTGTATCTGGACTAGACTAGTTACAGGAAAGGGGGGAAACAAGTGCAAATGCAAGCTTTTAAATCAGAAAGTTGAGAGAGATGGAAAAACTGCCCAAACAGACAATAACTACAATTTCTGGGCCAGAACCACTCCTTATGTGGTAGATAGCTTACCTAGTGCTTTCCACTCCCACTGATAAGCTAGAAGGCTTCCCTCCAACACAGAAAGACTTGGGGGGCTCAGGAGCTTACAAATAGTCCTGGATACAGCAAATCTGTATCTGGACTAGACTAGTTACAGGAAGGACAGGAAACATGCATATTTTTTTTTTTTTTTTTTTTTTTTGTTACAGTTAAGCAGAACACGGAGATTCTAGTAAAGTTTTTTTTTTTAAAGGAAAGGGAGAGAGGAGAAGCAGAAGATAATTCAATGTTAGGAAACTAAGTGGGTTGGTCTTCTCAAATTTTCTTTCTGTATTAGGTAGAATGAGCTAATGACACTAGACTGGAAAGAGTGTCCCAGATCAAATTTACAGTAGGGGCGGGCAACTGCAAAGCCACCAAGTATGAAAAAAACTACCACAGTCAAAAACTTCTTAAAAACAACAAAGATGATGGTGAAACGTAATGAAGAACAATCCGTTTATTAACTTAAAACAGTCCGTATGTTAACTGAAGTGCTTTTCGTCCTGGAAATACACGAACTTCATCAGATAAAATTCAAAGTAAACTGTTGCATTTAAATAAGTAAATGTAAGATCAGCTAATATTTCAGGATACAAAATTAAAGCAATATACCTTGTTCAATAAATATATGTCACAGAGGCTTACTGTTTTTCCATACAACTATCCTGATTGAACAAAATGAAATAAAATAAAAACCCCTTACTAATTATTAATTAAATTAACTTCACTAAAAATATATATATATTGTTAAAACATACCAATATCTATGTTAAAACGGATCTACCTGACTAGATCGAAACTTCATAACACCGACAAGCACTTCACTGACACCACATAATCGACAGTTCACAAACACGACACCACATACACTCAACACATCATAACAACAAACAAAACAAATCCCCTATCCAAAACCCACACACACAACACAAGCACACCGAAATCCTTACAAACCAACACTAACCCTTACATACACAACTATCTACAACCCTAACCGAAGCTCTAACCCTAAGGTCCGTCACTATCGCACACTCACCTAACCCGTGCCCTAACCCTAACTCACTTAACCCGCCCCTAACCCAAAAAATATCACTACTGCACCCTTATCTAACCCGCGCCTTAACTCTAACTCACTTATCCCACCCCTATCCCTACAGACCACTAACATCGCACACTTACCTTACTCGCACCCTTACCTAACCCGCGCCCTAACCCTAACTCACTTATCCAACCCCTACCCCTACCCCTACAGACCGTCAACATCGCACACTTACCTTACTCACAGCCTAATGGCCATCACTACCACATACTTACACATCCTTTCCCCATCTCAGTGTTCTCAGTGTCGGTGTCTTCCTCCATCGGTCTTCTGCCTTGTCGATCTTCTGGCGCTTTGTCGGTGTTATAACGTTTCAATCTACTCAGGTAGATCCGTTAAAACAGTCTTAATCAAACAGCAGCAGAATATAATAGCACCTAGATCTATCAAATGTTATTAGTTATTATTGAACCTACCTACGAAGACTCTTAAGTTTTAAAATAGTCATAATTGAACACATATCGTTAAGGCCTGGCAGGTTATATGCATATAATCTGATCTGCCATAGTAGTTCCAATAATAACTAATATAAAGCATTTTCACTTGCATGTGTATATATTTTTTGAATAACATTTGATAGATCTAGATACTATTATATTCTGCTGCTGTTTGATTAAGACTGTTTTAACATAGATATTGGCATGTTTTAACAATATATATATATATTTTTAGTGAAGTTAATTTAATTAATAATTAGTAAGGGGGTTTTATTTTATTTCATTTTGTTCAATCAGGATAGTTGTATGGAAAAATAGTAAGCCTCTGTGACATATATTTATTGAACAAGGTATATTGCTTTAATTTTGTATCCTGAAATATCAGCTGATCTTACGTTTACTTATTTAAATGCAACAGTTTACTTTGAATTTTATCTGATGAAGTCTGTGTATTTTCCAGATGAAAAGCACTTCAGTTAACATACGGACTGTTTTAAGTTAATAAGCCACTAAGTATAACAGCAAGACACCAACAAGGAGGGATGGTGAGGAACAATACTACAGTGACTAGCCTACACTCTTTTAGACAGTGAACACTGCAGAAATGTTTATCACAGCAGAGGAACAGCAGTGAGCCACAAAATTAAAGTTTTTAAACAGATAAAGGAGCAAGAAGACTCTACAGAATGCTTTTAACTGCAAACAAATCAGTTATATGATACACTCCTTGGCAGGAAATCAGAACAAACAAACAGGTGCTTAACAAATAGAGAAAATTTCCCGTTAATACCTTTCATACAGTGAAACTAGCTAAAAACCTTTACAAACAGTATGACAGTAAAAACCTTATTTATCAGGCCCTGTAAGGCAGACAATTTTAGTTTATCCATGTAAACTAGTTAATAGCAATAAAATACAGTAAAAAGTATGCAGCAGGCAATGAAAAGTGCTATATATATATATATATATATATATATATATATATATATATATATATATATATATATATATATATGTATATAAATTGCTAGAAGCAATAACTAGTAAAAATAAGCAAAAAAACCCCAAAACAGGATACTTATTGTTATATATCTCAGATCAGAGCTGTAGTCAATGCCCTCCTCCACTCGGCTCAGTGTGTCTAGACAGAAATCCTCTCAAAGTTAGGGCTTAAATACCAGAATATACATCCTTAAACAACTTTTTTTAAAAAAAGCTCAAAAAAAACAGTGACTGCTTACTCCAAGTCCTAGACCACCCAACCTCCACCAGTCAACAGCCAATCAACACAATCATGCCAAGAAGGTAAACAAAGACTTCTGCTAATTAAAGATGGCATGGTCATCTGCTCAGAACACCCACTGCAAAAACAAACAGGCCCAGAGAAAGTAAATCTGAACTGGGAAAATACAACAGCTAGTAGCCTACACTCTTTTAGACTGTAAACACTACAGAAATGTTTATCACAGCAGAAGAACAGCAGTGAGCCACAAAATGAAAGTTTTCAAACAGATAAAGGAGCAAGGAGACTCTACATAATGCTTTTAACTGAAAACAAATCAGTTATACACTCCTTGGCATGAAGTTAGAACAAACTAGAAGGTGCTTAACAAGTAGAGAAAATTTCCCGTTAATACCTTTCACACAGGGAAACTAGCTAAAAAGCTTTACAAACAGTGTGACAGTAAAAACCTTATTTATCAGGCCCTGTTAGGCAGACAATTTTAGTTTAACTTCAGATTAGTTAATAGCAATAAAATACAGTAAAAAGTATGCAGCAGGCAATAAAAGTGCTATATATATAAATAGTAAAAATAAGCAAAAAAAAAAAAGAGGATACTTATTGTTATATATCTCAGATCAGAATTGAAGTCAATGCCCCTCCTCCACTCAGCTCAGTGTGTATTCTGTAAACTGTTTTCATTGGTTGTTAGTGGTGTGTGGACAGAATCCAACATCAATAAGCTATTTTAGCCTCCGTTAATGCAATAGAAGCACAATTAAAGGAGTAACGTAAATCATTTTTTAAAGTATTATTATTATTATTATTATTATTATTATTATTATTATTATTATTATTAATGTGTTCATTTGTTGGAAGAGTGAATTCCATTGCTGGACTGACTATCCTTTTGAAACAAAGAGAGCATGCAATGTGTAATGACTAACTGAAATGTCTTTTCATATTGTTAAGCCAGCAAATGTATAAATGGTGAATTCACAAGATGAAATCTTTAAATGTTTGTCAAGGTACCTTCTCTAGGGTGGTTAAGAATTACACATGATGTTCTATCAAAATTATTGCAGCTAATGGCATAAGAAAGCAATATAACCGAATGTGAATTGGAGACGAACTATTACACTTTGCATTTCAGATAAAGAACTCAGAGATTACTGCAAATTATTTTACATTACCTGGCAAGAATGCTTTTCTTTTTGTGACAAAGTAGTAATGTGAAATAACAAAGTGAACTGTACTTTTCATTTTAGTAGCTTTATATTGATAAAGTAGCAGATGCAAGGAAGATACATTTATCCACTGAAAACTTTCAAAGCAATTATACAAATTGCCATAAATTCATAGCCTGTGTGGAGTACAATGAAAGCTTCTGGAATTGAGATACCATACTGTTAGCACTACAAATGCAGAATAATTAGTACACTGCTATCTCTCAATAAAGCTCACATTAATTGGCTTGAAAACATTTTAATATGATTGGAAATGCTAAAGTACTGACTCTTACTACAAGAGCAATAGCACGGATCACTAAATGGGTGGCCACGGTGAAGCAGCAATTATAGTTGTCACCTTATAGCAAGAGGTTCTCTGGTTCAATCCTTGGCTTGGGTGCCTTCTGTGCAGAGTCTGCATGTCATCCCTGTGGTCGTGTGGGTTTCCTACAGGTGCTCCAGTTTCTTCCCACATCCCAAAGACATGCTGTAGGTGGATTGGACACTATAAATTGGCCCTAGGTGTGAGAACATGCATGTGTGTGCCTTCCATGGAAGGTGGGCACTGGGCTGGCAACTTGACGCTGTAAAACTCTACTGCCAATCATAAGCGGGCAGGTGATCCGCTGTGGCAACCCCTAACCGAGAAAAGCTGAAAAAAGAAGAAAATTATGGATCACTAAATGTAATGAAAATGAGAATGAGCAGGGGTGGATCATGATACGGGACTGCTAGTATGCAACCATCTTGAAGCAAAATTAATCTTTTTTATTTAGGGTCTATATTAGATCAGCGAACGCTGATTGATCGACCTTATGTAAGCGAAAACTTACAATCTCAAACTGTCAGATCAGTGATTTTTTTCCTAGGGAAAAAAAATCACTGATCCAAACCACATACACACAACACAAGCACACCAAACAAACAGAAATCCACACACCTACACCTAAAATCTGACACCTAACCTTACACTAAACTATGCACACACCACTAACTATTCACTTACCTTAACCCAAACCCTAACCCTAAGGTCCATCACTATCGCACACTCACCTCACCTGCTCCCTAACCATAACTCACCTAAATCTGCCCTAACCCTCATGTCCACACAATCGCACACATACCTAACCCGACCCCTAACCCTAACTCACCTAACCCACCTTAACACTCACATTCACACAACCGCACATTTATCTGACTCCGACCCTGTAACTTTCTACCACAGCACTGAAAATACCGAAGCAACAGAAATAGACAACCAAATTCTTTCTCTTGGAAAAAATTTGAGTTTCTGTTGCTTCGATATTTTTAACTTTCACTAACATAAGGTCAATCAATCAGCGTTCGCTTGTTTAAGCATTTGCTGATCTAATATAGACCTTTTTTTTTAATAGCTGACTTTCCCATTTTTTGGTGCCAGACGGGCTATTTTTAAAACAGACAGCCTCTGTGCATAGTTTCCCCCTAAAGAATAAGAGGATTATATTTTATTGCACCTTCTATTCAAATAATAGTGGTCTGGGCTGTTAGATGAATCAAGAACCAGCCTTTCCCATTCTCAGAGCTTGCGTCAAGTGACTGCTGACTTTGACAGCCTGAAAAAAAAAAAAAAAATAGAAAAAGTGACTTGCAAACAAAAGTGTGAGTTAACCAAATACATTCTTTCTTAATTCACTTCCATAATCTCTACTGCCATGCAGACCAAATAATGCTAAGTACCTGAAGGTACCACTGTTAACTACTGTTTGTGTGTCTGTATGTGTGCACGTTTGTGTGTGATATGCATTTGTGTATGTCTCTGTGTGCGTGTGTGAGTGAGAAAGAGAAACAGTGTGTGTGTGTGTGTGTGTGTGTGTGTGTGTGTGTGTGTGTGTGTGTGTGTGCGTGTGTGCGTGTGTGCGTGCGTGCGTGTGTGCGTGTGTGCGTGTGTGCGCGTGTGTGTGTGTGTGTGTGTTTGTGAGGCTGGAGTTGAAGTAAAGTGCATTGAGTATTATTATTATTGAAATAAATTACACTAACCATTATTATCATCTTCCTCCTCTTACTGTATACTCCACTCACACGTCTTAAAAATAACCTTCTACACTCTGGTGACATCCACCCTGACCCAGGTCTGCAGTCCTTTCTTCATCCCACCACTCCCACCCATTCTGCTCACACCCCTAACCATTCCCATACTCAAAGACAACAGACCAGCTCATAAACACCTATCTATATATTCTATAAATATTCAAAGTCTAACTAACAAGATCTCAGAGCTACATTCCTGAATATCCCATACAAACCCTAACATCCTTGCCTTGTCCGAAACTTGGCTCAAGTCACACATTACTAACAGTGAAATACTGCCACCTGGATACAACATCTATCATGCTGATAGATCCCCACCAAAAAGGTGGTGGTGTAGCCATACTCTACTCAGATACCTAAACCTCTCTCCTGTCACTATCCCCATCCCTAAATTCCATCATGCTGAACTTCTCATCCTAAACTGCCATCTAAATCCACACAAGAAATTTGCTGTCACTTCCATCTACATCCCACTGGAAATAATAAACCCACCCTCGAAAATATCCTATTCTGGTTTAGCCAGAACTTAGACTACGAAACTCTCATTCTTGGTGATGTCAGTATAGACTAGTCCAAACTAACTAGTAACTCTCCTCAATCTAGTATCAACCTACACGGTTTCCATCAACTGATACATCCCCCACCCATTTCAGTAAATACATATCTACTAGCTCCACCATTGACTGGATACTCACTAACTCCCTCCACCTCTACCAAGGCCCATGTACCCTACCTGACTCCATAAGTGATCACCTCCCCACCTCTATCCTCAGACACACCTCACAGGCACACAAACCCCACCTATAAAGAGACTGTTGTAAGCTCTCTAACTTCATTAACACCCTATTTAACTCCATACTATCTAGTTTTGATTGGTCCATCCTTAAACACATCCCTCTTGATGATGCAGTCAGTAAATTTAACAGCATTTTCCTAGATACCCTTAATTCCCTTGCTTCCTCCAGGAAAATTCGAATTAAATCAAACTATGCTCCATGGCTGTCCAAAGATACTAGCACACTGATGCATAATAGGGATAGCACCTGGAAGACATGGCTTAAAACTTGGCACATTCCCATTCTACATAAATACAGACAAGTACATAACCTAGTCAAGAAATTACTCACTAAAGACAAAAAATCTTACTACAACTCTTCTCAACTAGACAACAGATTCAACACTCACAAAATCTGGACTACTCTTAACAAAATACTCTACCCTGGCAGCCCTTCTAACCCCTCACCTTACCCCAACAAATCTCCTCTGGAAATGGCTACCCTACTCAACAAACACTTTATTGACACTATTCAAAACTTCACTCCCACTAACACTAACACTTCAACTACCGCTACCTCCATCAACCCCCACAACCAGAATCTCTTTTCATTTACACCTGTGTCAACTTCTTACATTAAATGTCTTCTAAAACTTAAACCATGATCCCCCTCTACTGATAACCTACCTCCACTATTCCTCAAACTTGCTGCTGAATCTATAGCCTACCCTATATCCATTCCAATTGACAGATCTATACAAGAAGCTAGAGTTCCTGCTATCTGGAAATCCGTCTTTACTATCCCACTACATAAAAGTGGCAACTCTACTGATCCATCTAACTATTGGACCATTGCTATTCTTTCTCCCCTCTCTAAGATACTCGAGAAATGCATTCACTCACAACTTCTCAACCACCTTCTCCAACACAACCTTCTCACTCCCACACAGCATGGGTTCCATCCCTACCACAGCACATCCACCACCCTCCTATCTTTCACTCATACCATAGCAAATGCCCTAGATAACAATCAACTGATATCCTGCCTCTTCCTTGACCTTTCCAAAGCCTTTGACACAGTCTCTCACTCTATCCTCCTTACTAAGCTAACTAACCTCAACCTATCTACTATCTCCCTTGCCTGGTTTTACAGCTATCTCTCTAGTTGGCAGCAATCTGTCAAATGGCTCTCCTCCTGCTCTGCCTATATATCTGTTCCAACTGGTGTTCCACAAGGCTCAGTCTTGGGACCCCTTCTATTTAACACCTTTACAAATGAACTCTTCGCTTCTTGCAGACAGTCGTATCTTATAAAATATGCAGATGACTCTACACTCATCTCCATCTCCAGTAGTATTACATAATATGCAGACGACTCTACACTCATCTCCATCTCCAGGAGTATTACATAATATGCAGACGACTCTACACTCATCTCCATCTCCAGTAGTACTACATAATATGCAGATGACTCTACACATCTCCATCTCCAGTAGTATTACATAATATGCAGACGACTCTACACTCATCTCCATGTCCAGTAGTATTGTATAATATGCAGATGACTCTACACTCATCTCCATCTCCAGTAGTACTACATAATATGCAGACGACTACACTCATCTCCATCTCCAGTAGTATTACATAATATGCAGATGACTCTACACTCATCTCCATCTCCAGTAGTACTACATAATATGCAGATGACTCTACACTCATCTCCATCTCCAGTAGTACTACATAATATGCAGATGACTCTACACTCGTCTCCATCTCCAGTAGTACTACATAATATGCAGATGACTCTACACTCCTCTCCATCTCCAGTAGTATCACATAATATGCAGATGACTCTATACTCATCTCCATCTCCATTAGTATTACATAATATGCAGATGACTCTACACATCTCCATCTCCAGTAGTATTACATAATATGCAGATGACTCTATACTCATCTCCATCTCCAGTAGTATTACATAATATGCAGATGACTCTACACATCTCCATCTCCAGTAGTATTACATAATATGCAGATGACTCTATACTCATCTCCATCTCCAGTAGTATTACATAATATGCAGATGACTCTACACTCATCTCCATCTCCAGTAGTACTACATAATATGCACATGACTCTACACTCATCTCCATCTCCAGTAGTATTACATAATATGCAGATGACTCTATACTCATCTCCATATCCAGTAGTACTACATAATATGCAGATGAATCTACACTCATCTCCATCTCCAGTAGTATTACATAATATGCAGATGACTTTACACTCATCTCCATCTCCAGTAGTATTACATAATATGCAGATGACTCTACACATCTCCATCTCCAGTAGTATTACATAATATGCAGATGACTCTACACTCGTCTCCATCTCCAGTAGTATTACATAATATGCAGATGACTCTACACTCGTCTCCATCTCCAGTAGTATTACATAATATGCAGATTACTCTATACTCGTCTCCATCTCCAGTAGTACTACATAATATGCAGATGACTCTACACATCTCCATCTCCAGTAGTATTACATAATATGCAGACGACTCTACACTCATCTCCATCTCCAGTAGTATTACATAATATGCACATGACTCTATACTCATCTCCATCTCCAGTAGTACTACATAATATGCAGATGACTCTACACATCTCCATCTCCAGTAGTATTACATAATATGCAGACGACTCTACACTCATCTCCATCTCCAGTAGTACTACATAATATGCAGATGATTCTACACTCCTCTCCATCTCCAGTAGTATTACATAATATGCAGACGACTCTACACTCATCTCCATCTCCAGTAGTATTACATAATATGCAGATGACTCTACACTCATCTCCATCTCCAGTAGTATTACATAATATGCAGATGACTCTATACTGTCTCCATCTCAAGTAGTACTACATAATATGCAGATGATTCTACACTCATCTCCATCTCCAGTAGTACTACATAATATGCAGATGACTCTACACATCTCCATCTCCAGTAGTATTACATAATATGCAGATGACTCTATACTCGTCTCCATCTCCAGTAGTACTACATAATATGCAGATGATTCTACACTCATCTCCATCTCCAGTAGTACTACATAATATGCAGATGACTCTACACATCTCCATCTCCAGTAGTATTACATAATATGCAGATGACTCTACACTCATCTCCATGTCCAGTAGTATTGTATAATATGCAGATGACTCTACACTCATCTCCATCTCCAGTAGTACTACATAATATGCAGACGACTACACTCATCTCCATCTCCAGTAGTATTACATAATATGCAGATGACTCTACACTCATCTCCATCTCCAGTAGTACTACATAATATGCAGATGACTCTACACTCATCTCCATCTCCAGTAGTACTACATAATATGCAGATGACTCTACACTCGTCTCCATCTCCAGTAGTACTACATAATATGCAGATGACTCTACACTCGTCTCCATCTCCAGTAGTATTACATAATATGCAGATGACTCTACACTCGTCTCCATCTCCAGTAGTATTACATAATATGCAGATGACTCTACACTCCTCTCCATCTCCAGTAGTATCACATAATATGCAGATGACTCTATACTCATCTCCATCTCCATTAGTATTACATAATATGCAGATGACTCTACACATCTCCATCTCCAGTAGTATTACATAATATGCAGATGACTCTATACTCATCTCCATCTCCAGTAGTATTACATAATATGCAGATGACTCTACACATCTCCATCTCCAGTAGTATTACATAATATGCAGATGACTCTATACTCATCTCCATCTCCAGTAGTATTACATAATATGCAGATGACTCTACACTCATCTCCATCTCCAGTAGTACTACATAATATGCACATGACTCTACACTCATCTCCATCTCCAGTAGTATTACATAATATGCAGATGACTCTATACTCATCTCCATATCCAGTAGTACTACATAATATGCAGATGACTCTACACTCATCTCCATCTCCAGTAGTATTACATAATATGCAGATGACTTTACACTCATCTCCATCTCCAGTAGTATTACATAATATGCAGATGACTCTACACATCTCCATCTCCAGTAGTATTACATAATATGCAGTTGACTCTACACTCGTCTCCATCTCCAGTAGTATTACATAATATGCAGATGACTCTACACTCGTCTCCATCTCCAGTAGTATTACATAATATGCAGATTACTCTATACTGCCTCCATCTCCAGTAGTACTACATAATATGCAGATGACTCTACACATCTCCATCTCCAGTAGTATTACATAATATGCAGACGACTCTACACTCATCTCCATCTCCAGTAGTATTACATAATATGCACATGACTCTATACTCATCTCCATCTCCAGTAGTACTACATAATATGCAGATGACTCTACACATCTCCATCTCCAGTAGTATTACATAATATGCAGACGACTCTACACTCATCTCCATCTCCAGTAGTACTACATAATATGCAGATGATTCTACACTCCTCTCCATCTCCAGTAGTATTACATAATATGCAGACGACTCTACACTCATCTCCATCTCCAGTAGTATTACATAATATGCAGATGACTCTACACTCATCTCCATCTCCAGTAGTATTACATAATATGCAGATGACTCTATACTCGTCTCCATCTCAAGTAGTACTACATAATATGCAGATGATTCTACACTCATCTCCATCTCCAGTAGTACTACATAATATGCAGATGACTCTACACATCTCCATCTCCAGTAGTATTACATAATATGCAGATGACTCTATACTCGTCTCCATCTCCAGTAGTACTACATAATATGCAGATGATTCTACACTCATCTCCATCTCCAGTAGTACTACATAATATGCAGATGACTCTACACATCTCCATCTCCAGTAGTATTACA
>NC_056735.1:697139379-697229379 GCF_019279795.1 Protopterus annectens
CATGTTTAAAGTTTCCTAGGTAACAACTTATTTTCTGGAATCTCATTGTCTTTGTTACTGCGTGTTCTTCTACTGTAATTAAGGCATAGTGGCTATAACAACTGTCTGCTGTGTAAGTATATCTTACCAAATGTTAGTTCTAGGTGCAGTACAGTAGCTTTTGATGCACATATGGTTAGCAAGCTACTTAGTCTGTTTACATTGCCCGTTATATCTATATTTATATCTATATCTATATCTATATCTATATCTATATCTATATCTATATCTATAGCTATAGCTATATCTAAATCTGTATCTGTATCTATATCTATATCTATATCTATATCTATATCTATATATATATATACATATAGATCTGTATCAGTCTCACTGTATCTACACACACACACACACACACACACACACACACACACACACACACACACACACGCATACATGCATGCACACGCACACACACGCACACACGTGCACACACACGCTCGCACGTACACACACACATACACACACATATATTTTATAAAACGATAGATACTATTGTGTGTGTGTGTGTGTGTGTGTGTGTGTGTGTGTGTGTGTGTGTGTGTGTGTGTGTGTGTGTGTGTGTGTGCCTGTGTGTTTAAATGTTTTTATGCAAGGTCCTGAATTGCTGATGTTGACTGTTGATAGCTATGACATTGAATATTCGGAGTCCAAAAAAAAATACCTGGACAATGTATTGTTTTTTAGCACATGTTCAATTGGCATGCAGCGGCTCCTTACAATTGTGATGGGCATTAAGTCAAGTTGCATACTTTTTTCTAAATCTGTGAGACATCAGATGCATTTACAGTGTTCCTCAGTTGACAAAGGTTCAGGTAACATTATTTTTAATCTCTGCATTAGGCTTGAAATGTCAGTATTATTCAGCGTATTCTTAGATAATAAAAATAACCTCATGACCTCCCAAGAGGCATCCAAAGGTATGATATAATGAGATTGCCAGTTCTGTTTTCTTTAATGTGAGACATGGCTTGCTGTTTAGGGTCTTTGAAAGGTGGATTGTTTTTAATGATCTATATCATTCTCTGGAATAGAACTGGACTAATGCACATAATGAGATTTAATTGAAACTGCATGTTGACAGTATGCATTCTGTGTTATAACAGGCCTCAGCAATGGAAGGGTCTTGCAATAATGTAACACTTCAGCAAATGAGTTGCTCTACGAAAAATGCTGGATGGATTTCTTCTTAGAACTGTTTTATTTAAGTCCTGTGCTTGTGTATGCTTATGACTAACAAAATGCAATGGATACTGGATCCTTGCTATGTCTGTAGCACCCTACAAAGGTTCCATGGTACACCAATACACAATGAATATAACATCTCCTCTGGAGTCTGTGTCATGACTGTACATGGGTAGTCTGTCTCCTAAATGCTTTGGAGGGATGTGTATGGCTCCATTCAGGGAGATGTCAGCTCACACTGTGCACTTCCTGTGTATATATGACATGACTAGCACATGTCTCACCTGTTCTACACACCTACAACATCATTGTGCTATACATAGTACATGCTGGAGAGACAGGTATGTAACACAGACAGTACACCCTACATAAAACAGGCCATCCATGCATGTAAAAGCATACATCTGCTGTGACACACATCATGTGCAGGTTACACAATGGATGCAAAACACGACAATCATAACTGGTGTTGGGCAACTGTCTATACCGGACACAGTATATTTGTAGATGGGTTATCTCTGTCCCTACAGCTTGCAGATTTGTGAATTCCCAAACCCTAGTGACACTTATCAAGGGTAGCAGACCTGTTCGCAGATTAGGAACTCACGAGTAAGCTGAGAGCTGCCATTGTTCTTGTTAGTCTGTTATACACATATGAACCTATGGAGCCATGCACTTATAGTGCTATACCTTGCTGAAGGCATATTTCTGCTTTGCTGATATGCCATCCTGTGCGGCTTTATTGGCACTGTGTATCCACAGGTTATCTCAATGAACTCCTGAAAAAGAAACATAAACAGGGCCATGACACACCTGTCATTGTGTAAATATACATCCGTTACATCATACAACATAATGCACACAATAGTATGTGGCGTACTTGTGACAAATGCCAGCATACAGTATTTTTCATTAACCACTACAAGTGACATGACAAAATAACACTGCATTACACAAGTACATAATCTAGCTTTTTACTTTCTGAGAATGGTTATGGTGTAGTATTTTTCATATATTTTTTATTGATTTATTACTTTGGATAATTAATTAATTACTAAATAAGGTGCTGTGTTTATATAGAGAGCTGTGGTAATTGTTTTATGTCTGATGAAGGCTGAGCATCTGCTTGGCTGAAAGCGCTTACAGTAATAAACAGTCCGTGCCATTTTTTACCAGCCTGCTTCTGCTTTTTTGTTGTTTTAACAAGTACATGTTAACTAATGTAGTCACCCTGTGCATCAGACATATAGCTTAATTTCCCTGCATCGACGTTAAGGATCACACTGATATGGCACAGATATCATCACTTGCACAGGTTGTTATGTGAGGGTGCATAAGCCTAGGCTGACCCAAATGATTGACAGCATGTGTGTGAGTCACAAAGGGTAGCAGGTTAGATGGACCATAGAAAGGTACCGTGTGTGTTTGTAGGTGACCTGCATTTGACAGTGGTGCATGTGAGTGTGTGTGTGTGTGTGTGTGTGTGTGTGTGTGTGTGTGTGTGTGTGTGTGTGTGTGTGAGTGTGTGCGTTTGTGTGTGCACATCTACACAGTCAAGCTCAGTAGTAGCCCTACATGTGCATGTGTTGGACAGCTTTGGACCATACATGGTAGAGTTGATAATTCACTGTCGGTGGTTTCAAACAAGGGAACTGACTCTGCCAGGAGTTGCACTGGCACCTCCATGCCCAAGGTCAGAAGCAGTGCTAGTACCTGACGGTGACTGCTGTCTGCTGAGACATTGTCCCCCACCTGAATGCCTAGGACCACAGGCCCATGGCTTGCTACATCATGGTGTGGACAGAACACTCCCCTCTATAGCACTTGATGTACTGCCACTATGGGAGCGAGATTCTACATGGCCACATGGGCTCTCAGCAGATGGGGTTGCTGACCTACATCCACAAGTCTGATGCTGAACTCCAACCACACGGTCCAGCACAGACAATGTGCAGTCCAAGACAGACACTGTCTCAGCCCACCTTCTGTCCACTGCATCAGTGAACCGATCCAGGGTGTCCCCAATGCAGTGGAGGCAGTCACGGATGTCAGACTGTACTGCATCTATAACCCTAAGCATACATCTGGTGTTCCATTCAGAACATGTCTGTGCCTCCATGATGACCTAAAAATGCTCTGAGTGACCCTTGATGTGACACCTGCAACAGGTGGTGGATGGACAGCAGGCTTCCTACAAGCACCCCTGTCAATCTGCCTGTGTGGGACCTCTCCGACTCTCTTGCTATGGCCAGTGTCTATACTCACTGGAGCCATAGTTGTCACACTTTCCTGTTCAAAGTTCTCACCCTCTGACTGCCCAATATCTGTGGCCACCTGGGACTGGGTATGTGTGGGCATACTGACTGTGTGTGGTAACAATGAAGGCAGAAGAGGGATGTCAAACTCTGGGACAGATTCAGCCCCAGACACCTCCACCTGTGCCTCACTATGGTCACCATCATCATCAGAGTGTGAAGAGACACTGACATCAGGTTGTGTAGGAAGCAGGCACCAACCCGCTGGTCACCTGTGATAAGAAAGAAAAAGGTGGTACATGAATACCTGCAGTATTGTGTATGAAAAATCCACCAATACTCATAATAAAAAAGATCCACAACTGGCTTAGTGGTCAAGCAATTTTCTTGTTTGCTTTTGTCCAAAAAAGACTTCCTCAGAACAAAATACACATTCAATTCAAGGCCTTTATAACAATCACTTCAAGTAAATCAAGTAACATTTGACCAGTACAGTTTACCTTTTGATTAATTAGTATGAAGCTATACTTGATAAAACAACACATAAAAACCCAGTACAGTTATCTTAATAAATATATTGAAATACACATTTCACTGCCTAATTTATTTTCCTTTCAACCTTTTGTTTTTTTAAAAAGAATTTAAGAGTAATTGCCTCATTTAAACCAGGAGGCTTATCTGCACTTAACTGTCACTGCCAAAGTGCTTCTTTTTGTTCAACTACACTCCTGTGATTATACCCTCTAAGATCCTTAGGCACCTGTTCCAGACTGGAGAATAAAAACATTCTACTCTGTTTACACATAAAATTGAGTTTAATTATTGCATTATTCTAGCCCTTAACTTTAATAGAATATAAATGTTCCTTAACAAAACAGTGTCATGCTTACCAGGAGCAGGATCATGACCTTGGTCAATACCTGATGGACCTGTGAAAAGTTGAGGTTGAAATAATGTCAGTACCACTGCATGTTGCAGCACAACAAGGTAATACATCCATTTATCTCACATTTACAGTAGCTACTGTCTTACATGTTTTGTTGGTCATATTCTGAGTATGAAAGTACAACTGAGGTTAAGCCTCCCCCAAAGAAAAAAGACCTGACACCCACGTAAAATTATGTACAGCCTGACACACTGACTGCTACACTATTACAGCGCTGATCGCAGAAAGCCTACCTGCATGGTCCTCTGCTGTGGAAACTGTGGCACCCACCTCCATGATGTATGGTGTGATGGACACCTGGGAGCTAACATGTGTGCCTAGGTTCACCAGGAATTCCTCAGTGGCTGAGAGAGTTTGTTCCACTGCAGGCCTTCCACCAGTGAAGGTATGATCCCTGGCTACATCTGCTGCCCTTAGTCATGCAGCATTGATCATGTCTGTTGCGCGGTGTTGAACCTGCTTATATGTCCTACCCTGTTGGCTCGTGCCTTTCACATCATGGACCAAGTCTGCCCACAATGCATACCTCTGTTCCCTGCTTTGCTCCCCCTGGACAGTAGAATGTGTTGAAGTTGCCATAGTCCTTCCAGTATAATTTCATTTTCTGCATCAGAGAAGGGTGCATGGCATATAGGATACATGATTCCTGAAAGACAGCAAAAGGGGAATACATTATAGGATCATATACATGAAAGTACACTATGCAGAGATACAGCAAGGACAAAATGGCACACACTATCCACTGCTTGCTCACACATCATACTCCAAATTGTGCAAACATACTATGTGTGTGGATACAACCGAGATAGTAGCAATAGTCAGGTTTTCCCATGTGTGCTAAAACAGATACTGATGTATTGTCATACACCCAGGACTCGAGTCTACTGTGGTGTGTCCCCTACAGACAAACCCCTGCAAATATGTCATCAGAACAGTGCCACACAAATAGCAGTATGCTATTACAACCACTATAAAGGGACAGTTCAATGAGATCAGTTTGCCGCAATGACAAATGACAATGGTCCTTCGATGTATTGTTTGTCCTGTGTAGGTGTAAGACAGCAGGAGATCAATGACATGGCATCATCACAGGTCTAAGATAGATGTAATGCTGTAATCCCTATTTCCTGTAAGTCACTTCACCCATCTGCATCCTGTTGTACATAAAATCAGTTACATACCTGATGGACTGCAGTACTTTGTCCATGAAATCAGTTACATACCCGATGGAGTGCAGTACTCTTCTGCTGAAATGTGGTGATAGTAAGGTTTTCACAAAGGCATGCTCTGTGTGATGAAAGTCTCATATAGAATGGTTCCCCATAGCTAGCTGCTTGCCTTTTAAATATGCTTCTCATCAGCAGATGACTAACCAGTCTTTGGGTCTGAAATGCTATTTCCACCCAACACAGCTGATATGCACTATCATCAGCCAATGACATGCAGCCACTGTACAATATATAAGGCCTTCATGTAGATTAGGGCCCCTTTCTGATATGTTGTAATGGACATTACTGTTGTGAGTAGACTACATCATCGCAGAGGGTAGGTCTGTAGCAGGAAATTTTACACTAGAGATGTCTGTTCTACAGGCTGCAACTGCTGCAGGTAATACACATAGTCAGAGAGTGTGAACACTTTGGAGGACAGCAACCTGTAGGAGTATATGTGGGAGATGTATCAGCCTTGTTGTAGAGCCAGAGCCAAAGTGTGGCTACCCTTTCCACTGCAATTAAGGCATGCTTTTAAGATAAGTAAGTTAGGCAATGGTATCACTAACAGAGGACTAGGCAACATCTTTGGTGTGTCCTTGAGTAAGATGGGGTATAAATATTAGAATATGTGCACCATTTGGGCAACTGCCAGGTCATGTGTTGCAGTCTGGTTGTAATTTACAGTGTGTATGAGAGCAGGTCTTATTACTGCACAGCTGTGGTAATCTGCACAGTGACTTTGGAAGGATTGTGTGGTGCACTCTGATATTAGTGGCCCTCATTTGCAGTAACTGCATTGACATTCTCTGTGAATGCATATTAATGCATGATGTGACACTTTCTGCACATATAGTTTTACTATATGGATACGTGAAGGTGTTCCTACCTGCAGGCCTGTGACCTCCATCAATGAAAAGCAGGCATGTTGTTTGAAATGCATTGTGTGGATAAAGATTGCACAACTGGGTCATTAATTGCTGCATTCGCAATACTGTACACTCACTTCTACACACCACTGGATTTGAACCCAGGACTGTGTGGCAAAACCGGAAGCAAAACTGGAAGCAAACCTCTCTCTGGACAAGTTTGTGCTAGACAGTCAAGAGGAGAAGGTTAACACCTGCACTACACCTCAAGCAACTCATAGCTCTTCAAAACCCATGCCATCAACATCCACACATAGCAACACTAAACCCACATATGCGGAGGCCCTTAACATTAACCTGTCCAAGCAACAAGGACCTCTGAAGCTGAAACGCAAACAAACACCAATCACAACCAAAGTGACACATAGCTCACAACACCAGTGTGCCACCCAACAACAGCCCCTAAGGCAAGACAATGTACCCAACACTTTAGTCATAGGTGACTCTATAGTCAGGCACACTGATGTCCCACTCACCAGGCTGAACAAGGAGAAAATTACAGTCAGCTGCCTGTTGGGTGCCAGGATCCACCACATAACACATGCACTAAAGTCACTCCACGACAAGTACAAATACGACTCTGTCATTGTCCATGTTGGAGTGAATGACTTTAGATGTACCTCTCTGGACTGCATGAAAAGAGACATGGAAGAGCTCTTCGATCATGTTGCCCAGGCAGGTATGACCCCAGCCCTGAGTAGCATCCTGCCTTCATCCAGAATGATACCACAGTATAAGGACAAAATAATTGACTTCAACAATTGGCTAACCTTCTGGTGTCATTCAAAGGAGATCCAGTATCTGTCTGCCTGGGAAGACATGATCGACAAACCATTATGCTTTGCCAGAGATGGTCTGCACCTGTCACCCCTGGGATTCAGGTTACTGGCTATAGCTCTTGCCACCCCTATAGTGCCTTTTTTAGGCAAGGTTCAAAGGATAAAACCACCACCAGAACAGATCCAAGCATGCAAAATCTGAAGGTAATGCTACTCAATGCTAGAAGTCTAAACCTCAAAATGCACTCTCTCAAGGCACTCCTAAAAATGGAGAACATCGATATCTGTGCAGTAACTGAGACCTGGTTCAAGGCTCCAGAGAGCACCCCTGCAATACCAGGCTATGACTCTTACCACACTTTTTGGCCACAAAACCAAGATCGAAACATTAAAGGTGGAGGAGTGTCCATATTCACCAAGGATATTCACACCTCCAGGCTAGCTGCCCAACACAATGCATCTGAAATTCTCCGGGTGCAACTAACACTAGGTAAGACTGTAATCCAAATTGTAGCTTCCTACAGATCCCCCACCATGCACCAAGATTCTCACTACACCTTTTGAATATACTGGAAAATATTAAGATACAACCAAACACCCTAATACCGGGTGATTTCAACTACCCTGGCATTAACTGGGAAAACTACTTGGATACCAACTCCTTTTCCCAACGGTTCTTGGAATTCATAAATCCATTGTCCCACCAGCAGCTCCATTATCCTAGACCTGGTCATTACGAACATGGGAGATAGATGCTCCACACCAGTGGTCACTCCCTCATTGGTCAGGTCTGACCATAAGCAAATCACCCTTGACATCCACATCCCACCCCCACCCCCCAGTAAGGAAACCTCCTTAAAAAACTTCTCCAAAGCCAACTTCATGCTACTGAAGTCAGAAGTGACAAACTTCATGACACCCATGCAGACAGGATCTGAAAGTTCTACTGCAGAATCCTGCACTAAGGCACTGTACGAGCATATCCACTCATGCATGAATCATGCCATCCCCAATAGAACCAAGATGCTCTTCTCCAAAAAAAGGAAGCCAATCTGATGGTCCCCTGCTATAAACAAACTATACAACAGAAGGAAGAAACTGTTGCAGAAAAGAGGAAAATCCCAGGACGGAAAAAAAATTCCTTCACCCTTAGTAAGAAGCTGAGATCCCTCATAAAAACCTCAAAAGCTAGTTACGAAAATAAAATTTTCAAAGATTCCAAAGACAACCACAAGGCATTCTATAGTTATGTCAAGAATCTAAATGGCAATGCTCAGATCTGCTCTGAGCTACAACAGAATGGCATTAAATATACTGATCCCAAGGATATTGCCAATATCCTGGCAGATCGATTTAGTGCCAACTTCACCCCCCTCTCACCTGCTAAAGGGCCCATCTCAATACCAAAAGATTGCAAATTCAGGTAATCACGGCCATACAGGTAGAAACCGCACTCTCCAAACTAAGAATACAGCATCCATGGGACCAGATGACATCCCAGGCTGTGTACTACATGAACTACAAAATGAACTGGCACCTCACCTAAGTGACATGTTTAATCATAGCCTCACCTCAGGCGTCATGCCCACTGAGTGGCGCACAGCTACAGTTATCCCACTCCACAAGGGGGGATCCGCCTTGGATCCCGGGAACTTCCGTCCCATCAGTCTGACAAGCCTGATCTGCAAGAGCATGGAACGCATTATCATGGAACTTATAAACAAAGACATTGGCAACCTTCAAACACTGGTCCCCACCCAGTTTGGGTTTGTGAAGGGCCGATCTTGTCTCCTGAATCTGATTGACTTCTTTGAATCAGTCTCCAGAGCTGTGGACAAGGGTAAGGTGGTCCACACAGCCTATCTGGACCTCGCCAAGGCCTTCGACACCATCCCTCACTCTGGAATCATAGATAAACTTACTAAGCTGGGCATAAATCCCTATGTCACTCGATGGGTTGCCAACTGGCTTACTGACAGATCCCAGACTGTAAAAGTAGCTCTCTCCAAATCCAGCTCCAGACAAGTGACAAGTGGAGTACCTCAGGGTTCAGTCCTGGGACCACTCTTGTTTGGCGTCTACTTCTCTGAAGTACAGGCAAACACTAAGGGACTCTGGCTAACAAAGTTCGCAGATGACTGCAAACTGGGAGCCATTATTGAATCCCCAAATGATGTGGATATTCTACAAAAGGACCTTACAGAAACAGATGCCTGGTGCCAGAGCTATGGGCTCAAGCTTAATGCCAAGAAATGTATAGTTATCCCCTTTGGAAAAAAACATGTACCCATGAATTACCACATAGGTGGCAGTACACTAAACATCGAAAGTGTGATGAGAGACTTAGGGACACAGGTGGACAGTGGTCTTACTTTCGATAACCACATCGCCACAACAGTCAGGAAATCCTTCTATGTGGCACACCTCATCACTAAGTGCTTTTCATCCAGAAAAAAGGAGGCCATTGTCCCACTGTACTCATCCCTCATTAGCGCGATTATAGAGTATACTGCCCCATTTGGTATGTACCTCACAAGACATCTGCAACAGCTGGAAAGGCCACAGAAATACCTCACTAAAAGAATCACAGGCCTAAAGCAGATGCCATATGCTGACTGTCTAAAAAAACTCCAGCTATACTCTGTGGCATATCGTCTACTCAGAGGCGATCTCTGCTTAACATACAAGGCCATGTCAAACCCTGAGCTGTTGGGCATGCTCCACTTAAAGAAATCCCAATCACTCAGAGCCAAACGCTCCAGGGATCTAAACTTTGTCATCACAATGAACAAAACATGCTGGAGGGATAGGTTCCTGACCCAGAGACTCCTCATACTCTGGAATAGACTGCCCATACATGTCAAGCAGAGTGCCTCCTTGGCCCTCTTCAAAAGGAACCTTGAGGATTGGATGGGAGATAGGAAATTCACCCTGGGGATCATGTCAGTCACCCTGCTAGACAGGGGTCCAGAGAAGTAAATATTGTGGGAAGAAATATCCAGGGAATTGTTATGGCTAGGCTTGTATAGGCCCTAGGGCCGATAGCCTAGTACCTACCTATGAACATATGAACCTATAAATGTAGTGTTTGCAAGGCAATTAACTGATTGAGCTACTGAGTTACTGTTTCAGCATCTGTATTTGCAAGATATATGTGAACACATACAGGCTGTGACGTACATTTTCTACATCCATCAGTATGTGCATGGCTTTATATGGATGTATGTGTGCACCAGGGTCCCAGATGAACATGTATTTTGCCATTAATGCCTTAACAGGTGTCCTTCTGCTGTTGGGGATGGGACATAGGTATATGTGGAGGGAGGTAAGGTGGGTAGGTGAGGATGCAGTTGCAGACAGACAAAAAAGACAAGACAGCATAGAGGTGTGGTATGTGACTCATGAGGAGGTGAACACTTTGGATGGGGGGGGGTGTTGTGGAATCCAAGTCCCATGTGCCTCCTGAAGACAGCAGAGTGACTCGTATCCTCACCCATGGCACAGTCAGCACTGTTCCTTCAATGCCCCCAGGGTGGTAGTGCTAGAGGCTGGACACAGGAGCAAGGCCTCCCCAAGAGGTCAGTCAGCATGCCCTCAATCCAGCACAAACAGCAATCAAACCCATGATAGACTATCATGCACACCATGACCAGCAGCTCAGCCCAGGTGAAAACTTCCCTCCACCACTGCTCCCAGAGGGGGGCCCTTCCCCATCCCAAGGAGCAGTGCTACCCAATGCCACAGGTAGTTCAGGTAGTGCATTGACAGAAGAGGGAGCACCAACAGTCTAAGTCCCAGACATGCTGGGACCTGGTGCCATTTCCTGTTGAGGCAAGGTAGGTGGATCAGCCAGAAATGGCCTACATTTATGTGCTCTAGCAAATGAGGTATATCAATAAGTTAAGGTTAGCAATAACCCAGCCCTTCTTAGCATTAACATAATGGGACATCATTTTCAATTAATCCAAATACATATTAATGTATATTATGTGTAACACAACAGTAAATAACATTAATGTCAGTATGTTAGCATGTCAGTAAGAATTAAAGCATAAGGCCAACAAAAAGTTAACTTACCAAAATATGTTAATATTGAATCATAATAACACATAACAATAATACATCACATTTTGCAAAAATATAGTTAGTTTAACAAAATATGTTAATATTAAATCATAATAATAAATAACAATAATAAATAAATGTAAATAAGGGGTGGGGAGAGAGAAACAATCCATTACTGACAATGCAGACTATATCTCTGAAAACACTGATAATAAATACTCTACAGACATGTAGTGTCAGTTTTGAATACAGTGACTAAGATTCTCCTATAGCTGCTGTAGCATGTAAATACCTCTCCAGCTGTTAGTATGGGTCAGTATGGGCAAAGCAATAACATATGCAGGTACAAAACTACAAAGAGCAGTTTTACATAATGTGGAGTTATATAACTACCAAGGTGTTCTGTAAGCAGATTTGGTAATACATTGCATTCCAGGTAATTTTTCTGGTAATCGTGTAACAGACAGATTAGGTAGTTTTAATTACATTATGAGAAATCATGACACTTGAGAGGCATGTTTGTGTACAGTACATAAACTAGACATCCATCATGCCTTAGTTGGCAGGCATGGGAAAATAACCCAATGGTTGTGACTACAGGGGACATCTACAAGATATGTAACATTGACTGCAGCATCTTACTACAGACATGCAAGGAATAAAGCCATTCTGGAAATATGTAGACAGATGTATTTGGTAATCAACAATGCTGCTTAACACTTTATTGGTATTGCTGATATGTGTCTGTGAAATATTAGTGCAATAATATCTGCTCATAACATGGGCTACCTCAACCATATACCATTTGTTCCTGGGGTGGGAGAAAAAGAGAGCACTATGTGAGTGAATTAGTTTTGCATTCTAGAACTATTACAGTGCTGTATTTGACTGCAGAGTCAAAAGAACACATTTGCATAGCATACAGCTGCACTACATTTATTTAAACAGATTTCTTTAGGAATAAACAATGCTGCTTAACACTTTATTGGTATTGCTGATAAATGTCTGTGAAATGTAATCCCAATCATATCTGTTCATAACATGGGCTACCTCACCCATATACATTTTCTTTCTGGAGTGAGAAAAAGAGAGCATTATGTGACTGAAATAATTTTGCATTCTAGAGTTATTACAGTGTTATACTTGCTGTTAAATGTCTGTGAAGTCCACACAATAACTGCCTATAGAGTGGGCTACCTCACATATATATACCTTTATTACCTGCAGTAGGAAGAACAGAGAGCATTATATTACCAATATTGGCCTGGAGACAGCCTTGGACTGTGCCGTGAGTTAAACAATAGAGTTTGCAGGCCATTAGTTTTGCATTCTACAGTTATTACAGTGTTAAACTTGACTGAAGCAACATTATCATAGATAAGCAATACATACAGCTCTACTGCAATGGTTATTACAACACAATCTTACTGTAGCCCATTTTGCTTACTGTTATTGGTACTGTTTATTGTTTATTGCAATGCAAATGTTATTGTTTATTTATTGCACTACAGCTCTAATTGCCCATTTATTGCTCTACAGTTCTATTTGCCCATTTATTGCACTACAGTTTTTATTGTGTATACTTTATTGCAGTAAATGCTTTACTCTTTCTTTCTTATTGCAGTATAGTTAGCATAATAAATCTGTACATACCACACTCACTGTGCAATCTGGGCAGGCACCTGGCATGGGACTCAACATTGCAAACACTCTCAGCTGAAGCTGTTGGGAGAGAAGCACACTACTATGCATACCAGTTTTGCAGACATTCATCTTGCCTATTGGTAAAACAGTAGATAACATACTTATATATGTTGGGGCATTCCCAGCTCTGGCTTCTTGGACACAGGTGTCCAAGGTTCCCCTCTTTCTCCTCTTCAGGTCGTCATAATGGTATCTGTCACTTGTCTGGTCAGGATAAAACAGATGAACATCTGTGGGTTCAGTTCAAGCAATTTTATTACATACAAACACATCAGAATTGAGGCTTAGTAACTTCAAATTAAATGAACTTATAAACAGACTGTCTTCTACACTCATACATGTTAACACTCTGGCTGGTCTCTCAAAATGGCACTGCTGCCTGCACGTGCTCTCTTTTCATATGCATGAACCCTCACTTTGAAATGCTTCTTTAAGTTACAACACACACTCAGTTCTACATCCTCCCTCTTTGAGAAATAAGTCATGCACTGAAAATTACAACCTTCATTGACATGCAATTGTGCAGAAATGATCCTTTGAAATGCAATTATACAGAACTAATTATTTGACATGCAATCATACAGAAAGAAATACAAATAAAGCAATCATGCCCAGGTTGCTGTGTATTTTACGCTAGGTCTAGAAGTACAACGTGATTGTGTGACATAAAAAGTACAGCTGGGTTTAGCAACAGGGACTGCCTTTAATGAATGTTCAACTTCAGGGACATCTGGGACATCATCAGGAATGGGGATAGGTACTGAGACAAGTCCTTCAACAGGAACATTGTCTGGGTTGCTCTGAGATCCAGAGTCTGTATCACAGTTATGATGCTGCAAAATTGATTCAGACACCAGAAGAAGATGCTTGCAATTTCTTCTGTATTCTATACCCTCAGATTTCACTAAGTAGGATCTCGGCTCAGCATACATACCGTTCACTTGAATAATTAGATCAAAACCTTTTACCGTTTTCATCCTCAATATCTCTCCTTCTTTCAATGGATGAAGAAATCTGCTCATTTTATCATAGCTGGACTTCTGAAAAGAATGCATTTTAAATAACTGTGCTTTGATTTCTCTGGTGTTTTTAGCATTAGACACCAACAAACTGGAACTGATAGGCAAGGTTGTTCTGGTTTGCCTAAATAGAAATTTCTGAGCGGGAAAGCCAAGTAAGTTGTCATGGGGTATATTTCTGAGCTTAAGCAAATTCAAGAAGATATTGGTATTGTCACACTTTGACTTTTCTAGTAATTTCTTTGCACTTTGTACTGCAATTTCAGCCAGGCCATTTGACTGGGGATATTCTGGACTGCTAGTAATATGGATAAAGCTCTACTCTTTTGCAAATTTCTGAAATAACTGACTGGTAAACTGGGCACCGTTGTCAGAAATAACTTTGTGTGGACTACCAAGGACTGAGAATTGATGTTTCAACTTAGTAATAACAGTACTGGATGTTAGGTTAGGTAGCAGACCAATCTCAAACCAGTTTGAATAAGAGTCTACCAACACTAAGTAATGTTGATTGTTCCACTCGAATATGTCAGTGGCTACTGTTGACCAAGGTAGTTCAGGAATCTGGCTTAGCTGAAGTGGCTCTTTTTGCAAATGCGATTTAGTACTATTGCATACTGAACAAGATAATACTATTTTATCAATGTCTTTTGACAGAGAAGGCCAAAATACTAGTCCTCTCACCCTTCTTTTGGTAGCTTCAAAATCTGGGTTGCCACGATGCAAAATCTGGATGTACTCATGTTATAAGGAAGTAGGAATGACAACTTTAGAACCTTTGAAAATTATATCATCTTCCATCAACATCTCATGTCTGTATGGAAAATAAGGTTGCACTTCTGTTGGTACACAAGATTGCTTTGATGGCTATCCAACACTGATGAAGTGGTTGAGCTTTTGAAAAACTGGATCAGTCTTTGTATGATCTCTTAGCTCATCAAGTCTTGCGGTAGAAAATGTATGCACCTCCATGACATCAAAGTCAAAATTCTTTGCATCAAGCTTTTCTGTGGTATTTCTGGGTGATCTGGATAAGGTATCAATCAGCCAGATAAAGAAGTTTGCCCTTTCTATAGACCATTTTGAAGTTGTACTTTTGTAATATGAGCATCATTCTTTGTAGTCTTGCTGGAGCTGTATGCATAGGCTTCTTTAAAATAGTGACTAAGGTTTGATGATCAGTCTCGATCTGGATAGCTCTACCATAAATATAATCATGAAACTTTGAACATGTGAACACAATTTCCAAAAGTTCCTTGTCAATCTAAGCATACTGCATCTCAATTTGGGTAAGAGTACTAGATGCATAGGCTACTGCTTTGTCCTCTTGAAGAATAACTGCACCAAGACCGAACTTTGAAGCATCACAGGAAAGAATTACTATTTTGTGGAGATCTTAGTATCTCAACATAGGTGGATAGGCAATTTTCTGTTCAAGGTCAGCAAATGGTCTCTGGTGTTGTTCTAACTATGACCAGGCAACATTTTTGCATGTCAGCTCCCTTAGAGGCACTAATAATTCACTGAAGTCTGGTATAAACTTGCACAAATAGTTAACCATAACAAGGAAACGCTGTAAGGCTTAGACATTGTCTGGTGCTGGCATCTCAAGAATGGCTGTTTGTTTGGAAGGGTCTGGTCGTAAGTCAGTACTGGTAAATAAATGACAAACATAAGTAATTTGTGGTAGCCTTACTTTACATTTCAGAGGATTGAGCTTTAAAATCATTTCATGTGCTCTTTCCAGAACTTTCCTGAAGTTTCTGTCATGCTCTGCTTCACCATTGCCTCCAACTATTAAATCATCTACTATTATAGCACACACATAACCTGAAAAAAATTGCTCCATTGCGTGCTGAAAGACATCACTGGCAGAATTTATACCAAAAAGCATTCTGAGAAATCTGTTTCTACCAAATGGAGTACTGAATGTAGTCAGTAATGAAGATTTGCAACCGAGTATAACTTGCCAAAATGAACTCTTTGCATCTAACACAGAAAAAACAGTGGCATTTAGCATGAGCGTAGGAACCTCCTCAGCTATACGCATAGGATGGCGGAGCCTCTTTAATGCTTTGTTTAAATCTCTTGGGTCAATACATATTCTGATTTCATCTGAGTTTTTCTTATGAGCAACTACCATGGAATATACCCATTCAGTTGGTTCTGTGACTGGACAAATCACATGTTGTTACACCATTTTAACTAACTGGACCTCGACTTTGTCCTGCATAAGTATCAGAACTTTTCTCACTGGTCTGACCGCTGGATTGACCTCAGGGTCTAATTTCATGGAGTACACACATGGAAGTTGTCTTCAAAAATATCATCATATTCTGAGAAAATAGCTTGGGTGAAATTGGAACTAGGACATGTGCATATATGATGGACTTCTTTGGTAAAAGAAAGCAGTTTCATTCTTAAACTGTCTCTGAGACCTAATAATGACTACACAGGTCTTCTGACTACATAAAATTGCAAGCTGCAACTGTTCCCAGCTGAATAGCATGAAAACACTATTGAGCCTTCTGTTTGAATCTCTTCATCTCCATAAGCAACAAGCTTCATGCAAATGGCCAAAGTAAGTTGTTCACCAGCTCTTACTCTAGCAAATGTTTCTGCTGACATAACATTGCACTTTGAAGCAGTGTCTACTTTGAGCTCCATGAGTTTAGCATTGATCAGGACAGTACAAAACACTTCATTCTTTGCCAACAAATCTACTGCCTTAACCTTTTTACCAACCACTGATAGACCATCTATATAGAACATAGAGTTGCAGCTTTCTATATGATCAACTTGCTTTTTTGAGTGACCTTTCTTAATAAATGAATGAGGCTTGCTTGATTTACAAAACTTTTGCAAGTGGTTTCATTTTTTACACTTGTGGTATTGCTGGCCAAATGCTAAACACTTTTCTCTTTTAGACTCATGATTGGCACCAGAATTATGACAGTTAACAGTAAGACTTGTTTTGAGTTTTGCAGACTCACCCTTGTGCTGCACTGACCATGTCCATTTTACTGAGCTAGTTTTAGAACTTGCTGGAAAGTTATGGGTTCTCCCTGGAAATCCTATAGGGGCTGCAGCTGTCATGTGCTTAGGCATATTTCTGCTAGCCACTTGCTGCATGCTGTCTACATTTGCTCTAGAAGCTGCTGAAACCATGCTCTTATCACTTGCAATCATATCTGTGGGCCTTTCTTCCAGCTCATGTATCTGGCAAATGTCTATAGCTTTGCTCAAAGCTAAATCGCTGTCATGAAGCAAAATCTTTCTCTGTGCAGCATTTTTAACACTACATACAAGCCTGTCTTTTATCAACTTGTCTTTCAAATCACCAAATCTGCACATTTTAGACTTGGATCTCAAGTCAGTAATATAAGCTGCATCCTGGCTTTTGGTCTCTTGTATAAAATAAGTGACTCTCCAATGTAGCATTTGTCTGAGGGTTACACATTCCTTTTAATTTACATTTCAAGTACTCAGGATCTTCCCTTGACTCAGCTTGTACAACAATATGGTGGTTCTTCCCTTCTCCTGCTTATATTGCTGGTGCATACACAAATGAATTCTCTCTTTCAATGGCTTCTGACCCCGCTAAGTTAAGCAAAATAAATGCCCAGATACATGCATCTTTATCAGAAAAAGCTGCTTATATGAAAATATTGTATTCCTGTTCAAATACTCTCCAATTCTCTGCAATATTATGATCAAACACAAGCAGACTGGGTCTGTGAAGTGCTTCTGCCATATAAACACACTAATAAAGACCCTTGGAATTATATATGAACATACACACACATATGTCAGAAACTTATGCCAGAACTATTAATTATGCCCAGTAGCAAAACAGACTCTTTCAAATAACTGTACTTTGTGAAATAAGTCTCTGTAGCAGAACACTTTAAAACCAATATAGTTTGCAACACCACCTCACCAGTGCAAGAAACATGTCAAAATGACTGCACTTTGCGAATGAACTGTACACAGCACAAGAAGCTTCTCAAAATGGCTGTGCTTTGCAAAATAACTCTGTACAGTTTGAGAAACACTTTAAAATGACTGCACTCTGTGAATAAAATGTACACAGCACAAGCAATGTTTCAAAATGATTGTATTATGACTGCACTTTGCAAAATAACTGTACTTTGCACATAGTAAACTCTTCGAAATAATTGTACTGTAATAAAGCACATACTGCAAACACTTTGCACACTCTGAAATACTTCAAACACTCTAGTTATACTTTGAATAACTTTGGTCAATGCAAAATAGTAACTCATGCCAAAACATGGTAGTTTATTTAAAAAATATGCAGTCACCTTGCTTTTTTATGCTTATTTTGCCCTTTTATTGTATTTGCTATGCCCATGTGACTGCTTATCATGCTCATTATACTTTCCTTGTACTTGTTTTACTTTTAGCATGCTCGTTATGCAACTCGGAAGTAACTCTTAACACCCTCATAAGTATTTCTGATACTTCTTTCAAATACCACGGTTTTGAATATTTTGCTTAATCAATAATGTGTATTTAGCCTTTCTTTTGATTAATAATGTGTTTTATGCTACTTGTTTGATTAATAATGCATTTTGTGCTTCGTGAATGTTTCTTATTTTATTTACAAAATAAATAATTTATGTGAGGTTTGGGTACCTGAAGTTTGTTTCTGGCCATTATTAATCGTTTGAGCACTGTATCACCCAGTCTGCTCAATGCACCTTCACCGTTAACTCTGCATCTCATGGCTTGAAGAAGTTGCACTCTCTATCCCAGTTCTGACATCATGTCGCCTGTCTGATCAGAATAAAACAGATGAAAAGTTGTGGACTCAGTTCAAGCAGCTTTATTATATACAAAGACATCAGGATTGAAGCTTAGTAATTTAAATTTAAACTTATAAACAGACTGACTACTGCACTCATACATGTTAACACTCTGGCTGTTCTCTCAAAATAGTACAGTTGCCTGCACATGCTCTCTGTTTATATGCACCTGCCTTCACTTTGAAATGCTTCTTAAAGTTACATCACATGTTCTGTTCTACAGTGGTGACACTGCTCAGCTGTGCTTTGGATACTAGTAACACTGGTGAGTTCCCTGACCAACTGGTCCAAGCCTCCTCCTTACACTCCGAGCCCTGGAAACCACCCTGCAGCAGCCTGGGTTCATGATTTTTTACCAGGATCCCAACAAAGTCCCTGGACTCCTGAACATCCAGTCTCTGGCCAAAAGCACACACCTTCACTAGCACCACCTGCCATATCACCAGCTGATTAGACACTCCAGACTGTTGCTGAATTCCTGCCTATTGTGCCTAATATAAGCTGTTTTCCCACCCTTACATGTCACTGAGCAGCATTCAAAAAAAGTGCTGCATCGCTTAGCATCACACAGATCTGCTAAGCAGAGCAGTGCGAAAACTCATCCAACCAGGATTTTAACTAAGCTTAGCACCATGCAAACAAAAGTACCCATCAGCATGTTTAACCAGTGTTCAGTACATTGCAGCAGTGCCCATAGTTCACAAATTTGTTTTTAAAATTAAACATATGTAATACATTAAATTACAGACATCTTATGACTGCTATGGACTCAATCCAAGAACCTACTAAGCATTGGGCTGTATCTCTACCCATTTAGCTACTTGGATATATAATACTGGGCTACCTGTTAGTGTTGCTAAGCACTGCAGCACCCCATGCAAATGTGCTTAAATAGACCCAGACATGAATAATTAATTACATCTGTTTTCTGTTTTTAGATGTCTAGCAACCGTCGGCTGTGTATGTATGAGTGCCACTCAGCTCTGTGGTGCTGCACCCCACACCGTGCAAACAACAATTTAAAAAAAAAACAGAAACAAAATAAGAACAATATGTAATTATGATAATTAATGATATCCAGTTTATATATTTAGATGTCTGGCAGGTGGCAGCTCTCTTTATGTGAACATAGCTTGGCATTGCTGCACTCCATGCTGCTCAAACATACAAAAACACAGAAAAAAAATTAAAATAAAATATTACACATTTGAACTATTTCACAGAATTTCAATAGTAGTGGGGAGCAATACAGGCAGCTACACCCTGTAGGCATCCACAGCCATGGGTAGCCTCTGCACTTCTCCCTACACTGATTCAGTATTCCTGTTCCTATGCTCTCCCTTGGCAGTGCACCATCATTAATTTGCATGGTGCACTGCTGAGGGGGAACCATGGTCATGTACAGGCTCTACATAGTGCCTACATGGATTTTATTAAATCCTGGGGAGTGTCTTTTCAGGAGTATAGAGGCCTTTCATGAGTGGTGATAGGCCTCGTGGCACTTATGAGCAGGTGTTATTTCCCCAGCAACATGCACCCTGGAGGACATTATTGTTTGCATAAAGCCATGAACTAAGTGGAACTAGCCAAATTGTGAATTTGGTAAACATCAAACACAGAATCCTGTACATTATTTTGACCCTCTGATGCAATTCTTAGAATAACTGCAGTCAGACAGAATGGGTCATGGTTCTTTTTCTTCATATTTATCTGCCATAGTCTTTGATATTCTTTGCTTTAATGTTAACAAAATACAGATCTATTTCAAGCTTCTGATTCCAATTAAAATATTCTTCTTGTCTCAAGCGTTTCTATTTTTTCAGGCTTGCTTGTTTCCTAAATGTATAATTGTTTTGGCTTCTTAGAATTTTCATTCTTTTCCTGTAAATGATTATGTTAGTATTTAAAGGAAATCAGAGCTGGTTGTGCAGTGCTTTGCATACTCACATTTACACTGCTTTATTTAGCCTATCTAGAATTGTATTTATTTAACTGGGAAAGTCCAACTTGGAATGGAGCCAATTTTCAGCGTAGACCTGAGGAGAAACACTCAGGCACATGTTCTTTGTAACACGAGAGGAAACTAGAGCACCCTGAGGAAATCCACATGAACACAGGGAGGACGTGCAGACTCCACACAGAAGGCAGCCCAGCTGAGAATTGAACCAGAGAACCTCTTGCTATGGGGCAACAACACTACTGTTGCACCACTGCACCAACTATGGTTTCCTCATTACACAAGTTCTAAAGTTCTTCTCACAGAGATTCTTAAGGAACTTTAATCATGTGATATTACGAACTCCAAGCAAATTGTGAACCCCCCTGTTCTACTTTCAGGTTATTGTGTGTGTGTGTGTGTGTGTGTGTGTGTGTGTGTGTGTGTGTGTGTGTGTGTGTGTGTGGCTGTGTGTGGTTGTGTCTGAGTGCATGTGTGTGTGAGGGCGTGTGTGGTTTGGAGGCATACTTCGGCTTGTACCTTAACAAAAATATTGTCACAGAAGTGTGGATACCAGTAATAGTGGCTGAAGCGAGCAAATATTACTCTTCCAAAATGTATATGCAGGAACATTATGCACAAAATCTATTGTACCTATACATTAGTCAAATGGACTTGTATCAAAAATGGTTTCTTAACCACGTGTGACATAGAGCTCATTAAATGTTAAAAAATAAGTGCATATGTAACCTTTTAATCAATTAACAATTCATTATGTTGCTAATCTGGCATTGTAGCTGGTGCAAGAATACCATCATATGCTTTATGTAATGGAAAACAAGTAATTTGTCTGGCTGTTTTTCTTTCTTCAGTAGTGTATAACAAATCTGTATTTATTCTGTCTTTGTACTTTGCCTTTAAATGTTAATAGTTTAAAAAAAGTAGCAATCAAAACACTCCTGATACTACTGAAGTGCAAAGAATTAATACTGAACTGCTGCTTGATAGATAGCAGCTCTCAATGCTCAGTGTAATTATGTGCTATTATGTCTGTTCATTTGATATGTGACTTCATTCAGATAACATTTTTTCCAGTAAGCACTGAAAGCTTGCACATATTGTTCATTTGTTGAGCATTTTTGTTATGTAGTTCGATCTTTTAGCCCATTTAACTGCTGCATCATTAGCATTTCTCCATAGTGATGAAAATAATCAATTATATGGCTTATTTTGCATGCTGAATAATTGAATCTTATTAAAACTAGTTTTTTATATATGCATTTTAAAAATACCAGTAATCCAGAGATGTGGTATGCTATATACCTGGGTATTCAATGAATATGCTAATTAATAATTAAAGTGTGCATTTCTTGACATTAAATAAATTAACTTTCTTAACTAGGTAGGCTCACTGGATACACACTCCCTTTTCAGGGGTGAACTGGGAGCAATGTCTGGTTAAGTGACTTGCTTAAGGTCACACAGGAAACTAATCAGGGCTGAGGGAATTAAACCCTGCTTGACAGGAGCTAAAGCTTGTAACTTTAACCTCTGCATCAAATGACCCTATTTCTATTTCCTTTACTTTTAGTAGTAATTATTTCTTAAAGCAGATATTTACATTTTCTGGGAATGAGCATTTGAGAAAAGAAATAACTGCCATACTTTCTTCAACTCTAACTTTGACGTTTCTCTACTTTCTTGCTGCTGTTTTTAGGTAGTTACTATCTCTGCAGTCCAGGAAACCATGGAGAAGGCTACCCCAAATTCCCAGTTGTCCCCAAGAACTGGCTGGCTAGTGACTTGGTCAAGGTCATAGAGCAGGCAAATGAAATCAAACTTGGTATAACATGAAGTAGCTTGTTAACAGTTCCTAGCCTTAATCCTCTGCAGTAACTGCTAGGCTGACATTCTTTCAGATATTCATGTCTGTTGTACTTATATTTGTTTTACTTATCTATGCAGTGTGACAAGACTCCTAGCCAAAGAACAGGTGAGTTTGTACTGGCAGTGTTTAGGACAAGTTAACATATATGGAATTGGGATTCGATTCTCAGGTGATGGAAGGTTGTTTACCACTGCAGCAAATCATAACAATTTCAGTCTTGTTTTAAGGTGAATAATGTCCTGCACAAGTGGGTCAATGCCCCCTTTCAGATAAGCATGTAACCACCAAGTCTGCATACCCATCCATGCAGTCTGCTTGTTATAACAACACTGAAGGCATTACAAATTATTGACATGCATGACACAAAGTAGACAGTGCTTCACATTGTCATAAATATTAAAATGATGAGGGGAAAAAGGTTGCAGGTACTAGGCATGTACTGAACCCCATAACTGGTAATTGCTAGGAAATATGGAGAACAGGAATGTGGAGACTCTTTGATCACTGCACAGCATCTACATCAGATCAGCAGTGAATGCAGCCTGCTGTGAGATGTTGTCACCCTACCCTGTAGTGTCCACATAGGCATTTTTTTAAGTTTTGCTGTTATGATGATGATGAGGATGATAGTTAAATAAAGTATAATGCAGCTTGATAGGTAAATATTTTCTCTACATACAGATACATTCATGTACAGCTGACATGCTGACAGCTCCTACTGCTTTGTCTTTTCATTGTGATTGAGATAAAGCAGGTAGTTGTATAAAAAGCAGTTAAATCTATTTCACTGCACAGGTCTGCATGGGAATCTCATGGAAAACCATGCTTGTTTACAGCATTTATTTGCATTTTGGCTGATTCTAAACTACTAGAACATGCCATTACTGCTTCTGTAAGGATTGCAAAATGACTGAAAAACAAGATCATTTTGGGAGCACAGAATTTTGATATAAGAGTTTATAGACTACATTTTGACCAAGGGTGATACAATTCTGAAAGGCCTGTTGAATCAAGAATTTTATAGAATGGACCAATGATGAGAAAAACAGTTTGTTCTGGGAAATAGTATTGCTAGGTAATATCACTGTTACCTAGGCAAAGGGATTTATGGCCACGCTCAGCTCAGTTATAGTTTGTATTTGCATGTATTTGTTTGTCTGTGTACATATGTAGGTATGCATGCAAACTTTACTGACTAGGTTCTTCCTAGTGGGAAATTACCTGTTTTCAAAGATGACATGAAGAGAGGTTCCTAAATGCATGTAGGATCTGACAGTCATGCTTGTCAGAGGTACTTTTTGGATTTTTCAGACCATGCTTAAAAATGCTAGACCATGGTTGACAGAAGAAACATTGCAAATGTCCCATACCATAATGGGAAGGGTTAATAATGATGCATGCATGAAAAAAAGATTACATTTTTGCAGATGATACCAGATCATGCTGACTCTGACATACAGTAAATTTTGCATGCAATGGCTCATTCAATTTAGGCTTAAAGAGATCCAGACTCATTTCAGGCAGAGTAATGAGGGAGGCTGCAGGCTGGCATTGACAGTTCATCCAGTTCTGAAGTATTCAAATCAACAAATAAACATGCATGTATTTGAATAGGTTTAATTTCATTGCTTCAAATGTGATTCTATCAAAGATGAATTTTATAGCATTTTTCTGAATTCTATTAGTTCAAATGCTGTTTCATTGGCGGTCAAACAGTGTGTTGCACATGGTGAACTTGTTATCATTTAACAGTATAATCAAACTGGTAATTGTCATTTATTTATACCGCTAACTGGAGACTTACAATTAGGGTGACAGTGTGGGCAGTAGAATACTATGTTAGGGTTCAGTAGAAGAATATGTGAGATGGTTAGAAAGCAATTGGGGACTTTAGATTTAGGGAGTAGGAGGGAAATCTTAGATAGAGTGGGATTATAGATGAATGGGCTATAGACAGGGTAATGGATCAGGGCACACTTACAGCACCCGACCAGCCATTCCAGTGTTCCAGTACGTAGGTTCATAGGTGTTTACTAGGCTAACAACCAAAAGGGCCTTTTTAAGCCTAGCGATGCATCCAAAATCTCTGACAAGTTCTAGTACCCTTGATAAGTGTAAGCAGGGGCTTGGGAGATGAAACATTTACAAGCAGAGTAATGGTAAATAAACCATTTGCAGGCTGTCTGAGTACATTAGAGATATAGGTGCCAAACCAGGGATGAATTTCCTGCTTCCGATCCAATTGACCAAGTTACACTTGAATTGGGTTAGGGAGAAACTCTGCTTCACATGGATGGGGAGCTTGTTCCAGAGAAGGGGTCTATCAGAGTGGGGTCTGATAATGCCAACTATGCCAGGCATAGATCTTCTCTCAACAGCCTTTAGGAGACAAAATACAGGGAAAGGGCCTTGAGGTGGTCTGCATAGGACATGTTACTTACGTCCTGTATTCTTTTAGTGAGGAACCTGTGTGGATGCTCCAGTTGTTGTTTATGCCTGGTTAGGTACATACCAAATGGGGGCATTGTACTCTGATAAGTCTGATGAATGTGAATACAGTGGAACAATAACTTCTTTGGACCTAGATGCCATATCTTTGTTTATAAGTAATACAACATAGAATGATTTCCTCAGTACTGTAGACACATGATGGTCAAAGTCTTGATTACTCTCTGTGTGAGTTTCCACATCCCTGGACTACTGGGTCAACTGTTAGGGGTGTGCTGTCAATATGATAGTTAACAGGGATGGATAACTTCACAAAGGATGCTATTATGCATTTCTTCACAGTAAGTTTTAGTCCATAGCTCTGGCACGGGTTGTTTGTCTGTGTCAGGCCTTCCTGGAGAACATATGTGTCAGTGCAGGATTCAGTGACAGCTCCTGATTTGCAATCATCTACAGATCATTAACATTGGCCTTGACTTTAGAGAAATAAATCCAAAAAGGAGCAGTCCCAGGACCATCCCCTGAGGGACTATGCTTGGGAATGGCCTCTTTTAGAGCTGGAGTCCCCAGTTCTAACTTTCTGGGTCCTGTTTGAGTCAGCTGCCTAACCACTGGGTGACATAGGAGTTTGCACCTAACCTCTTGAGTTTATCAACAATGCCTGAGTGGAGTATTGTGTCAAATGCCTTGGACAGGTCAATGTAGGCACTATGAACCATTTTGCCCTCATCCATTGCTTTGGTGACCTTCTCAAAGAAGTCCACCAGGTTGAGTAAGCATGACCTAACCTTGACAAAACCAAAGTGAGATGGGTCCAGTGTCTGGGCATTTCCTATGTCATTACTAATCATTTCCATGATAATTCATTATATGGCTTTACATATGAGACAAGTGAGATTTATGGATCTGTAGTTGCCAGGGTCTGTAGATGGCCAGCCTTTATGCAGAGGGATGATTGTTGCTGCTCTCCATTCATGAGGCACAAAGTCTGTTTGGAGGCTACAGTTAAAAAGCAGTTCCAGGGAGCCAGGTAGGACATGTTTCATGCTATTAAGAAGGCATCCTGAGGCATTCTCTGGGCCCATTGATGCAGTGTGTTGTTTGCCTTACAGAACATTAGGGACCTATTCCCTAGTGATAGCAAGGGGAGTTATGTTTGATGATATTTCTTGAGGAAGGTGAAGGGAGAGAAAGGGGTAAACGTGGAGCAGAATTTGTTAGCCAGTAAGGTTACTATATCTTCTTGTTCAATATATGTGGCTCTGTTTACAATAAGCTCTGCACACAATTGTGTATTGCCTTTCAGGTTGTGGACATAGATAAAGAATGCCTTGTGTTTGTCCTTGGCCTGTGATGCCAAATTTACCTCAAATTTGGCTTTCATAGACTTTATTTGACCTTTGAGTTGCCTTTGAGTTGTTTGTTTAGTTTGATAAGATCACCTTTATCCTGCGTGTGCTGCACCTCCTAATTTTTGCCATGATTTTCTTCCTTCTGTTATACGGCCTTTTGATATTGTAATTCCACCATGGTGGCTATATTTTTGAGTTATTTCTGTACTTCTTCCTGGTGGATACAGGTGCCTCTATGCAGCTATTAACACGCTTGCATAAGATTTCTGTGAAGAGTTCGACATAAGTAGCAGTGTTCTCATAGTTTATGGGGGGGTTGAAATTTTGCAAGGTTATCACTTAGTAGAAAGTTAGCCTTAGAGTAGTTCTTGAGTATCCCAGGGTTAGCTGGGGTCCTAGGTGTTATTTATACTTTAAAGGAGACTATTTTGTGGTCTAACCTTACCTTAGAAGACATTGCACTAGGAGGTTTGTAGCACTCTCCCATATTAGTGAGGACAAGATCCAGCGTGGTTGCATCCCTGGTTGGTGTATTGGCAAGCTGCTCTTGGGAGTTTGTGTTTACAAAATCCAGGAATTTCTGTGCCTGTACATTTGGTGTCATATATGATTCCCAGTTAATAGTGGAGTAATTAAAGTTGCCCATGAATATGGTATTTGTTCAGATGGTGAGTGTTTCCAATATGTTATATACAGGGTATGGGTTTTCTAGGTTGCATAGGGGGACCTATAGCTTGCAAGGTACTGGTATTGGATTTTGCCTATGGTGATTTCAACATGCAGAAGCTCAAGAGCATTGTCATGTTTGACCAGCCTTTAGGTATTTTTATTTTTGATGTAAATTGAGACTTCTCTACCTTTAGTCCCTGTCTGTGCAATAGCTGGTCTAAATGTGTGGACGGTATTATAACCTTGCACTATCCATGTGGTCTCCATGGCTTTAAATCATGTCTCACTGATCACACATACATCAGCATTCTCTAGGATGAAGAGAGCATCTAGGGAGAGGAGTTTTTTGTTTAGACTCCTAGCATTGAGCAGTAATGCCTTTAGATTTTATTGGATTTGATTTGCTATGTCAGAAGTACTTTCAGGTTGGCATTGCCTAAAAAAAGGCACTATGGGGGGAGGACACTGTTTTAACTAATATATGGAAGCATAGAGGGAAAAAGTGTCAGCCGTCCCTTGCAATGCAGCTTGGTATGTTGACCATCTCCTTCCATTCTAACAAATATTGCACCCCCTTAGAATGACACCAGAAACTAAGCCAGTTATTAATGGCAGTCATCTCTTGCTCATGTTGTGGCATCATCCTTGGTGAAGGTAAAATACTGCTTAATGCTAGGCTCATACCAGCCTGGCACACATATTCTGAGAGCTCCATGATGTCTGTCTATATTTAGTCTAGGGAGATAAGTCTCAGGTCATTTACACCAACATGGACTATTACTGAATCATACTGGTACTTGTGATCCAATGACCCCAGTGCATGAGCAATGTGGCAGATCCTGGTCCCTGATAAGCAACTAACCATGACTTTCTCCTTACTCAGCCTGGTGAGAAGGACACAGTGTGTCTCACAATGGAGCTTCCAATGACCAGAATGTTGGATCGTGTGGTGGCTTACCTTATGAGCTTAGAAGTAGATGCTCTATGAGATGTGGCTGCATTTGTTGATGTGGGTGTTGTTTTGAAAGAGTACATTCAGGGCTGCCAAGGGTATTTGTTATGTGTACATTGTCTAGGAAGTCTTTGGGATTTAGGAAGGTTGCATTTAAGTGCCTTAGCATATGTGGGTCTATGTGTCTGCTTTGAATTGTGTGTGACCAGTGTGGCATGTGTATTACTGACAACCTTATTGACATTAGGAATGCTTTTATGTGAGATCTTTGTCACCAGTGACATTGTGTAAATACATCGCTCACATACCATATCACTTCATTTGAGAATTAACTGGTTGTCAGTAAACATGAGGCAAGTTCTACATTGCCTCAGGATGCCCATATCCACCAAGCTGATAACAGAGATTGTTGGAAAGCTGATATACATGGCAATTTATCATTTTTTATTGACAGGTGAAGTCAGAATATAGTGTAATGTCAGATGTATCTGGTTTCCAGCTCTAGGGGCAGTTCTTGTCATTGCAAACTCGTTGTCCTCTGTGCACCTAGGTATTTGTTAAAGTTTAATAGTGCTTTTATAGGAAAAATTTCAACAGAAGGTGTCAGTGTCTGTACCGGGCACTGTCAGACACTTGAAAGGGAACTAATAAGAAGACCCTGATGATTTATGGATGAAGTATCTAGGGAGATATTCTGAAGTTAGATTAGACAGCAGCAAATCAAACAGTATTTACTGAAAAGAAAGAATTAACTTGTCAATTATAATGAAAAGGGGGAATCTTCTGAATTGCTTCTGCCTGGCTACTACTAATTCTGGTCTCACCACAGCTTCATGCTGCTGAGGTACAATGCTCCTTAGTACCAATTTCAAGATGAGAAAAAGGCCACAGGCTGTTTAGATCCAGAATCTTCTCACAGATGTTGCAAGGGTCTGTAGGATTATTGTAGGTAGATGCCTTGAATAGCAACTAGATCAGTCAGGAAGGTCAAACACAGAGACTGACTGCTCAACCAGATACAGTCAGGAGTCAATGCATTCTGCTGCTTCTCTCACCTGGCGTAAAATATAAGCATAAATTTCAAGTTGGAACCTATGAAACAATTATTAATTAGGCTTTCCAATGGATAGCAGTCTCCAGGAAATAATGTTCCTATGCTCCTTCTCTCACCAGGGCAAAACAGAAGCATTAATCCCAAGATAACTACTGAAAGACAGAATGTGATTTCTCCAATAATTGATGGGCTTGGACTAGATGTTGCAGATTTTAAAGGTAAGATAGATTACATGGTTTAATATCCTAAAAGCTGCAGTGCGCACTAAGCAGTTAAATATGAAAGAGAGGGTGACTTAAGCTTTAGCTCTATAAGTGGAGAGCCACTAATTGTAAAAGAGCAGATAGATTGAAAGAGGGTTGGTACTTTGTAGTTGAAGAGGAGTGATTTCACAAATGATAATTTTGTGCTTACTCATAACAGCCAGTGAAACACAAGAGAGAAAGAGATGTGTGGTCGAAGTAACATCAGGGGAAAACAACTAGAAAGATGGTTTAGTTTAAAAACACAACAGCTCCAGGGTGGGGAAAAACTTAACTCACAAGAGAAATAGCTGTGATCTCTTCTAGTTTACATATGCAATTAAAACCAGAATGCAAGTAAAACAAAGTGTAAATAAAATAGATCACAAAATCCAAATTAGAAGAAGGCTATGAAGCAATACAAAATACAAGAAAGCAATAACAAATTAACCTTTCCCTCACAGCAAGTTGTTGAACCCACAATCCCTGGCCTAGGGGGCCAATGCCTTATCCATTAGACCACTGGAACCTATCCAGTAGCTATATTTTCCCAGTTATCATGAATATTGTTGAAGCCTATCAATTTACATATTATTTTCTTCTTTACTTCTACAAAGATTACAAATATAGAGTTTAATTTAAAACTTTTACAACTTTAATTTTAAATTACATAGCATAAACACTAATAGTCATTTGCTAAATAAAACAAAACAATGAAAACAGACTAAGCATTAGCAACAGTAAACACCTCTGTCCTTGAAATTCACATTCATTGAAACAGTATTGGAACATGCATTCACAGAAAATGCATCTGGCCAATGAAGGATGAAGTATGCCTCTGTTCTGTCTCCAAACCATGGGCCCCTCCGCACACATTTTTAGGACCATGCATAAATAAATGTGTTCTTTGATTCACTTTCCTGATTGTATTAAATTATCATCCTTGCTTGATACAGCACCACTTGTTAGAGTGTGTTTTAAATTTTTAGCTTTGAACATTTTCCCATTAAGCAGTGAAACAAAACATACCAACCAATAATGACATTACTACCCATTTTAGAAAAATTCAACCATAAGAGGACACTCCGACTGCTGTCATTATAATTCGGTAATATAAATCAATATGCCCAATCTCTGCAGAAGTAAACATCATGTGAATAATTCTACATTAAAGACTTCTGTAACCAATGAGAAGGTTGTTGTTGTTGGCAAACAACTTTGTATGTCAGTGCTTCATCAACAAATTCAGTGCATGCTGCTCTTGAAGAATCAATTGCCTATGTTATATTAACCAAAATAGAGTCCCAGTGATATGCAATAGGAAATGACTGGCAAACCAATAACAGGTTACTAGGCATCCCATCCAAAGGAGAACACCTTCAGCAATGCAACATTCCCCTTCCCCTCTGCTGCACAGTAGTGTCAGCAATCAATCTACCTAATGTGGGAAGAAAACTCGCAGCCTTCTGCATCAAAAGCAAGTGTACTACCTTTGCACACTGACATTGAACAAAACAAATATGAAACTATGGCTGAAAATGAGACTGTAATCCTCAGTGCTTCACAAAAGCAAACAAAATAAATAAATAAATTAAATGAAATTAAAGGAGACATAGTAGCTGGTGTGGTGGTTTAAGTCACTTGTTTGCAAATAATTAAGTTTCAGGGTTTGACTTTGAGCAAAGTCACTTAACTGAACAGCTCTGTAAGTGGGGCTTTTCATACACACATTGCACTCTCTGAACAGCTCTTTCTCTTGATATAAGATTTCACACACAAACCTTTGTTTCTTTGCATAAGTCTGTTCCCGCTGAACATTTCTCTCTCTCTTCGTATTTTCGTGTGCAGTATTCAGAATATATTTGCTTCTTGATATTGCAGATGTACTTGGCTCCTCTGCTATCCTTAAATCTCGCATATATATTTGTTCTAAAGATAATGTTAGAACGCCCTAACACTGGGGTTTCTGTGACTTGCTCTGTGTTCACTGAAGTCTCCAGTGAAGTCCTAAAGCCCTACTGTGTTTATGGAAGTCTAACAGGCTGAGGCTTATTTTATTTTGATGGACTTAGGGTTAAGGATCAATCTGGGAGTTTAGGTTTAGAGAATGGAGAGGGATCTTAGAGTTAGGGAGCAATCAGAGAGATTTCATTAAAGGAACAGGAGGAAAGTGATCAGGGACTTTAAGTTTATGGAGCAGAGGTGATGTTGTGGAGAGCTGCTGTTAGAGTGAGGATTCTAGGAAGAAATTAATAAGACAGGGTTGTGGGAGTTAAAGTAGTTGGAAGTAGGGGCACGGGATTTTAATGTATTCAGTATTTTTAGTTCTTTTCAATGGGTTGGCATTGAATGAATTTCACTTTAATGTTAGTGGCTCTAGTTAAAATGACATTTATTTTATGTACACCCCCCACACACATATAAACATATATAAATATGTGTATATATATACATATATATATATATATATATATATATACACACATACATATATATATATATATATATATGGTTACAGTTAGATTAGCTGAATGCTCATTTGTTCGATGAATTTAACTGTTGTGATGTTACATCAAACATTGTTGTTAACTCCAGGAATTGCCAAAGTTGGTATCATCAGAAGGAAATGTGTGTGAAGGTAAGTGAGTTAGGACTGTAGGATTGTGACAGTGCTTGAAGGTTAGGGTTAGGGTAAGGGTTAGGTAAGTGGACAGTTTTAGCATTGTGTGTGTAATACGTGAGTGTATGACTGTTGTTTAGTAATGCTGTTAGGGAAAGGTGTTTTTGTAAGGTATTGTGAAGGGTTACAGTTAAAACACAAACATATATAATAGATACATTCAAACATATATAGTGTAAAGATATATACTTTTCTGATGAAGTTCCAGAATAAAATGGAACAAAAGTGCTAAATGTGGTGCCATGGTTTCTTTAGCTGGGTCTTTGGTCCTGAGCAGTGCCTCCAAGAATCAGTGTTTTTGTTAGTCTGTTTTTCTTGGTGTTTGGATTGCCTGTTGGAATATATATGTATATTCATATATGTATATATATATATATATATATATATATATATATATATATATATATGTGTGTGTTGTGTGTGTGTGTGTGTGTGTGTGTGTGTGTGTGTGTGTGTGTGTGTGTGTGTGTGTGTGTGTGTGTGCGTGTGTACCTTTAGTGAGATAAAATGAAAGACAGCACATATTTATTTTTGCATATATGGGTGACAGCTACACTATTCTTTTGCATTTTGCTTGAATGAAACATTTCAAATGAAATTCAGTTAGAAAAAAGGAGAAGAATGGTTGTAATTAAGTGAAATTGCTAAATAAAGGAGATCGTGGAAATTTCCTTATTCTCTAGTATTGTGTGATATTTGAGTTGGTATATTTAAGTAAACAAGTGTGTGGGGAATGTTTTCCCCTATGTGGCAGATGCAGGGGGCTTCAGTTATAATTATGGCCTTCTGTATACTTTTAGGAGGAAAGAATTTGAAATAAGTGTATGTTTACCATAATTCCATATATAGTTTACACAAGCATAAATAACATTTATATGTATGTATGTATGTTTGCATGCATATATATGTTACAATTTGTTTGGTCATAGGGGTGATTAATCACATATGGTAGTATGTGTGTTTTTTGCCACATGTTATATTGACTGAGTAGTTCATTTGTTGGGTAGATTTAGCTGTAATTCTACTTGTATTACAGTTGCTGTTTTTGTTGGTTTCGGTGCAGTTTCAGAGTTAGTATATTTAATTTAGGGGTGGGGGGAGACAGCTCCCTGCGCTGATTGGTTTTATTGATTTAATTGTTTATGTATTTGTCTTTTGTCAATAAATACAATGACTTGTTTGAGTGTACTTTGCAGTTGTGATGGTAACCATGCTTCTACATTTCTTATCTTGCTGTTGGTACTTTGAGGTCTTTTATCCTGTTGTTGTTAGCTTGAGCAGTCAACGGATGTTATTTGTGGATGGATTCTTACATTGTTTAGAATCAGAAAGTAACAGGAAGCATTATTGGTTATTTTAAGCAGTCTAGAAAGTGCTGTTTTCAAGCTGTTGCAATTCTGCCTTCCAGAGGAGAAGAGTTGCTCCATAGTGCAGCTCAGGGTTGTTTGTCTAGTACTGCTGATGTGCAGAAGTATAAGCTTATGTGTCTTATTGCTTGTCAGGCTTGGAGTAGTAGGAATTTTGCCTGGGAAGTTGTTGAGGAGGTTTTGTCCTCAGTGCATGACAATATAGTTGTTACAGTACCCTCTAGATGCAGTTTACATCATATTGTTGGCAGGGGTCATTATATGGGTGCTGATTACATCATATTGTTGTCAGGGGTCATTATATGGGTGCTGATAGAGGATGATGTGCAGAGGATTCAATTAATGAGATTGATTTAAGTATGTAGACTTGTAAAGAGGGTAAGTTTGCTGTCTGGAAGAAATGTTCCTCTTGATATTTTTTTAGCTATCTACAAAGGAAAACATTTTGAGTTTGTGTAACTCTGAGTTAAGAAAAAAATGGCAGTGCCCAGGAAGGCTGTGGCTGTGTCAGCTTATCACAGAGGAATGATCAGTCTGCCTTCTTTTTCTCACAAAAAAACAGAGAAAATAATTTTCCAGACTTTTAAAAGTGGATACAATAACTTACAGGAGAAGGAAGTTACTGGAAATCAAACGTTTTGCAGTGCAGACATGCTGGCTGGATTCCCTGCTGTCTCTGAAATGTTTGGGGCCTACTTCACTCACAGAACTACTGGAACTTTGTATTTTGTTCAAACAGGCTGTAAAGTACCTCAATTAAGGAGTAGAAGGATCTGGATCATTCCGGATGAGGGCTAAAAGGAAGAGATATGACAGAATCAGAAAATGAGGCTGGAATTGCTGCCAAGCTGAAAAACTCGCACAGACCTGCATTACCTTCAAAAGTGTATGAGTGCAATGCTCTGAAAATGTAGAATTTTTGACAGTGAAGTGCACACCTTTCTATGTACCCAGAGAGTTTAATGGAATCTGTGCAACAGCTGTGTATATGCCACCTAGTGCTAATTCCTCTGAGAGACTTAACATACTGCACAACTCCATATGTGAGCTGCAAAGTAAAAATCCTGACTGTGCATATGTGATAGCTTTGGACTTCAATAAAGCATATCTCAGAGAGGTGCCATCCGGCTTCCATCAATCTTTGGACTTTCCCACAAGTGCAGCAACTACTCTAGACAAGGTTTACATCAACATAAAGAGAGCAAAGCAGTGCAGCAGCCAAACTTGGATAGATCTGATCATATTTCAATAAGATTAATGCCTGTTTACAAACCTCTGCTGATCAGAGAAAAAGTCACTGAGAAACTGATCGGGGTCTGGAATGAAGGGGAATGGAAAGTCTCAGGGACTGTTTTGATAGTACCTACTGGGATGTCTTCAGAGAAGCATCCACTTTCAATCAGCATTTGAACATAGACAAATATGCAGACACTACAATGGCATATATTTCAAAATGAGTGGAGGACATATCTAAAACCAAGAAGATTTCAATCAGAGCCAATCAAAAACCTTGGGTAACCAGAAGAGTGTTTGAGCTTCTGACAGCAAGGAATGAGGCATTCAGGGACAAGGACAAGGTGGGTCTAAGTGAGGCAAGGGCTAACCTAAAAGGGGCATCAAAGAAGACAAGAGGCAGTATGGAGGAAAGGTACAAAGTTGCTTCAAGGACATGAGGGACACCAGGAGCCTTTGACAAGGTATTCAGCATCTAACTGACTATAAGATCAAGTCAGTTAGATGTGATGACAGAATAGAATTTCTGGACATGCTGAGCTCATTCTATGATAGATTTGAGGAGAATAGCAACCTGAAGGCTCCAAAGCTACCCACTGGTCAGAATGAGACAGTGCTCAAACTTAACCATGGAGAAGTGAGAATCCAACTTAAGAAAGTAAACCCCAGGGAGCCTGCAGACACTGATAACATTCTGGGAAAGTATAAAGAGAATGCAGAGGCCAACTGTACCTAATCCTTAGAGAGGGATGATGCAGTGTTTGTATTGTCACCTCACAGCAAGAGGTTCTCCAGTTTGATTCTCAGCTGGGGTACCTTCTGTGCAGAATCTGCATATCCTCCCTGCATCCGTGTGGGTTTCCTCCCACATTACAAAGACATGCGTTTGGAGCATTTCTCCCTGGGCTGTTGCTGAAAATTGACTTTCTTCCAAGTCAGACTTTCCCAGTAAACAAATGCTAAATAAATAAATATTTTCAATACCTCCCTGGCTCTAAAAAAAGGGCCAGCATGATTCAATGTAGTATAATCCTGCTGCCTAAAAATGCAAGTACAACTTGCTTAAATTACTACAGACCTGTGGCACTAACCTCAAATATCACGAAATGCTTCAAAAGGATAGTAAAAATGCATATTTAAGAAGCTCTGCCACTGACCTTCGACCATCTACAGTTTGCCTATTAGCCAAACAGATCCACTGCAGATGCCATTTCAGTGGCCCTGCAGCTCTCTCTGGAACATCTTGAAGAGAGGTACAACAATGTCAGGCTGTTGTTCTTTAACTTTAACTCACATTCAGCACAGTGGTTGCAATGCAACTCATAGGCAAATTAATTAACCTTGGCATCCACAAGAGCCTCTGCACCTGGATCCTTGACTTCTTGACTGGAAGACCACAGAAGACATGTGCTGGTAACAACACATCAGGTATCATTACACTCAATGCTGTGTACTTAATCTTCTACTATTCACCATCCTTACCCACAAATGGTCTGCAAAATTTTCCTGTAACCATATCATCAAATTCGCCGATACTGTACTGGTTCTCATAAACGATGATTATAAGAGGGAATACAGCAACAAAGTTAGTTGTCTGATCAAATGGTGCGAAAATAACAACTTAGATCTGAATGTCAACAAAACTAAAGAAATTACCATTAACTTCAGAAAAAGGCAAGCTATTCACTCACCACTTTAGATAAATTGTGAGGTGGTACAGAAAGTTCAATCTGAAAAGTTCCTGGGGGGTACACATCTCAGAAGACCTCTCTTGGTCCGTGAACATAGGCCAGATAATTAAAAAAGCTCACCAATGCTTGCACTTCCTGAGAAGGATCAAAAGAGCAAAACTTTCTCTGAGTGAGAATTTCTATTCTATTCAATTCAATTTCTATAAAGGAGCTATTAAAAGTATTCTCACCTGGAACTTTGCTGTGTGGTATGGAAACAGTACATCGGCAGAGACAAAGAAACTTGAGAGTGGTGAGGATTGTGGAGAAGATAATGGGCAGACATCTTCAAACTGTGCAAGAACTTTTTACAACAAGAACCAAAAAGAGGGTATACAAGATACTTAGAGACACATCACATCCAGCATTTGGCTGGTTTGCTATACTTTCATCTGGGAAGAGGTACCACAGCATCCACTGTCAGATCTCCAGGCTCTTGAATACCTTCTATCCAACAGTAATAAGTCTCATAAGCTCTGACATCAACTTGGCATAAACTACCTCTAAACATGATCTCACTAGAAATATTGTATTTTACTGAAAAATGATACATTATTTTATTCACTTTAGTTAATTTGATGAATATGCTTCACCTCAAAAAATCTAGATCCCTCAGAACCACAAGGGCAGGAGACTTAAACCTTGACACGGTTATAAATAGAACGTGCTGGAGGGACAGATTCATCACCCAGAGACTCCCTATGCTGTGGAACAAAATCCCGGTACATGTGAGGCAGAGCACCTCTCTGGCCTTGTTCAAGAGGAATCTTGACCAATGGATGGGAGATTGCAGATATACCCCAGGGATTACCTCAGTGTCACTGCTTGACAGAGGCACAGCAAAATGATAGGCATAGTTTTTATTCAAACTAAAGGGGTGGCGAAAGCCACATAACTATGGGCTAGGCTTATAAATGCCCTTGGGCAGATAGCCTAGTATGAACCTATGAACCTATGAACCTATTAATATAGTCTTACAGAAGTAGAATATCTTTCTCTTAAAACTGCAATTGTAGTAATTCCTCATGCGCAATATTAACAAACTGCCTTTACTTCTCTTTTTCTGTGTACAGTATTATTTGTTCATATGTTTAGGTGTATATGTATGGGTAGTTTTACTTGACTAGAAATAGGTTATAAGGAGCATTTTTTATGTGTATTAGTCATTATGATAGTTATGTATTCGTCATGTCTTATTCTTTTTATACTTAAATTGCCTCTGCACTCTGATGACGGGCTGATACACGAAATTTTGTTTAGGTTGCATTTGTGCTTCCAAAATGACAATAAAGTTTTCTTTGAATCTTTGAATCTTTGAATTGATGGTACAGTTATGTGAAAGGAAAGCAGTAGGATGCAACTTTTTTAACATTCATGGCATGTATAAATGTGGTGAAATTTAAAGAATTGTACCTTTTATTTTTGCTTTATGCAATCTTAAGTTGTGCGGGCAATATAATTTGTTTGGAATTTTGTTTTGAAATGTTTGTGGATTGCAAGTTAATCCTGGACCAAAATTTTTCACTTATAACTTTGAATGAGCTTCAAATAAGAGCTTCAGATACTATTTTGAAAATTCACAGATAATATTTTTATTGTGCGTCAGAATGTATGCTGCATGTTACAGTCTCCTTGGTTGAGTTGTACTGCATTGACTTGAAGTCTGGGTGCTAGTTCACAGGCTGATGTCTCTTCAGTTTTTGCCTGAGAATGATAATTTATACTATTAGTCAGTCTTGAAAGGTAAATTTCCTTCTGGATCATCTGCATTATTGAATTATTTTTAGGAATGTTATCTTTTAGTGCAATCTCAAAGTTGGTATATAGAATGTGTAGGGGCTTTGGGGGCTGAGTCAATCATCTGACATAGACCCATATATAAATATATATTGATATCTATATCTAAATCTATATATATATATATATATATATATATATATATATATATATATATATATATTTATATATATATATATATGTGTGTGTGTGTGTTTGTGTAGCTGAATTGATCTAAACAACATAAGACTGACAGAAAAATGATTGATGGAAAAGTATCTAAACTGAAAAACACTGTCAAAATTGAAGATACACTAGTATAGGGGTTATATATAATTAGCAGGGGGTGTGGTGTGCATTTAAAAATGCAACATAATCTAACCACATATAAAACCATTGAAAAATCTGACAAAATCAAACCACATTTTCACAAGGTTTTTGCAGGGATGCAATTTTGTCATGTTTTTGTGGTTAGATATTTTTCATTTTAGATCCTTCTGCTTTTACATATTTTTCTGCCAGTCATTTTACTGTTGATTTTATACTGTTTAGATCATTTCAGGTATACCCATATGTATGTATATGTATAATATATGTATGTACTTATTTAAGTGTTTTTGTGTAAATTAATTGCATTTTCGACAGTTTATTATTGTTATGACAGAATATGAGAGTGAGCTTGTTCATTGATATGCTTGTTTTTGTTTTATATTTTGTATAATTTTATGCTTTATGCTTGATTGATATTAATCAATTATATAATTGATGCTAACTGAGTAACAAGCTTTGCTATATAAGTCTTCACTTTTGAAATGTTTAGTATAACATCTGAGGAAGCAGAATTGTGTGTCCGTGAAAGCGCTCACGTTCTTTTGGATTAAATTGCTGTTTTTATACATCTTTGGACATTATTATTTCGTGCAACTTTCCAGGATTGGACTACCTCCTTCCATTTGCATTCTGTTTTTTCATATTATTTTGTGGGGTGTTTGAATTGTTTGAGGGTATTTGATCGAACTGTTTTCTAATATTTATAAATATATATATATATATATATATATATATATATATATATATGTGTGTGTGTGTGTGTGTGTGTGTATCATGTATACATATACATATATGTTTGTGCAAGCCCCAAAAATCTCTATAGTTTAATTCACTTCCTTTTCTTGGTCAGTAGAACAAGTAAGTATTGCTTCTTTGGTAATTTAGAAAGAGACTTTCTTGAATATGTGCAGCAATCTCTTAAATTTTTCTAATTCTGTACTTTAAACATCTAACTAATCTACCTTTACTACCCTGAAAAATTCTCAAGAACAAGTTCTTCAATTAACTATGTCTTTCTCTCCACTTTTTTTCTTCTCCTTTCATGATCTACATCCAATCTCTTAAACATTCTTATTCTCTCTCTGTCTCTCTCTCTCTCTCACACTCACTCTCTCTTTCTCTCATGCTCTCTCACTCTCAGTCTATCTCTCTTGCTCACTCTCTCACTCACTCTATCTCACTATCTCTCTCTCTCTCGTTATCTCATTCTGTCACTCTCTCACACTCTCGCTCTCTGTCTCACTCTCTCCCTTTCACTCTCTCTCTCTCTCTCACTCTCTCTCTCACTCTCTCTCTCTCACTTTCTCATTCTCTCTCTCGTTATCTCATTCTGTCACTCTCTCACACTCTCTCTCTCTGTCTCACTCTCTCTCTCTCACTATCTCACTCTCTCTCTCTCTCTCTCTCTCTCTCTCTCTCTCTCACTTTCTCATTTTCTCTCTCTCGTTATCTCATTCTGTCACTCTCTCACACTCTCGCTCTCTGTCTCACTCTCTCCCTTTCACTCTCTCTCTCTCTCTCGCTCTCTATCTCTCTCTCTCTCACTTTCTCATTCTCTCTCTCGTTATCTCATTCGGTCACTCTCTCACACTCTCGCTCTCTGTCTCACTCTCTCCCTTTCACTCTCTCTCTCTCTCTCACTCTCTATCTCTCTCTCTCTCTCTCTCACTTTCTCATTCTCTCTCTCGTTATCTCATTCTGTCACTCTCTCACACTCTCGCTCTCTGTCTCACTCTCTCTCTCTCTCACTATCTCACTCTCTCTCTCTCACTCTCTCTCTCTCTCTCACTTTCTTATTCTCTCTCTCTCGTTATCTCATTCTGTCACTCTCTCACACGCTCGCTCTCTGTCTCACTCTCTCCCTTTCACTCTCTCACTATCTCTCTCACTCTCTGTCTCTCTTTCTATTACTCTCAACTTGCATTACTTTTCCTATGATGTTTTGGCAACAAAGTCTGTTTGTCTCTCTCATTTGTGTTTTGCTTAACTAAACTACTTCCCATTAACACAGAGAAAATATTTCTAACTCACTCTGTTTCAGAACTATTACTGCCTCTTTATACGATCACTTTCAAACCTATGTGACAAGTAGATTTATCAACACATCTCAGATATTTCTGCTTTTCTCTCTTGGTATTTATGCCAGCAAATTTCTATGCTTTCTTATCCTCATCTTTCATTCACTAGTTGGCTACTTGATTAGAACAAAGGCATCTAATCCATCACACACCTTATCCTTTGATTGTAGCAAAAAAAAAACATTCACCTTTGCCTCCATCCAGCCTTTTCGATACTTTGCTGAAAGTAAAGTCAGCCATGTCATCCCACTTATTGAACTTTGGTGGCTGCATAGACCACTACCTCTCTCTAACATTTTGGTCACTTTTGTTGGAGCAAAGTCCACTCACTCCCTAATCTTGATCAATTATAACAGTAAAGACTACATTTCCTCCATTTGATCCTCTGGCTGCTTTGGTTATGAGGAAAGTCACCCACTTTCTTCCCAACTTAGTCTTTGTTGGCAGAAAAGATCCCCCTCTATCTCATACTAAATTTGTTAGCTACAAGTTATAACTCTCCTCAGTTGCATTTCTCACTAACCATATTTATAAGAAAAGTAGACCCTTCTGTCTATGGTGAAAGCAAAATGTTCTACCCAGCTTTTGCATGCTTTACATCTTGCCCTCTGCTTACTCCACCCACTTGCACTTTTGTAGATTTATAGTATCATATAACTACTATTAGTACAAAAAGAAGAAAGGTGACACAACTTTACCATAATATACAGTATTACCTGAAAATTAGCTATAAGGTGCAACCCATATAATGCATTCTAAAAAAAAACACATAATCAGTCCTTAAATCTATCTGCTAGGATTACTGCCATCTCCCAAACTATATAATGCATTTGTGGAATAGTAAGATGCACAAAGACGAAAAGTAACACAGAGCATAATCAGCATTACACAAATTACTCTATTTACATTTCTCAATTTACACAACAAATATTACATAAAAATTCTTCAGAAACATTACCAAATTCACAAAATTTTACAAACACCCTCTTAACATGTAATAAACTGAAACTGTGTATAGGAGCCTCTACTAAAAACTGCATCAAGTTTTAACAATCAACTTATACATTAGAACAAAGATATTATCAATAATAGTTAAGAATACCCAAAGTACTTAGAATGTGGGACATTGCATTATACCAAGCTTTTTTAAACGAAGCACATCAGAAAACATCTGCTATCTCAGCAGTCTAACATGCTGGCAACCTTCTGCAATGCAACCCCATAATATAGTCCAACACCAGTACATCTCAGATCTGCAAGTCACTCAAACATAAGGTAACAAAAAGTAATACATTTCACACACCTAAATGTGCACATTATTAATAATGTCTGTGACATTGTTAAAGCCTGTGGGTAACAAAACAATCCAGACATTCTAGCAACTTCAGAAGCATGGCTAAAACAGAGCCTTTGCCTCTCCACTTATTTACAAATCCATCATAATCTTTTCTGGGGCTACAGATAAGGAGTAAACATTGGAGCAGAACCATGTTCCAAAGCAAAACAGAATATAAATTCCAAAGCACTGTGATAATTCAAAATTCAAGTATTTAAGGAGACACCACACACTGGCTTATGACACAGATTGAAAAAAACAACAAACAAATGGCAAGTAACAGTAGTTTATACCTCACCATCAAATGCCAGCATGACTACAACCATTATAGATGACATTTTAAAGTGAACTGTGAAGGGCAATATTTTAATAATGGAATCTTTGACATTCATTTATATGATAAGATAGATACTGTGACATCTATCTGAAAACAGGATTGGTCAGAATAACAAATATCCCTCCCAGACATAAACAAACCTTTTGTCTCCCTAATCCCATCATTGGCCAAAACCAACGTCTGTTAACTTCTCATTCACAACAACGCAAATTAGCCCATATACATAAAATAAATATATGTCAAAACCAAAGGAATCAAATTGTCTGTCTGAGGTACAGTCATTAAATAGACCTCACTCTACCTTAAATCCTTTTCAAAAAATTCTTTAATTAATTTAATTGCAACCATAAAACAGCCATTTGCAAGCTTTTCTCTATCACCTGCAATATACTTTGTGGTAAAAGATGAGTGTGGGTTAATTAAAACATAAAAGTAATAATAAGAAGGAAATATACTGCTTGAACCATTGGAAGTAATCAAAACTGACCACTAACCAACAGACCTTTATTTTACTTAAGTAAAACTGATTATTTGAAATTAAATTATCCAAATTCTCCTGTCATTGTGCTAAACAAGAATTATGGCATCCCAACCCTAAGTAGTTCTAGCAAGTAAGCACAGAAACAACATATACTGGTAGCATCACGTCTGCTAAACCCCCTCAAGTTATGGACTCTATCCTAATTAGTAGTTTTAAAATCTACATAATTGAAAATAACTGGCCATAATTCCTCACAAATGAATTAACATCAGAACACATATCCACCCACACCTTCCTTCTATTTTAAAGTAATCTTTTCAAATACAGTAAAGGAACCCAGGACTCATGGTGAATTGGAATGAAGCACAGACAACAAACCAGGTGACTAGAAGTGCATGTGCACTAAAAGAGCCAGTTGGGTAGAATGGACCCTTACACATAACTTCAGTTTGGGGGTGTAAAGTAGTTAGGCCCACAACATTAGTGACATATAACAGTGAATGGAGTATCACTAATGGAAGAGACTGCTTTTAACAGTTGTAGCAGCGGGGATGCCATTACTTCAGGACTGTGGAAGCATACATGAGTTTCCATAACCAGGAAGCCATTTTGAAGTCTGCAGTCTATGTACTTCTGAATGGTTAGGTGAAATGAGGTAAGGATGCTTACAAGACCGTCAGCTGTCTCACTCACTAAAATACTACCTGAATGGAGAGATGATAAGTCAACAAGCAAAGGAGAGTAATATTGCTGAAACTGAATTCATCCTCAAGTCATGGTGAGCACCTTCATGAGGTGGACCCTGTTTTTCACAAAATCTCATCAATATGATATATAGACTGCATTTATATAGCATATATCATGGACAGAAATATGTCAAAATGAAAAAAGATAGTTGGGTGCACAAGCTCGGATAAAAACTGTTCAATCCTGGTAGGAGCACTGGTGCCAGGACTGGAAAAAATGACTGTGTAAAATCCTCAAAATATGAAAACATTCCTACAATGGGTCCAGGTCAGGCCCAGGGTGATGATGGCTCCTAGTTGTAGAAGGAAGTAGCAGTCCACAAAGATCACAAAAACTGACAGGCCAAAGTAGAGCCATGAAGACAATAGAGTGGACTATTGAGGATAAGAAAGAAATTAAGTATTGTTACTATTATGCAAAAAGCCCAGAATTTCCAGACACAAGATATACAAAAAGATTAAGAGATAAATTTGAGGAAAGAAAAATACTTCCACAAGAAAAACTGTCAGAAGCCTCAAAATAAAAAAAATGTGTTCATTAATACAACAGATTTGTGAAAAACAGTATATAGACCAAGAAACATTGATCTCTTTGGAAAAAGAAGCATCTGAAGAAGTGCAAAATTATAAACAACAAAACTAGAGATTTTTGAAAATTATAAAAAAGAAATATGGACATAGGGAAGAAAGAGAGATTTGATATGATACAATATTTATTCAAAGGCAAAAGCCAAATTAATCAATATAAAAAAGGAAGCCCCAAAGATATTTAAAGAGAAATGCAGGCAAAGGCATCCAGATATGGAAAATTTTACAATAAAAAAATAATATCACAAGGAGGGAATGTAGAAAAGAAGATTAGTAAAGTAGAAGTTAAAACATAGAAGCTGAAGTTATGGAGTGCCTGCAGAATGAAGCATTTGGTGCAGAAGGTCTAACACAGGTTACATCACAGCATGGATGGAGAGAGTCCCCAAAGTGTGGGGAAGCAGAACGATCAGGAGACATTTGAAGAAGATATATGGACATGGGAAAGAAAAAAAGATTTAATATGGTGTAACATCTACGCAAAGAAGAAAGCAACACTAATCAATACAACAAGAGCAGCACCAAAGATATTTGAAGAGAAATACAGGCAAAGGAATCTGGCCATAGAAAATGTTACAATACAAAAAATAAGAAGACAAAGAGTAGAAGTAGAAAAGGAGATTAGAAATGAAGAAGTTAAAGAAATAGAAATTAAGGTTATGGAGTACCTGCAAAGTGAAGGATTCGGTGTAGAAAATCTAGTTTAGAAAACATCACAACAGGATAGAGCAATGGGCATCCAAATTAAGGGGAAACCAGTGGAATAGGAAACAATTGGTCAAGTCCCATATGAAGGTATTTTGGAACCTTCCAGAAGAAACCAGTATAAATGTTCACTTGTAGCTGGACAGCATGGAAAGGAAGAGGAAACTGTGGAAACTTTGACGCACTCAGTGCTGAGGAATGATAGGCCAGTGAGTTCCCATATGACAGAGCAACACTTGGCACAGGATGAAATTGAAGAGAATGTACCACAGGAAAATGGTATAGAACTTTCTATAGAATGCCCTCAGGAAATGAAAACAAAAAATGCCCTCTATTTAGAAGAAAATGAGCTAGGAGAAGAGTTCCTTGATTTAATAGAGATAGATAGACATATTAAGATCAATGAAAAAATAGACTGCTGAAGGTCAATAAAACCCCAAAAAATCAGAAGTTTGATAAAACTGATGAACACAGTAAATAGGACACAGAGATCCATGCGATATAACAGAAATAAATTGGATATATTATTGTGCAGCTAAATTAATAACTGATACAGTTCCACCACAAGAACACAGGATAGTGAGGGAAAAGAAGGGGAGAAATCGAATACCATCATGGCAGTATCAAATAGAGAAAACTATAAAGCAATTAAGACACAAAGTGTCACTGTTAGAAGAGTATAGAAGAGGGAACAGATCAACAAAAATATGTAGAAAAATAGATGTAATAAGCAATGCACAGTATTAGAACAGATCAAGATCTGTCATACACTATAACAAATTAAAAGTCTCAGCACAGGCAGAAAATCTTAGAAGATACACAGATAAATAAATATAAAGTAAAAACACAAAATAAGCAATTTATTGATGACCCAAAAAGGTTTTATAGAGAACTGGGAAATACGATCAAAGGAATTGAAAAACCACCAAAAAAGAAGAAATATATATATTTCGGTGAAGTATTTATGAGGATCCTGTGGAACATATGCTAAATGGAGAGAAGAAGTAAAAGAAAGAATAAGAAGTTTAAAGGTACAGGATATGAAATGGGATGAAGTAACAGCCAGAGCAATTGAAACAAAGTTAAGAAAAGCCTCTAAATGGAAAACTCCAGGCGCAGATGCACTACCTAACTTCTCATTAAAAGTATTAAAATATTTGCACAAATATTTAGCCACGAGTAAGAACTATTTATATGTGCACCCCAAACAGACACAAACCTGGCTAACAGCAGGAAAAACAATGCTCCTACTTATGACTGAACCTTCCAGCTACCCTAATAATTATAGACCAATAACTTGCTTTCGGATGACATATAATCTATACACTGGAATTGATGCTGACGGAGTTTATAGTCATTTAGAAGAAAACTCAATTATGGCAATAGAAAAAAAGGGCAATAAAAATGAAGGTCATATGGAACAAAGGATCGTTCATTGCTAAATGAAGTCATAGTAGAGAACTGTAAAATGGGGAATCTAAGTATGGCATGGATTGACTACAAAAAAAGCATTTGATAGTATTCCACATTCATGGATAAAAGAGTGCTTAAAAATGTATAAGATACACCCTACACTGATTGATTACATTACAATGACCATGAAACAGTGGCAGACCACTTTGCAATTAAACCATGATAAAGGACAAATTATTATCCCCGGGATAAAAATTCAAAGGTGGATGTTCCAGGGTGACTCTTTGTCACCACTGCTGTTCTGTCTTGCCTTTAACTCATTAAGCTGTCTACTCTCTAAGCTTAGGTCATGGCTATAATTTGGCTGCTAGAAAACAACAAAGTGTAAAGATTTCTCATCTTCTCTTTGTTGATGATTTAAAATTGTGGCTCATCAGATGAGAAACTGAAAGCACAACTGCGAGTTGTCAAATACATGTAACCCCATATGAATTGCAGAAGGAGTCATTACTGGGCACATTGTGGGTGCTGCAAAGAGCACATATGGCTAACATCAAAGATTGAAACAATACTTATTGTATTAACTATAATCATACTCTCACTTAAGAATAGGGTTCATTTCCATCATGGTATTAGAAACCCAAAAGACTTGGTGAAATTAAATTAAAAATAAAATATCTGAGTCTCACATTCCAGGAGGACAGATGAGCTTGTAAGGCCTCCCAGGTTGGAATCAATCATTCTTAGACTTTTTGCCCCATTCAGGGATGGTGCACTCTCACTGCTGGAAGGAGCAAATGAACCAATAGGATGCAAGAAAGGGCATTATTGTACAACTCCAATAGAGGACTAAAAAATTTCAAGAAAGAAATTTGTGAAAAACTAGAAATAAGTATCCTTAATCTCAGATCAGCTCCACCCCACATATCTTCATGTAGCAGCCTTCATAATAAATCAGATATTATCAGTCCCCATTAACAAATGGGATAGTCTGACATCAGTTTAAATATGTGTTAATTATATCCATTAATAAACATCCAGTCCTACCACAAAGGAATATTTTAGAACAGTCTTAGTCCTGTACCCTCTCACAAAAGTTTAATCTTTTATAAGTAACTGACAAAATATGTGAATGAATACAACTTGCTGAATGTCTCTCATTGTGTGCACAGAGAAGGTTATAACCCCTCTTCACCATGTGAACTGTTACAATAACAGTTCATAGGATCATAGAAAGTTACTAGGCTATTAATTGTGAGGCCCTTACAAGCGTAAACAAGAATGTAACCCCTGTTCCGACAACTCAGCACCCTATGCTACTGTCCAGCAGGGACACAGGTCAAATCCCAGGGGTCTGTTTTCTGTTCCCCATCCAGTTATCCAGGTTGCAGTTAAAGGGAGTTAATGAGATGCTCTGCTTTTCATGGAGAGGGAGTTTATCCCACAAAAGGGGGAGTCTCTGGGACATAAATCTGTCCAGCCAACAAGTCCTATTGATGTCACAGACCAGGTTGAGGTTGTGCATGTCTGTAGGAGACTGAGTAGAGGGACAGGGCTTTTAGCCTAACTGTGTGGGGTAGATGTTTGAGGTCCTGGATTCTCTGGGTGATGAACCTCTGTTGTCTCTTCAGCTGCTGCATGTGCTTTGTGAGGTACATGCTGAAATGGGCATTGCATTCAATAATGGGTCTTATAAGGGAAGAATACAGGGATGCTATGACCACCTAGTCCCTAAATGAGATACCCTTACTAATGAGGTCGGCCATGTAGAAAGTTTCTGTACAACAGAGGCAATATGGTGGTCAAAAGTCAGTTTGATCTCAGTCTGGTTGCCCATGTCCCTCACGACTGATTGCGAGCTTAGGACCTTATTATCAATGTGGTAATTTGTGAGGATGTCACTCTCTCCAAAAGGGTTGATGATGCATTTTTTGGCATTTAGTTTCAGGCCATGTTTCTGGCACCAGTCATTTGTTTGGGTGAGACCCTCTTGGAGGATGTCCACATCACTAAGGTAATTGATGACAGCACCCAGCTTGCAGTCATCTGCAAACATGGTCAGCCATAGCACACTAGATTTGGCCTGTACCTCCAAGAAGTATATCCCAAACAGCAGAGGCCCCAAGACCAATCCCAGGGGTACACTGCTTGTTACGGGTCTACTACTTGAGGTAGCTTCCTCTAGTTTGACTAGGCAGGTTCTATCAGTGAGCCAGTTTGCTATCCATCTGGTACATATGGATTGATGTCTAGTTGAGAGAGTATATCTATTATACCTGAGTGGGGAATAGTATTGAAGGCTTTGGCCAGGTCAAGGTAGACAGTGTGCACCATCTTCCCCTCATCTATGGCCTTGGTGACTGCCTCAAAGAAGTTGACCAAATTTAACAGGCATGACCTCTCCTTGACAAAACCAAACTGTGTGGAATCAAGTGGCTGGAGGTTGTCAATGTGCTTGTTAATAATGTCCATGATAGTCCATTCCATGGCCTTGCAGATGAGGCAAGTTAGGCTGATGGGTCTATAATTTTCTGGATCGGTGGATGCTCCAGCTTTGTGCAAAGGGATGCCAGTGGCTGTCCTCCACTCAGCTGGGATGAAGCCAGTACTCAGGCTTTGATTGAATAGGGTGACTAATGGTGCTGCAATGTCCAGCCTGAGTTCATGTAGGATGCAGCCTGGGATGTTATTGGGTCCATGGAGGCTATATTTTTTGCCTTTGAGAGGACAGTGATGACTTGCTCCCTGGAGATATGGGAAGGGGGCAGGTACTGGGGATGTCCTGTTTTACTGATGGGGGGACAGAGGAGTGAAGGTTTCACTGAACCTGTCTGCCAGTAGGTTGGTTATATCTACAGGGTATATGTGGTATTCATGACCACCAGTTTTGAGCAGATCTGGGTGCTTCCCTTGAGACTGCAGACATATGTGAAGAAGGCCTTATGATTGTCTTTAGTATATGTGGCCAGTTTGGACTCGAAGTTTGCTTTGGAGGATTTCACTAGTGCTCTTATTTGCTTGTTCAGGCTAAGGGGAGATTGCTTCCAATTATGCACCTGCTCCTTCTTGGTCCTGAACAGAAATGTTTCCTTTTATTATATAGTTTATTTATTATAGATGTCTACCAGACAGATTTGATCCTTGAGGAGGATGATTTCATCCTGTCTGGTATTCCTGATTCCATGCAACTATATAAATTTTCAAGTAGAACTTTGGTGTAGGCTTGGACATATGTGCTAGTTCCTATGGGGGGGGGATGTAAAGCTGTTTATACCTTCTCTCAGGAGGTTATAATCAGCTTTGGTGAAGTTTTTTGTTTGACAATAGCTAGGGGTGTTGGGGGAGATGGTGACTTTGAAAGTGACTGCTTTGTGGTCGGATCTTACCAGGGATGGTGACACTGTAGGGATGCTGCAGTGGTTACTCATGTTAGTTAATACCAAGTCCAAGATATTTTAACTTCTTGCGGGGGTGTCAACCAACTGGTCCAAGGCATTTGCATTGCACAAATATGGAGAAAAGATAGTTCACATTAGGTAGTGTCATTAAACTAAAGAAGACCTTTGAGTATTTTGACAAGCACTACTCAAAGAGGAACTGAAACTTATACATGTTGAACCAAATGTCTGAGGATGGCTTAGGAATTACCTAACTAATAGAACATGAACATACAAATTGCCAGTGAAATTTTGGAAGCAGGGGTTTTCACTGCTAATATATATATATATATATGTATATATATATTTTTTTTGTCTCCTCAGACCACACTGATACCAGCCCACAGTGTCCCATGTCCATGCTGGGTCTATCATCATCAATGTAAACTACCTCAGACTTGCTTTGGAACTGCTGGGTCTGGTCATGGGTGTTAAGGGCACTCTGGTTGCTGAGACATCTGTGCTTCTGTCTGGTGGGGGGGGGGGGGTTCTATAAACTGTACATTAAGTAACAAATATTTTTGCTGCAAGTCAGTGTGAATTTTAAGCCAGAGAGCAAACACAACATAACTTATCATCAGAGTTTTTTTTTTTTTTGCATGTGTTGCTGAATAGTTGCTTGGCTTTTTGTGTTATAGCAGTTGTAGACCTTAAAAGAGAAACACACACACACACACACACACACACACACACACACACACACACACACACACACACACACACACACACAAGCACACACACACACGAAACACACAGATATATGTCTGAAAGACACTGGTGACAGACTTTATATCAAAACGCAATTATTTTGTATAGCCTACTAGAAAACCAGCAAACCTACAGCCAAATTGTCTTTCAAGAAAAAAAAGTAGTCATTTTCTTATGCGTCTCTCTCTGTCTCTGTCTCTCTACCATATAAGTTCAATTTCATACAGTGCAGGTCTCCTATAAATGTTATCTGGCAATTAGTTCAGGGAGTTAAGGCTCTCAGTTGTTGATGTGCTGCTTTCTGTTGTCAAGGGTACTTGGTTCTATTCCTTGCTTTTCCTTTTGCATATTTTGTGACACTGAAGAAACCACTTAACCAAACGTTGTTCCAGGGTTAATTTGTCCAGTGGGCTTATCCAGTTAAAAAAGTCTCACTAGTATTCATGAAAGCAAGTTGCATTTTTTACCACATTTCTCTGAATAGTAACTACATTTAAATTCATAAAGGCATATTCCACCTTTCATATTCAACATATTACTATATATACACACTTGCATAGACACACACACACACACACACACACACACACACACACACACACACACACACACACAAACACACACACACTCTACAGATAGATGGATAGAAAAATCGATAGATAGCTAGAGAGATAGATAGATTGATAGATAGATAGATAGATAGATAGATAGATAGATAGATAGATAGATAGACAGAGATAGATAGATAGATATTGCCCAGCTATCTCTCTCTCATCGATAGCCATACAATATTATCCATCTCTCTCTCTCTCTCTCTCTCTCTCTGGCCAATAGTAACATGCACTTTGAGTGAATCAAAAACTATCACTGCAAACCTGTCATCTATCTAAACTATAAAAAAAACACACTGATCTAAAAATATGTAGATCATAGAAGGAAACAAACATTATCATTTTGTGATGGTAACAAAACTAAATAAATAACCAACAGACCAACAGCATGCAGAAATATGTTTTGTCTGTATAAAGCTACTGTTAGGGAAAGGGAGTTTATGGACCCACTGTGCAGGGCTGTGGCTAGTGGCAGGGGCAGGGTCAGCACACATCAGTAATACAGGCGGGGAGGGGGGTTACTTAGCTGTGATATCATTATGGTGGGTAATAACCATAATTTGTCCTGCTAGTCACTTTGCTATTATATCATCTTGATACATTAAGAATATTGATAAGTGAGATTCAAAAATTCTTTCAAAAAAAAAAGAAGGAAAGATTACATTTGCATAAGCCTCAGTGAACACAACATCAATGTAGTTTCAGAAACAGCAAACAAAATGTGCCATTTGCATGTAATGCTGAAAATAAGTGTTTTTGTATGGAGTTAAGTCCCCACCCACATACACAGACATATCTTCAAATATATAGCAACTACACAGTCACACAAAATTTGGGAAGTGAAAACTTACCAAAGCAGCAAACAGCAATCTCATGCAATCATGTTTCACCCTAACTTAAGTGAGCAAGTAACCTATGAGTAATTTATGAGATGCTGAACCTGATGAGTACATAGGGAAGTCAAATGTATTACCGTTTAAGTAGAATGATTCAATACCTGTTCACATCTGAAGAGCAAAGCCATTTATAATCAATACACTGTCACAACAACTTTCTAACATGGCTTGTGGTATATAAACAAACGGGTGAAGATGAAACAACATATTGCAGTCTCTGCTTCTTTTCCTTTTTAACTGAAAATAAAAAATCAAACACATTTCACTGTCTTCTTTTAAAAGCTATAGCTTGATAATCCAAAAAATCATAATTTGAAATGATATCACCCTGCTAATCTCCAACATCTGTATTCACAATTACATTGCAAGCATTTCTGAGACATACTTGTGACTGGCTGCACTCAATATGCCTAATGACATAACAAGGAATGCTTTATAGTAAGAAACCCATTTAAATCCATTAAATGAGACTGTCTAAAACATCTGCATAACATGTTTTTAATATTCATACATGTGAAAGAGTCAGAGCAAGCAAACAGTACCTCCATCCCCTCTGGTACAAAAACAGACCAAGTAAACACTTCATAAATGCTGACTACCCAGAACATAAAATCAATTGTTTATTTTATGTCTTGACCTCTGAAAAAGTTCAAACAAATAGCACCCCATACCAGAAAGAAAAAGCAGAACACCAGAATACTTCAGCAAGATAAATTTCTAGTTTAATTAATAACATGATTTATCTTCTGACCCATGAGAGGTTATCCAAGCAAATGTCTCCCCATATTCATACAAAAGTAAAATGTGAAAATTACAGCAACACAGACTACCTATTAAATCGTAGATTGTTCAGATTTGTGAAATAGTCAATATAAGTAATTAACACTCCCGAACAAAATAAAACAAAACAGGGATGAATTCTCAACAGTATGAAATCAATAAATCATTTTATCTCCTGACCAATGTACAAATACAAGCCATTGGCTCCTCAGACAAATTCAGAAAAGCACAAGGATGAGTCAGCAGCAGAGACAGCTAGACCATTAAACTGATAGACTATTTTACTTTCTGATCCACAAAAGAGAAAGTACAAGCACGCAGTACTCTTCAAACAAAAAAAAAAACAAATATGAAAATAAGTCAGCATTGGAGACTGCCTAGGCCATTAGCTCAATAGTTTGCATCAGCTTCTGCCTGCGTAAGAATCAGTGCAAGAAAAATACACACTCACCCCCCCCCCCCAATAAATCAATAAATGAAAAAAAAAAACACATTGAAACTTTGAAAGCATGAACAGATCAGCAACAGGGACTGCCTGGAGCAATAAATCAATAGCTAATTTTGTGTTCAAATTTGTGAAGATTCATTGTTAATAAACAACATCACTCCCTTATGTGAAAGCAGAACCAAATAAGGATACTTTAGTAAGAGTCTGACCATAGGATTAAATCAATGTCTGAAGTCTGTGGAGCAAACAAAACACATTCTCCAAAATGAAAAATAGGAAAATTTAAGGCTATTTCAATAACAAATCGCTACTTAGAGAATTAAATCAATAGCTTACTCCATGTCCTGTCATGTAAGTTAAAGGTTCTGCCATGTTAATTTAAGGACTTTCTTTGGTTTTATAATAAACATATGTTGGTCACATTTCATGATTTGTGGATATTGTATTGTGCAAATATCCTCATAGAAGCCAATAGACTATGACATCTTGCATGTCAAAATTAGGCTACTACAAATTGTTAACTTTGAAAATCAAAACTTACTTGGATTGAACATTTAGTGTAGAATAAGAAAGTAAACTGACATACTTTGTTCAGAAACATTAACTGGGAAATGTAGTTTCACTTATGGTTAACAAAGCCTTCTGAACATTTTGAGATACCTTTTCTCATTCCACTACAATTCAGCTTGTTAATGATTGCTACATTGTTGTGAAAAAAACTAAGGTAACAGAGGCAGTGTTTTGTGCAGCATTAAATCTTCATCATGACCAGGCACCTCTGTAACATCTACATTTATAGTCACTGCACTATGCAGAAGTCACCTTGTTTGTCGCTTTACTAAACATTCAGCTTCCATATCTAATGAACTAAAACAGCTCCACACAAAACACTAAAACACTAAGAATTTAACTAATTCACTCAGTTAATTGTGCAACAATGCAGATGAGCAATAAATGTCCTGTGTGAATCAGCACTAAAATAAGTTTCTCAGGTTCAGGGTGATCAGACAATATTCATAGCTCTCAACTGTACAGATGTTTGCATTCATCTAGCCATACAGCATGCTAATCTAACAGAACAGATCAATCTCACAACCATATCTGACAAGATGCATGGTAAAGAACGCATTCTAGACTAGATTCTAAACTCTATTCCTGGACATTTCAAGCAGACTGAAACTTGATTAACATTATTAGTGGCTATTTGCCTATGTATGCTCTTTGTCCATTGAGCAAAGATTTTCTTGCAAGTGGAGCATGAAACAATTCAAATCAGTGGGCTTAAATTATACCTACTTACAAGTGGCTGCCCTCTTCTATGGGATTTTCACCTTAACACCAACAAAAAAAATTCTCCACAGTCTATAAATTTCCAGGACTCATTTAAATCTCTTCACAGATGCAGGCCTAGGTCTACTTAGATTTCAAAACAAAATATGGTAGTAAGAGCTGAACTATAGGAATAACACTGTGCCTTGAAATCAGAATCATCACAGAAGAAGTTCTAGTAGACAAGAAAAATGTAAAAAGTAAGTATAAGAAAACAAAAGTTTGCTTTATCTCAAACCAAACTGCCAAAAAATTGAGCCCTAAGACATTCTGGATGAGAAATAACCTGTCATTCAGCGTTAGAAAATAGTATCTTGCAATGTTAGCACTCAAAATGCAGTGCGCCGACAGGCCAGAAAAAAAGACCAAAAACACAGGAGAAAAGCAAATCTTGAAAATTGATTTTCTCCTTTAAATTTATTTTTGCAGGGGGCAAGCAGCCCCCAGAACACACACACACACACACACAAACATATATATATATATATATATATATATATATATACATATAGATATATATATACCATTCAAAGGTCACCATACCTTGGAGAAAAAGGAATATTCTGAGAAATAGCATCTCGGACTAAGGATATATAAGACTATTCTTACAGTAATTCAGTCTCTGTATTTCTTGACTCGCTGTTGCGGGTCCCATCATTTCACATGGTTACGCCAAACACACCTCACTTACTTAATTTCTTCTGAAAGCACATAATTATTTTATCATTATGATAGGATATTCTCAAAATTACACAGTTATTAGTAAGACAAATGAGACCAAGGATCTTTCAAATGGGACAATATCTGATCTACAAGCAGTTCCAAAATTAGCCAGATGTGCAGACAATTGGCCACCTTATCTCATTTTCTATCCTACTGAGCTGAGCAGACAAAGATTAAAGAGTAACTAACCTCTAGAAGAAGGAAGGCAAGAAATTTTTAGGCAGTAAAATGGTCTGTGAATACAGATCTCTCTCATAATTTCAGTTTTAACATTTCCTGCTGTTAAGCAAGCAGATAAAATTAACACATATTTCCTCATAATTGTTGTGAAGGCATCTTGCCCAATCCAGAGATCCACTCTTTATTTGAATAATGTAAATCAATTAGAACTTCAAATAAATAAGGGGAGTTTATTCTGACTGCTAACTATTCTTAAGCAGATAAACATACTCTTCGTCTGTAATCCTAACAACATTTTTGATCGCTAATCACAAAGTGCTTTGTAGCCTAAACATAGTCCGACCCTTATTTGTTTGTATGTAAAGGAAAACAATCCCAAATAGGACAAATCCTCAGTGTATGGCATCTCCTTATAGGTAGGAATTCTGTTGGTGAATTTCATTTGCACAATTTCAAATTACTGAAAGCCTTCTTTATTTTATGAGTAAAATGATAAATAATATTCAGTAATTGGCTTTTAATAAGACATATCCATTTAAGTTAAAGCTTAGGATAATCAAACAGACATAAATGACAGTCCATGCCTACAGTTGTAAGTGATCTATTTATAAATGCACAGTGCGGGCTTTTATAGTCATTTTTTTTGTTTATTGATATCCCCAAATCATTTCTGGTTGCAGTAAATGAAACTGGTCCTTTGTAGCTTGCAATTCTTGTAGGTGATGCCATCCTCTGATCTGAAGACCCAGTCAACTTTAAGTTGAAAAGCAAAACAAAATGTCTCTTACTGAATTGTTGGGAAACAAGCCCTACCTACACATTTATTTATTTATTTACATTTGTTAACCAGGTTACTGAGTTGATCATATATCCCTGATACACTGTTGTATTCTATGAAATCCATGGTCCATAAAATTTGACATTCTAAGGGCCATCCTCTAATTCACTGGTAAGAATGTCAACAATCATATCCATTATAAACTAAAAAAAATCCTTTTACAATATAAACAGAAATATTTCTAAACGTAAAGTACCATTATATGAGTTTTAGCCAGTATACGTGATTTTTACTTGATGTTTTTGTGAGGCTATTGAACTGCATTATGTCAAATACAGCTAAGTGAAGGAGAAGCCTGTTACGTAAGATCTCAGTATGGGGGGGATCATGGAATTTGCCCTTTCTCTACTAAAGTGTGATGTTAGATGGGTTATATAAATAATGGTGGATATGGAGATGCAGTAGTCTTGTGACCCAACAAAAAAGACTTTTTATTTGGTCTTCAGCATTCTGGAGTTCAATATTTATGGCTCAATATTTAAGCATTTGATCTTTTAGTCCTTTGATTTTGTAAAATAGATCCACATAAACACATCCACATAGACACTCATATAAAATGCATATATATATATATATATATATATATATATATATATATATATATATTATACCACAGCAGCAGTGCACAAACTGCTGAGGTGCAGCTAAGAAGAAAATCCACTTCCACAATAAAATCTCCACACCAAATAAATAATATATTACAATTACAGTATAGAATTAATAATAAATAAATAAAATTAATGAGAAAGAAAGAATCATCACAAATACAAATGCAGTATCTCATCAAATGTATACTGAAACGTTGTATTCTCTTTCATCTAAATAAATCAAATCTGATATGATGTCAGGCATCAACACAGGCTAAGACAGCTGATGAAAAGTTAAGAAAATAGGCGTTCTGCACAGTGCTAGTGAGAACCCAGTTAGACAGGTTCACTTTATGCTCTGCTATAGTCATATAAATTTATAAAACAAGTTAATTGCACCTTTTACATTGCTGGACAGAAAACGAACCCCTTGCTTAAAAAACTAATGACAAGATTAACAGAAATGTCAAAGTTTCAGCAAGTTACTAATGGAAGAGCTGAATAACATACAATTACATTGCTAAAATTATTATGATTGCTGCAGATTCTATTGTAATATTATAAATGCTCAATGATTTGATGACATTCTTAACAGTGAATGTGCGGCTGACTCTTCCAGTGCTACATTTTGTGGGCTATGGACTTTGTAGAAAACAAAGATGTGTTAAGATTATTTCATCAGCTCACATGCTTAACGTCCTTTGAAATAATTTCTGAAAAGAAACTAAAGAAAAGGCTACGTCTATTAACTATAATTCTAACATTTTCTGCCCTGTTCTCTTCCTTGCCTTTCTCTCCTCTATTTCTTTGAATTTCTAAGCACCAATCACATGATCTACTATCCATTTGACAACCTCATCAAATGCTCAGTGTTCAGTATCTGCTAATGTTTAAGTATTTTTCTACTGCAATAGTTGCCTTTATTTGAAATACATGTTATCTAATTAGCAAATGTATATGTAATAGAATGTGTAATTGTTAATTTATATTACTTAATATCAGTACATGTATGCTATTGAATGTCTATTTAAAAATGTTTGTATTATGTTGGAACTTTTCTCCCTAGGCTTCTGAAGAAAAGGGGTCTATAACTAAACTGATCTTTTTAAACCCAGTAAACAAAAACAAAGTGCAAAATAAAATGGTAATGTTTCAAAGTCTTTTTTAATATTCACAAATCCATGGCCGGAAGTCCCACTAAGAAAACCCAAGAAATACATGCAAATTATTTATTACAAGTGTAATATCTTCCAGCTGGTTTGGCTTGGTATAGTGTTAATTACTTATTAGCAGGACTATCTTTTAAGAGTTGTATCATATCTGTGATGATTATTATGTAGCCCTAGCAAGATTCTGTGCTAATCTTAGGTGTGAGTTTTCTCTATAACATAACAACATGATAAAAAATACCAAGGTACTTGCTAATGACGCATGTATCATATTTAGCAGTCACTGAGTTAACAACACCTGACTAAAGAAGAACAAACTTATATGAATTTCAAAGTCAAAACCATGTACTTCAGTTTAACAGTTTATGCAGTATGATATCACAAAATGTTTGGTCTTTTTTATGTTGCAGTGACCCACTTTATTTATTTATTTAGTTAAACAGTGACCACTTTGTTAACTGTAAATTTTAAGTAAAAAAGAAAGAAAAAGTTTTAAATGGTATGTATTAAGAATTTAATTTTCTATAAAGCACATATTCAACATATAAAATAATAAATGGGCAGTCACATACAAGGAAACTGAATTGGCAGATTAGGTTTATGAAACAGAAATGGACATTTTTGATAGAAATTGTACCTAATTCTCAAAATGTTGCAATGCAGTGCATGGCTTTAAAATGAACTGTTTATATGAATCATGACGTGTTATTTTCCTCTCCTTTTAAAAGATATTTTGATTTAACCAAATTCAGTGAAATCTCCTTCAGCCCAAATGTGTATGCACAGGTGTGTGTATGTGTTTCTGCCTCTCTGTCTTTATTGTGTGTGTGTGTGTGTGTGTGTGTGTGTGTGTGTGTGTGTGTGTGTGTGTGTGTGTGTGTGTGTGTGTGTGCAATAAAGATACTGGAGTTTACTTTTCCTTATTATATATTTTTATATATTCAGGGAATAAATAAATAAATATCTATCTATCCATATATATATATATATATATATATATATATATATATAGGGAAAAGTGGTTGTAGATGGATGATATATATATATATATATATATATATATATATATAGAAATAGATAGATATGTATGTATATATATATATATATATATATATATACATATATATATGTGTGTGTGTGTGTGTCTACTTTCATTTGTCGAAAGCTCATTCTTTCAACAAACAAAAGTCTGACCCCATTTACGTGAAAGTGCACTTTAACAAAAGTGCACGTTCGCGAATACTGGTTCACCCAACCAGTAATAAAAAAAAAAAAAAACACTGCAGGACTGAAGCACACCACAGTGGGGATAAGGGAATATACATCTTTCCCCATTGTAGTGTGATCTCGGAGTTAGTATATATAATGTAGTGGGGGGGTTGGGGTGCTGCCTTTGCAGTGTTTTATTTTTTTTTTTTTAGTTTACCAATTTGGTGAACCCATATTTGCAAAAGTGCACTTTAATTTAAGTGCACTTTCACGTAATTGGGATCTTACTTTTGTTTTTCAAAAGAACGAGCTTTCGATAAACAAAAGTAGTCCCATATATATATATATATATATATATATATATATATATATATATATATATATAGTTTACTTTCTATTGATCCATCACTTCATCAAAATATAAATGGCCTAAACATTAATGTACTAACAAACAAAACACCAGGACTTGGAGACGGCTGTAGAATCCAGTATAAAAATCTTTATTCAACCCAAGTGAAATGTATAGGCATCTGAAGAAGTGGTGTTACCCCCAAAAGCGCTTGTGTCGAATAAAGATTTTTATACAGGATTCTACAGCTGTCTCTAAGTCCTTTTGTTTTGCTTTTTATTCTGGATCTGTTTTGTGCAGGACAAGTGAGTTCTAAAGCTTTGGTGTCAGTCTTGTGTTTTTGTTTTTTACTATTGATGTAATAACATTGCCTCTAATGCTTGCTTACACTATATATTAGCACCACCAAGTTAGATAAGAAAGAAAGCTTAACATTGTGTCAAAGAAATGTTCCAGTTTGCTTTACTACAGTGTGATGGAATGCAGGAGCTGGGGGTTCACTGTTGGGGTTTTTCTTGTATTTCCACTGTAGAGCAATTGGAATTTGCTGTATAAAAGTTAGGGGGAATGTATTTGTGAGCAAGGTAAGGAAGACTGTACTCTCCTGGAAAAAAAAAGAGATTTCTTTCCTCTTTTTGAGTTATGCTGAGTTTAGGCAAAATGCATACTATACATACATGTGTCTCTCTGTCTTTCTGTCTGTCTCTCTATCAACATAGAGAGAGAGACATAGATAGATAGATAGATAGATAGATAGATAGATAGATAGATAGATAGATAGACATATAGATAGACAGATAGATAGATAGATAGATAGATAGATAGATAGATAGATAGAGATAAAGAGAGAGATAACCCATCACTGGATTATAGATGGTATCTACTGTATTAAGTCTTCAACTTATCTGGTTTGGCCTAAGATGCATAAATGGCTGCTGGTTTAGAAAGAGTTGATTCCTTGCAGAGACTTGGAAATGTGAAGCTGTAGTTAGAGGAAGCTAAGACACAGTGGGGTTGTAGCAACATATTTCACTTAGGAAGGAGGAATGAATTTGGGGAAGCAAAAAAAAAAAAACCTCAACTTGGGATGAAGAGACTGAATTTTAAAGCAGACATTTCTTTCTGTGAAGAAGAAAGTGAGTGTTTTGTCCAAAGGATTTCATTTGTTCATTGGAGAGGTAGGCTTTACCTTATATCCGAGAAAAGGCTAGTTTCTGGAGAAACCTCGGAATATAAGCCTGACTGGAGTATGTCTCTTTAAACACTTGTAACTTTGCTCTATTCAGCTATTTAATAGACCCAATAGGAGAAAGGCAACTGCATGCTAATAAATGGAAACCTGCTTCTTGTTTCAGCAGTTTATGCTTAAACCTGCGACATGCTGGAAAATTTTGCTCAGCTCTACTGTTTGAAGGAAAGTCTGAACTGTTTAAAGACTGTGATTTGTACTCTGCCACAGGAAATTAATTTGTTTCTGTTATGAATAAGCTAAACTAACAAATGAAGTTTGCCAAAAGTGTATACAGAGATTACAAGGAAAGTGTAAGAAACTGCATTCTGCAATTGATTGGTATAGGCAACTCATAGTTCCTATGCCAGATTTTACTTGGAGATAAGAATGTCTAAGTCATTTTGGCTATTTCCCCTTCGGTTATATAGAAACTGCCCTCTACAAGATTAGCACAGAATATGAAATGCAAACAGAGCTGTTAAGACTTTTTGTAATGCTTTGTATAACATAGGAAGACATGAAAACCAGTTTGCACTGATGAATGTGGCAGCTTGTGAGATACACTTGACCTACATCACTAAAGAGGCACAGAATGTATTTAAAAGAAGAGGCTTTAGCAGCTTATTAAACTCTGAGAGAATGACAGCAGTAATTTCCAATGAGGTGGTCAATAAAGATACAAACAAATAGTAATGTGTATAACTAAGAACAGGAAAGACTAATCCACTGGAATGTATATTTTTAATACTGAATATGGAAGAGTCATATGCAGTGTATGGACAGTATCCCTTTTAGCAGAAAAAAAACAATAGAAACTACATTTTTTCCCCAGTATTTTATGTGTCAGTGGATCAGTTTTGTGACTAGTCACTGACATTTCAATATACTTCAAAACAGGAAACTAGAAGGGCACTGATGACTTTGCTAGCAATAGAGATCCTTTTCAAAATGATATCTTTGGGACTAGTAGGGCCTTTACCTAAGCCAGGCAGGATCACCAGCAGAAGATATTAGTTATCCTACAATATTTCACCATAATATGTCTCTTTGCTGGCAGGCAGTGATACAGATACTGCCACAGAGTAAGCTTTATGCTTTAACTGGGTTAGTTAACCCAACAAAGTCATGACACTCCTTTTATACTTTAAATCACAATAGTCATATATTAAATACTGCAAGTTAGACAGATATGAACCACTGTATACTATCCCCAGATGGACGTGCCAGTGTTAAGAAACAGAAGGCAATGTTTCACAAGGCTGGTGACCTGCAGTTTGAAAATGTGAGGCAACTGTGGCCTTATATCTCATTTGCCATATGTGAGACACCATAGTCTTCTGTGGTGTTTTCAACCTTTGTACTACTATATGCATTCAATACCACGGGGCTTTTGGATTCAACAAATGAAAATTAGAAGAAAAGGTGCCTCATTATAGCTTATTTGGACATATCACTCAAATACAGGAAAGGCTAAAAATAGTGATACCAGTAATAAATGAACAAATTCCCAAGGCTCAGGAACATAACTCATCCATCCAATAATATACATCTGTATATGTTTACCCAACCTCTAAGTACACCAACTAGATTTAACAAAGCTACAGCCAGAGAATCAACCATCAACTGGATCCTAGCATCCTCTCCAAATAAAATATCATCACATGGAACATTGTCAGACAGGGTAAATGATCACTTAACAATCTACACCTTAAGGTACAAAATCAACTTCCCCCAGACAAATCATTACAGCCTGGTAAGAAAACTTCCTGCTTTTCATGAAGGCACTTTTATTAATGCACTACGTCTCTTTAACTGGAAGGTATTAAAGTCTCTCCTCATAGATGATGCTGAGTCTGAGTTCAGCTAAATCTTTATAGGTATTCTAAACACACTAGCTCCTCTTACAATAAAGAGAGTCAAAGCCAACCCTGCCCCACGGTTATTCTTAGCAACTAAACAACTCATGAAACAATGAGGTAAAGCATGGAAGGTCTAAACAAAGAAATAAAACAGCTCCTACTTTACTAGCATATACATGACTAAGAAAATTTGCAAAATAACTTATCAACAAAAATAACAAAATGCACTATAAAACCAATCAAAACATACAAACTAATAATCCAAAACTGTTCTGGGCCACAGTCAATAAACTGTTAAATCCAGGACAAGCTATGCAGCCAACACCAAACACATAGAAACAAAATGATGCCAAAGCCAAACTATTCAATATGCACTTTTTACAGACATTGCAGCAATTAACCAGCCAGGCAACCAATCTTGCTCTTGCAGTCACTATTCAATCAAATAACCTCTTTCAACATTTCTTCTTCCAACCAGTTCACACAGATACCATCAATTAATACCTCAAAAAAATGAAAGCCTACTACAAGTAACTCAGGCTGTCCAACTGGGTAATATCTTCAAATATCCACTGAGGCTATTGAATATCCCATTTCAATTCTGATAAATTCATCCATATCTGAAAATAAAGTCCCCTCACTATGAAAAAAATAATTCATTATTTCACTGCACAGGGGTAGAATCAATCCATATCTTTCAAACTATAGGCCAATTGCTATTTTAACTCATCTATCAAAACTATTAATAAAAAGTATTCTTACACAAATTTTCAACTAACTAATAGATTACCAGCTTCTGTCTTCAACATTATCACAGCAGAACTACAGTTTGGTCGAATGTTGTTAAACTGTGAACACCCACAGTAGCCCTGGAAACCTAGCCTCCACCATCTTTTTAAACCTATCAAAAGCTTTTGATATTGCCTCCCACAAGAAACTCTTACATAAACTTTAATCCTTAGGTCTCACCAACACTTCACTGCAGTGAATCTATAGCTCCCTCTGAAACAGTGTACATACAGCCAAATGTAAAAATAATTTTGCTTCTTCTTGTCAGTAATGGTGTCCCACAGTGATTATACTAGGCTCCATACTTTCCAACATATTCATCAATGACCTCTTCACTGCTACAAAAAATGCTGCCCTAGTTTAGCATGCTGATGACTTGATCCTAATCTGTTCTGCCAACACTATTTCTAAACTCAAAGACCTTACAGAGCAATCTTTCTTGTTTTTTAATTGAAGCATGGATAAATGATTCACAACTACTTGCAAGCCCTAAAAACTAAATTACTGTTCTTCATCCTAAAACATATCTATACAAAAACAACTCAATTGAGTATCATTTCTGCTAACAGCACCATGATAAAACACGTAAACCATACAAAAATAGTGGGCGTCATCATAGATGACCAGTTCAGATTTGACCAACATATACCATACATTGAGAAAAAAAAACTTATCAAAAACTAGGTACATTATGCAGAGTAAAAACCTTACCCAATGTCATAGCCAGAACTATACCTTCTGTTTTCTTACTACCATCTGCTGACCAAATCTTCACTAACCTTCAAGTCTCACACTTGTCCAAACATGAACAATGTTATAACAAAATAGCCACATTTTCAGGAAAGTATAATAATAAAACACACCACTGCCTAGTCATCAAATAATTAAAATAATCTTAACTACCACATCACCCATCTAATCTAAGCTAACTACAGTACATAGACTTCTCTATAAGTCAGAAAATTGTCCAGACTTTAACAACTTAATATAGCACTAATCTCCAAATGGAATTCTATGTGCTAGAGTAAAATCACTAATCACTATAACCAAATTATCCAATACTGCAGGTCACTCTCTGTATAAGGGATATACTACATAAGAGATGCACCAAGTATTCAATGACAAAAACAGCTAAATGACTCTTCATATAAAAACAAAGATCAAATTTCTTCTTTACTAGGACAAGTTAGAATAATGATTCATGAAATATGACAGCCAGAAATGATGCACATTTTGTTTTGTGGTCTTCCTGAGGCCAAACAGGAAAATGTGGCTATGAAAGAAAATGTTTATAATGCTAGGGCTTGACTAAATAATCCCACATGGAATTCACACGTTTTTGAGATGTTTTCTCATGACTTTAGGTAGCTGAGCATAATTTTAAGTCCTGCTTTATGTTATTGCTAGAAAAACCAACTGGGTGTCTAGATTCTGAATGATACAGCTAAGAAATAGCTGTATTCAACTGGACGTATAAGATAATTTAAGTACCTTTATCTGCACTTTTTTTTCAAATAATACAGTATTTAAATTGAGTTAACTGTGTTGCATGATTATTAACTGAACTGGAAGTTTTGACTCTGTTCTTCAGTCAGTGCTTGCTTGAATTTTATTAGTTGTTAGTAATTGCAGGTGTGGGGGTAGCTACATTATTTCATTTCCTGTCCTTGCCTATTTAAGTGGTACAGTTTGAAATATTTTCTGCTTAAAAACCTCAGCTTTGGCCGGCTAAGAAATAGCTGTATTCAACTGAACGTATAAGAGAATTTAAGTAGCTTTATCTGCACTGTTTTACAAATAACACAGTATTTAAATTGAGTTAACTGTGTTGCATGATTATTAACTGAACTGGAAGTGTTGACTCTGTTCTTCAGTCAGTGCTTGCTTGAATGTTATTATTTGTTAGTAATTGCAGGTGTGGGGGTAGCCACATTCTTTCATTTCCTGTCCTTGCCTATTTAAGTGGTACAGTTTGAAATACTTTCTGCTTAAAAACCTCAGCTTTGGCCGGCTAAGAAATAGCTGTATTCAACTGGATGTATAAGAGAATTTAAGTACCTTTATCTGTACTTTTTTTCAAATAATACAGTATTTAAATTGAGTTAACTGTGTTGCATGATTATTAACTGAACTGGAAGTTTTGACTCTGTTCTTCAGTCAGTGCTTGCTTGAATTTTATTATTTGTTAGTAATTGCAGGTGTGTGGGTAGCTACATTATTTCATTTCCTGTCCATGCCTATTTAAGTGGTACAGTTTGAAATATTTTCTGCTTAAAAACCTCAGCTTTGGCCGGCTAAGAAATAACTGTATTCAACTGGACGTATAAGAGAATTTAAGTACCTTTACCTGCACTTTTTTTCAAATAATACAGTATTTAAATTTAGTTAACTGTGTTGCATCATTATTAACTGAACTGGAAGTGTTGACTCTGTTCTTCAGTCAGTGCTTGCTTGAATTTTATTATGTGTTAGTAATTGCAGGTAAGGGGGTAGCCACATTCTTTCATTTCATGTCCTTGCCTATTTAAGTGGTACAGTTTGAAATATTGTCTGCTTAAAAGCCTCAGCTTTGGCCGGCTAAGAAATAGCTGTATTCAACTGGACGTATAAGAGAATTTAAGTGCCTTTATCTGCACTTTTTTTTTAAATATTACAGTATTTAAATTGAGTTAACTGTGTTGCATGATTATGAACTGAACTGGAAGTTTTGACTCTGTTCTTCAGTTAGTTTTCCCACCCACCCTCCCTGTTTCTGTTTTGGTGTTAATCTTAGTGGCTTTGAAACTGCCCGCCCCTCCTGTAAATTTGTGTTTGGATACTCCTTCTGGGCCCATCTCATTTGCTCATGCAACTGAGTGCAGTGAAATCATATTCTGATTTCAGGCACTCCTACTGTTTACAAAGAGAGCATCTGGGAAAGAGAACAAAAAAAAATTTCAAGCTTGTTTCCTGCCTTTCCTGTTAAGTGGTCTAGACTTTTTGTAGGCTTCTGAGCCCCCAAGTCCTTCTGTGTTGGAGAGATGCCGTCTAGCTTAGTTTTCTTTCTTATAAATAGCCAGTTTTCTAGTTTCAGCACTGAAATCTGTTTTTTTTTTAACTCAGCACTTGTTCAGAACTCATTGTAAGCACTAAATAAGCTGCAAATTACTACAGCACTCAACTTTCCTCACTTGTCTAGTGGAAAGCAATTTTGAGTACTTAATAAATAAGCACTTATCCAGGCATGCCAAAGGGTCAGCTCCCAGTGATTTCTCCTGTCTACCTGATGAATCTGGGCATCTTGGGGCAATGCAGCAATTGCCTCATGTACACAGACAACCCTCTCCTCCTACCACCCAACACTACAACCTGTGAAAGATGCACTTATATAGCCAAACTGGAAGCAAAGCTCTCTTCACCCAAGACTGGACTAGACAGTCAAGAGGAGAAGGTAAACACCTGCACCACACCACACTCATCACATAGTCCCTCAAAACCTACACCACCAAAACACACACATAGAAACAAAAAACACACAACTACATTCATGGAGGCTCTCAATAAAAACCTGCCCAAGCATCAGGGACATCCAAAGCATAAACGCAAGCAAACTCCACCCCCCAACACAACCCAAATGACACATAGCACACAAACTCAGTGTGCCTCTCAACCACAGCCCATAAGGCATAACAACGTACCCAACACTCTAATCATAGGTGACTCTATAGTCAGGCACACTGATGTTCCACTCACTAGACTAAACAAGGAGAAAGTTACTGTCAGCTGCCTGTCAGGTGCCAGGATCCGCCACATAATGCATGCACTCAGGTCACTCCACACTAAGTACAAATATGACACTGTCATTGTCCATGTTGGTGTGAATGACCTGAGACATACCTCCCTGGACTACATGAAAAGAGACATGGAGGAGCTCTCCGATCTTGTATCCCAGGTAGGTATGACCCGAACCCTAAGTAGCATCCTGCCATCACCCAGAATGATACCACAGTACAAGGACAAAATGATTGACTTCAACAATTGGCTAAGCTTCTGGTGTCATTCTAAGGGGATCCAGTATTTGTCTGCCTAGGATGACATGATCGACAGTCCACGATGCTTTGACAGGGATGGCCTGCACCTGTCGCCCTTAGGATTCTGGATACTGGCTAAGGCTCTTGCCACCCCTATACTGCCTTTTTTAGGCAAGGTTAAATGACAAATTCACCACCGTAACAGGTACAAGCAAGCACAATCTGAGGGTAATGCTACTCAATGCTAGAAGTCTAAATCTCAAAATGCACTCACTCGAGGCACTCCTTAAAATGGAGAACATTGACATCTGTGCAGTGACAGAGACCTGGTTCAAAGCTCCAGAGAGCACCCCTGCATTACCAGGCTTCAATTCATACCACACCTTTTGGCCACCTAACCCAGAAAAAAGGACTAAAGGCGGAGGTGTGTCCATATTCATTAAGGATATCCACACCTCCAGGCTAGTTGCACAGCATAATGCATCCGAGATTATCCAAGTGCAACTAACTCTGGGCAAGACCGCAATCCAAATTGTAGCTTGCTACAGACCCCCCACCATTCCCCAGGATTCACACTCCTCATTTCTTGATACACAGCAAAGTATTAGGGTACAACCCAACACCCCAATAATGGGTGATTTCAACTACCCCACCATTAACTGGGAAATCTACTCATGTACCAACTCTTTTGCTCAATGTTTTCTAGAATTCATAAATTCCAATGCCTTGGATCAACTTATTCACACCTCCACCAGGGGCAACAATATCCTAGACCTGGTCATTACCAACATGGGAAACCGGTGTTCCACACCAGAGCTCAATTCCTCGTTGGTCAGATCTGACCACAAGCTAATCAGCCTAGACAGCCACATCCCACCCCCAGCCCCAATTAGGGAAACCATCGTAAAAAACTTCTCCAAAGCCAACTTCACACTTCTTAAGACAGGAGTGACAAACTTCATGACACCCATGCAGACGGACAATAGAGGTATGACTGCCGAATCCTACACAAATGCACTTTATAAGCACTTACACGAGTGCATGGATCATGCTATCCCTAATAGAACCAAGATGTTATCCTCCAAAAAAAGGAAGCCAATGTGGTGGTCCTCTGCCATAAACAAACTCTACAACAGAAGAAAGAAACTGTTGCAAAAAAGAGTAAAATCCCATGACTGGAGGAACTCCCTGGTCAACCTCAGTAAGAAGCTGAGATCCCTCATAAAATCCTCCAAAGCTAGTTATGAAAACAAAATTGCCACTGACTCTAAAGACAACCGCAAAGCATTCTATAGCTATGTCAAGAATCTAAATGGGAACACTCAGATCTGCTCTGAGTTACAGCACAATGGCACTAAATATACAGAACCCACTGATATTGCCAACATCCTAGCAGATAAGTTCAGTGCTAACTTTACCCCCCTCTCACCCCCTAGAGGGCCCATCTCTATACCGGAAGAATGCAAAGTTCCTATAATCACAACTGCACAGGTAAAAAACACACTCTCCAAAGCCAAGAACACAGCATCCATGGGACCTGACAATATCCCAGGCTGCGTTCTACATGAACTACAGAATGAACTGGCACCCTACCTAAGTACCATGTTCAATCATAGCCTCACCTCAGGCTTTGTACCCACTGAATGGCACACCATGATGGTTATCCCACTCCACAAAGGGGGAGCCACTACAGACCCCGGGAACTACCGCCCCATTAGCCTGACGAGCCTGGTCTGCAAGGCCATGGAACACATCATTGTGGAACTCATAAACAAAGACATTGGTAATCTCCAAACTCTGGACCCTACCCAGTTTGGATTTGTAAAAGATAGATCATCTCTCCTAAACCTGATTGACTTCTTTGAAGCAGTCACCAAAGCCATAGATGAGGGTAAAACGGTTCACACAGCTTATCTAGATTTCGCCAAAGCTTTCAACACCATCCCCCACTCTGAAATTATAGATAAGCCCATTAAACTAGGTATAAATCCCTATGTCACAAGATGGGTTGCCAACTGGCTCATGGACAAAACCCACACTGTGAAAGTAACGGATTCCAAATCCGGCATCAGACCAGTGACAAGTGGAGTACCACAGGGTTCAGTCCTGGGTCCTCTCCTGTTTGGTATCTACTTCTCTGAAGTGCAGGCCAGCACAGAAGGTCTTTGGCTAACAAAGTTTGCAGATGACTGCAAACTAGGAGCCATAATCAAAACTCCTAACGATGTGGACAAACTACAAAAGGGCCTCACTGAGACAGATACCTGGTGTCAAAGCCATGGCCTGAAGCTCAATGCCTAAAAGTGTATTGTCATCCCCTTTGGTAAAAACTCTGTACCCATGAACTTCCACATATCTGGTACTCTACTTAATGCCGAAAATGTGATAAGAGACCGTGGTACACAGGTGGACAGTAGTCTCTCCTTTAATAATCACATCGCCACAGTGGTCAGGAAATCCTTCTATGTGGCTCATCTCATCACAAATGGATTCTCATCCAGAAAAAAAGAGGTCATTGTTCCCCTCTACTCATCACTCATTAGACGCATTATAGAGTACAATGCCCCTTTTGGTATGTACCTCACAAGACATCTACCACAACTGGAAAGACCACAGAAATACCACACAAAGAGGATTACTGGCCTCAAACAGATGCCCTATGCAGACTGTCTCAAAAAACTACAGCTTTACTCCATCGCATATCACCTACTCAGGGGCGATCTCTGCCTAACATACAAAGCTATGTCAAACCTAGAGCTGTTGGACATGCTCCACTTAAAGAGATCCCAATCCCTCCGAGCTACATGCTCTAGGGACCTAAACCTTGCCACCACAATAAACAGAACATGCTGGAGGGATAGATTGCTGTCCCAGAGACTTCCCATACTCTGGAACAGACTACCTATCTATGTCAAACAGAGCTCCTCATTAGCACTCTTCAAGAGAAATCTTGATGATTGAATGGGAAATGGGAAATTCACCCCGGGGATCACTTCTGTGGCTCTGCTCGACAGGAGCACAGGAAAATAATTTTCTTGGGTGGTGAAAGCCAGGGTACATTTTTTGGCTAGGCTTGTATGGGTCCTAGGGCCAATAGCCTAGTACCTACCTATGAACCTACCTATGAACCTATGAACAACATTGGCCCTAAAAAGCAGTTATAGGCTGACGCCCCTTGAAAAGGAAAATATGTTTTTTCTACATCATAAAGGCTATTACCAAACATTTAACTCATGTTTGTGTTGCATAGGGAGCCCTTGCAAATTTCCAGAAAAGCTTATATGGCAGATACATACTTAGATAATATAGTGAAATATACACAAGCCAAATATGAATGAGACAGGCTTATGGTCAGCAATCAGTGGGTGTTACTGGCTTAGTTTAGTTTCTTGGGTTTATAGTGGCAGGTGCCACAGGTTAAAACTGGAAGGCTATGGAGGCTACCATCAATAATTCACCAAGACCAAAGTGAAGATCTAATGGGAGATAGCTATTACCAAGTAACACCTTGTACCACATTTCAGCATGCTGGGTTTCCCTTTCAAATATCAAATTAGGGTTTATTGCCAGAAATGTGTGAAATGGAAGGAGGAGACAAATAGGACCTTTTGATAAAGACATTCCACGTGAGCACAAAGTCATAAGACATTTTACTTATGAGTTCTTTATCCAAATAGAATCCAAAGATGTTATGCTGAGGAACACATCATCAAAGTGGGTTGGAAGGAGGAATATCATATCATGCATCTAAGCTAGAAGTATGAGAAGTGTAAAAAGAGATTAATATAGGAAGAGGATGACTAACCATCAAGGAGACTTTGGACACCCTAGGCTGTTTCCTTCTTGTATGGGCTTTCTGACTCATTGCTGGCCATGGTTATTTGTAATGACTCAGCCAAAAACACCATAGGAATTTATGGATAACATTGTGGATGTTGGTGTTGCAGCATTTTGCATGCATGACATTAATGCCAGTGTAGAAGTAACAATATCTGAATTATGTTCCAATAAAAATTTAAAATGTGGTCATTTTTCATTAAGAAAAATGTATATGTTCCAATGTCATCACAGTATTTCTTGTTACCTAAAATAATTTCCCAAATGTCATACAAATTTTTCCTAATACCCCTTGCATCAACAAAATAGGGTAAAGGGAAAGCATTTTATAGTCCTTCTTGTTTCTGTTTTCATCTGTCACAGTGTCATTATTGTTGATTGAAAGTTTAAATAGTAAGTGTAGATAAAACATATTTGTCCTTTCTTTTTTCATTTCTTCACATAGTGAGAACATAGCAGATTTATTGTAACCTATTTCAATAAACATTTTCTTCAAGTCTGTAAGATCTTGTCAAAATATATCTTCACCAGAGGTTTGTTTAGAAAGTCAAATTGCCCCCCTCTTAATAAAATTATGCTTGATATGCTGAGGGTGAGCAATAGTGTAGTATAAATAATTGTTAGTAAGACTTTTTTTTTCTAAACCCATAACAGTATACTGTCCTTGTCCAAACTGCACTCAGTATGGAAATATAGAAATGAAATGTTTACATAAATATACTTTATTTCAATATGTAAGAAATCAGTAAAATTATTCATGTAAGTCATATAATTAATACGTTCTGTTTCATAGCCTCAACAGAAAAATATGTCATCAATCAAACTAACCAAAGTCTTGGCATATTTAAAAGCAGGGCTATGAAATACAACAAGTACACTCCCCCCAGTACAAAGCTGGCACACAGAGAGACCCAACTATAACTATAGCCACATAGCCAATTAGTAAAAATATCTATCATCAAAATAAAAATAATTGTTATGGAAGATCATCCCAGGGATTCATTGAAAGGACTAGCATGAACCATATGGCTCAACCATAAAGGGCTCTTATCCCACTTTGTGGTATTTTGTGAATCAGCAACATGTTAGCTGCAAAAAGTAATGATGTCATTATCAGCTAATTTGCATGTCTCTGAATTACAGTTACTTCTGCAACATGCTTTATTGATCTGCAGTTTGCAATAGTTAACTGCTGAGGCCACATCATGTATGCATAGCTTACCTCCAAGTCTCTCTCCCACACACACACACACACACACACACACACACACACACACACACACACACACACCACAGCCTCCTCACCTGTCCCTGACGAGTCTGCCCTATTTAGAGGTTCCCTCCAAACCCTAGTCCCTGTACCAGTTGACGTGCCATTAAACATCAAGAGTTTAGAGTACTCCCTCATGTCTAGTGCTTCCCCCCACCCAACCCCCATAATTTTGTAAGCACCATTATAGCACATGTGTAGTATGTCAGCAGACTAGTGTACCCCCCCACCCTCACCACAGACCCCCATAATAAGTTCCATTACAGAATGAATGCAGTATGTCTGGTGGCTAGTGTTTTCACCCAGCCCTTATCTAAATACTCATGCTGGTGCCATTAAGACATGGGTGTATTACCACCGGTGGCTACAGTTTCATCCCACCTCTATCACTGTAATAAATCAAGTGTTCTTATGGCATGAGTGTAGAATGCCTAGCAGCTAGTGTTTCTCCCCACCCCCTAATTCCCTTACAGATGCCAGTGCCTTTAAGTCACAGGTATATTATCCCTGGTAGTTAGTGTTACCACCACCCCTGTTCCCTGTAGTAATGCTGGCACCACTAAGGCACAGATATATTATGCCTGGTGGATAGTGTTTCCTAACCCTTTGTTTTCTGCACTGATATTGGTGTCTTTAAGGAAGAGGTTCATTATCTCTGGTGGGTAGCAGTTCCCCCAGCTCCCCAATCCCCATACTGAATTTGGTGCTATTAAGACACAGGTGTATTATCCCTGGTGAGTAATGCTTCCCCCCACCATAAATTCAGTGCTGATGTTGATGTTATTAATGCACTCAGTTTTAGAGTGATCCCTGGTGGCTAATAGTTCCACCAACCCCAATTTCCTTACTGTATTCACTTTTAGTAGATGAACATGGCCTTTTGACCATATTCACATTGCTAATTAACATATGTTTCTCTGTGAACTGCTTCATTAGGGTAGAGTACAGCCATGGAACCAGCCCTATAGGTACTACACATCTTCATGTTAGGGTATTATGCAGCACTTGGTTAGGGCTGTTCCTGAATTCCAAAAGGTTAATACAATGTATACATCAAGAAGTACACATTGTAGTACTGTTACAAATACACCCCACCAAGTTTAGACGGTCACTCCCTGACTTGAACTCTCTAGTAGCTATATCTGCATCAACACTCCAAATATGACAATTTGTGTCAATCCCAGTTTCACCAGAAATATATGTATTTATTTGTTTGCACTTTTGTTTATTTATTTAATTTATTTTCCATTTGTTAACTGTTGTAGTGCACTGGTTCAGATGAGACATTTTTAGGCTCAGCTCTGGAAAATACAGAGTGGAAATAGTAATATACAGAAAAGATGAATAGTATAAATTCAACATCAAGAATGATGATTATATAATGAAAATAAAAAAGCAAATACCTAGACAACAACAAAAAAAAAATCCAAGTTTTTATATTCATGTTCTTTAGTTTAACTAAATTGTCTCACAAATCTGGTAGCTTGTGAATTTTGAGAACGCTCCCATAAAAAATAGCAATATGTCAATAGTCCTATAACTTATAAACATCCATATTAGTAACACCTTTCATTAGTCATCACATCTTCATACATTTGCAGTACAGATTTTAAGCCTGGGTTAAATATATTTTCCTTATGCATTCAGATAGTAAAGAAAAATAAGATTTTTCTTTCTTGTGTACCAATGTACCTGTTAGGTTGTCTCTGCAAGCTGGGAAGAATTTAAATCCCTTTTCTAGGAAAATTTAATTTGGAAGCAGTAAAAGTCTTATGAATTAAGTTCTTTATCACACAGTCATGTTCTTAGTTACCATAAAGGTGTGCAGCATTAAGTAGGGGGAGAAAGACTGAAAAGCTTGATTTAACCAAAATTTACAAACAATTAATGAAGGGAAACAGTAACTACTAGGCAATATCATGCCTGGATGAAGCTGTTAAAAATTAAAATTTCTGAAAATATTTAGTAAACCATAAGAACTCAGGAACTGTATGCTATGGAAAGAGGAGAGATTCCCTAACCCCTTAATAGATGTTGCTGAGCTGTTTCCATACCATGGACAATGGCCAGAGCAGTCATATTTCCTTACTTTGTTTTAAAATCATAAACAATATTAAAGAAAAAATATTGTCCTGCCTTCAAGACACTTCAGGTATACTTATGTCATAGTACATTAAGTTTTCTATTGAAATAACTTGCCTATAGCTACCAACTGCAGTTAATGAAAAATGACTTTCAGAAGTCAGCTGATGTATTAATCATTAGTATAGCTTTTTACCCCACACACGCATACATATAACAACAGCCATGGATAGACAATCCATGGCCTATTGCTAAGATATATAAACTTCTGACTTCAGCTGTCTAGGGCACTGAATCTTAATGATTGACTGACGGCCATTCCATTAAACATTGCCAGTGAAGTTAATATTCCAATTATTAGACATTCTTTCTACCCCCAGATTCTTAATAAAAAAAAAGAAAGAAAAAAATACTGACAGGACACCAGGTATCTCTGAGACCAGTGGTAACAGTCCATATTGCCCACAGTAGCTATCCATGCTTTAAATATATATATATATATATATAGAGAGAGAGAGAGAGAGAGAGAGAGAGATAACTGGATTATTGAAAGAAGGTTGATTGTGTATTTGGTCAACAGCTGCTAGTCATCTGCATATGATCAACTAAGCAGCTAGCAACTTGTTTATGATATCTCACAATTCCTGGCAATGACAAATATGCCCTTAATCTTTGTTTTTGTGATCTGGGAGTTTATATATATATATATATATATATATGTATATGTATATATATATATATATATATATATATATATATATATATATATATATATATAAAACATTAGCAGTGGGTGGGGGAGTTCTTAAGTTTTAAATTTTGCATGCTTTGACATTTTGCCACTGACATTAGCTATTAGTACTGGCTATGTAGAGAGACAGTCAGCTAGATTGATAGACAGACATATATAGCTATAGATATAGATATGGATATAGATGTAGATATATAGATATAGGCATACATATAAATATAGATATAGATGTAGATATAAAATTACAGCAAAGTAATCTATATTAGAGGAACAAGCTAAAATATTCACTGGGATTATTTCTTTCACTTTGATGAAAAACATACGGCAAATCCAGATAAAAGAGTTTTACTTACTCAGTCTTAAATTATCATTGAAATGGCTTACCAGGGGAGGTAGGACCTGTGTAGGAAAGCAGCAACTTGAAATTCATTATTACAGGCATATTTTTCTTTTATTTTTAAAACAATCAATTGAGGAGCTAACAGGATTTGGAAATGGGACATTCATGGATTTACTGGCTAAATAACTCATAATGGAAAAGTTATATGACTTTTTCTTTTTCTCAACTCTATATGCCGAAGCACAGCAAGCTGAGGACCAAGGATAAAGATCATTGATAAGAAGTTGAGTTCAAGGATCAAGAACTTCTTTGAGAAGCTAAGACCAAAGATCAAGATTTCCAATAGGAAGTGGAGACCATAAGAAGCTGAACACCAAGGATCAAGGGGTCTACTTTAGATTCACGAAAAGTCAAAATGTTGAATGCTCACATGACCGTAAATAATTGAAGTCGATGTTTATTTTTTTAGATCACAGTACACTGAGGATTGGAATATTTGCCCTTTCCTCACTGTAGTGCAATCTTGGAGTTGGACTTTATATTTAGTGGGTGGGTGGTGCAATAGCGATTTTGAATTTCTGCATTTACGCTCATGTAAGCGTTCGACATATTAATTTTTTGTCTATATAATATAGACCCCTGATCAAGATCTCCAGTAAGAACATGAATACTAAATATCAATATCTCTAATAAGAAGCTGAGACCAAGGATCAAGATCTCCAAAAAGAAGCTGAGACCAAGGACCAAGATACCCAGTATGTAGCTGAGATGAAGTATCAAGATCTCTAGTAAGATGGAATGACCAAGGACCAAGATCTGCAATAGCAAGCTGAGACCAAGGATGAAGACCTCTAACAGGAACCTCAAACCAAGGATCACAATATCCTTTATGAAGCTGAAAGCAAGGCTCAAAATCTCCAGTAAGAAACACCTTTTCTTATCTTTCTGCACTTCAGTAACCTAACCAGTACTGGAGGCAAAAGTGGTACCAGCCCACAAGATCTATGCAGTTCTCTTCCTGTATCCCGATAGCCACAGTACTAATTTTTTGTTTACCTTTCCGTCTCTTCCCTCTTGTTAATGTCAAATACCCCACATGTGATTCATTGTTTCAGATGGACAACGCCTCACCCAAGATTCCTAATCTGACCAACTTATTCAACAAGTATGTGGAAAGACTTATGTCTGGGGCACTGTCTTTCCATTTTTCCGGGAAAAAATAAACACTAACAGTAAATCATGAATGTGGATTGTCACAGTATTGCAACTTGTGTGGTTTAACACATACTTCTGTGCAGATCTTAAAAAAGCACTGCAATAGTAACAGATCAATGACAGAAAAACTCCAAAAATATGTTATTCTAGCAAGGATCTTCATACCTGGTGACATCAAGCTAATTGAAATGGTTGCAGAATCATGAGTAGGCAGAGAAGCAGGGAGGGCAAAATGCATTTATTGCTGCACTACTGCACTTGCCTTTTCTGGTATATTCCATGCAAGCTGTTGCCATCTCATATCTAATATCTTGTCATAGATCTTTAGATCCAAAGACCACAGTAGTTAGTACCTTGATCCTTTGAATTAAGTAGGCCTCAGCTACTAAGCAGTGAGGCTTTCAGATTAACTGAGTAGTCAATAGAAAGTTTATTACTAAGTTCAAATTCAGGTTCATATTTATGTATGTACTTGCTTTAAAAGCCCTAAGCAATAAAATCTAACAAAACACAAGCACATAATGAACATGCACAACAGATGATGTTTGAGAACTGAAATTGCATATAACAAAGTAGAAGAAAAGAGCTGGACACACTCCAGTGACCAGAAGCTAGTGTTGGCATCTTTTCTCAAGATAACATAAAGATATGTTATGGAAAGTAGTCCTGGTGTTGGTTAGTATTACTCTATTTTTGTCGGCTGGACAGCAGATCAAGGAACACAAGAGTCAGTTGTATGTTTGTTGGGGGGAGGTGGATAGTACAGATTCAAATCAAACAAGTTGTTATGGTACTAGTGTGAAGTTAACAAATAAGGATTGTGTCCAGCTGCTCAGAGGGGATAGTGTAAGAAAATTAAACAAATCAATATGCAATAGGTTTCCAAAGAAGAACAAACATGAAAGTTTTCAGTTGACAATAATCAGTTTTACTTGAGGGTGTAATCTAGGTTATAACTGGATGAGGTTCAGATGTGCCAAGCCTGCAAATTACAATGTGCACATCCACAGTCCATAGCCAATGAAAAAGTGTTTTAATATTTCTCTCATTGAATTACACTTACAATATTTCAGCTGCATGTTTAACCCTTCTTCATTTGCCAAGTGGACCATAGCAGGTTTACAAAATCTGTTATAATACTTAGGTCCTCTTATCCTTTGAATTTAACTGATCTAAATTATCAAACTAGAGAGCAGTCACTTCTTTTATGACTGGTTAACTTGCAGAACCCTATTTAATACCAATAACACCCATACATAACAGCTTAGATTTTAATCATGCTAACATGCCCATAATGGAGACTATGGTACACAATTCGGACAATTCACAGTGCTGAAAAGGCATTCTATCTTTTCAGATTGCTCAGTGCAAGGCTCTAATCTGATGTGATTTAATGATCCAGATAGTTTACACAGAGTAAGGTATATTCAGTGAATGAAGTTTGGGGGTCATGGAATAGAGGAACCAAGATCAGTGCAACCAGAGAGACCACAGAAATAAAACAATTTCCGTAATAGGATTCCATCCTACCTTTCTGATGACAATCTTCCAATAATCTCTATTGTCAGACAAAATGAAAATCTGGCACATTTTAGCTGTGTTTATAATATAACTGAATTCTAGGAAAATGAAGCAGCAGAATTGGGAAGGTCATACCCAAGCAAAAGTGTGCCATCTTATAGAAATTAAAGAATGAAAGTGCTAATCTCTTAGTGTTCAGAGCCTTGCCTTGGTTGTTTTCATTAATTTTAAAGTTTCAGTGAGGTTAGTAACCAAGTGAAAATTTATTAGGACTAAATATTTTGAATGCAGCCAGAGTTTCACATTTATGAAAGATGGTAAAGAACATCATTGTGCTTTACATTATAGCCTCATATTCTAAATATAGGCATCACAGTTCTAGCCAGTACATTAATTATATTTATAATGTTATCCTATCCATGAAGATAATACAACAAAGTTTCAAGCATGCTTTTTATGTTCTTCTTCCAAAAGTTTCACTGCTATCCTGTGCTACTGTTTACATACCAGTTGTAAATATTTGCACTTTAACAAAACATCTTGAAGACTGTTTACAACCCAACATTGCAATATGCTCACAAGTACAATTTTCCAGAGATGCAACTCGACTATCACCATAAATATCATGATCGAATAGCAGTCTCAGTTCTGACGACTTTCACCATAAATATACTGGTCGAACAGCAGTCTCAATTCTGACCAATCAATTTTATGCAAAAAGGGGAAATAAGTGTTAACAGGGGCTAGTTTACTACCATTAGAAAAGGACATTTTAAACTCATACACATAATCTTTTATTTGACAACTAGCCAACCATGACTTCTCACCTGAAGTTGTATTGTGGTTCATGAATAATCTTTCCAGCAAAGCACCTTTAGCAATAGGTAGCAAGTATAACAGAAGCAGAAAAATTGGTAAAGCGTTTCTTCAGGTATCAGTGCTTAAGCCTCCTCTTTTCACTGTATACATAAGAATTTGCCTTTGAATGTTCAATACCTCAATCATACTATGTATGGTGAGGGCATTGTTCTTTCTAAGGTATTTAACTTTTCTCATATTTTAAACTTAACACTGCAAAATTATTTGCTTCAAATTGGAACTGAAATTTTCAGAGCAAAGTAGCTATTAACCCCAAAATTTCTGTAGTCATTTCTTTTGTGACTGTCAAAAGAAATCCATTAAAACATTACTAATTGAGGCAGCAAACATGACTATAAGAAGCTGACCATTTATTTGATTAAAATGATGAAAAACAACAAATGTATCACATATCCAGTAAGCGCTTTCACATTCAAACTGAATGCTTCATCAGACTGTTAACAACTCTAAATTAATTACCTTTAAATAGCTCATCCTTTCATATTGTAAAACCAATCATGTTCCTTGCTCATGAATAATAAATGAATATAACATCATGTGACTATGCAGTAATAGTATTCCATGGTTCTGTCATCACAATTCATGAAGTTTCTTAGTACATCAAATGCTTAAAACATATAAAAGATAGATTTCATAGACATATGTAAAAAATGCATATACACTTATGCAAAAGTATGTATGAAAAGCATATAAAATGTATAAGAAGCATATAAAATGTATATATGTATACACTTCTAGTGAAATATATGTAAAGAAATAACACTAAAAAACATGTATTTGAATGTCCTTGAAATATAAAATGGCATGGAACATATAAAGCTAAAACGTAGAAACTATTGTGTCTTTGCTAAATACTATATAGATAAAGCACAAACTACCATATATTTGATAACTACTGCATATATGTATGTCTAATTCATAAAACAAATGTATAAAAAAATGTATATAAAAAACATATATGTCTAAAACAAATATGTTTGTAATGATGCGTTTTAAAACATGGATAAACATCCAATATTAAATACTTAAAAATGACTTAATATACACAAGAACTAATGGACAGTGGCTTGGTTTTTAAGAGATGTCCAGTCATAGAATTTTAATGCTTAAAGTTTCTAGCTGCTAGAAAGGGTTTCAATTAAATCCTATAATTGAGCCCTGAGCCTTTATCTGTTTGTAGTCTCAGAATGCATCTTATTTCCCTTTGTTCAGTATAATTCTTATAGTTGCCTAGCCTGACATTTCTAAATACGAATTCTATCACCATAAACCTAAAACTATGTGTAGTACCATTATTCATGATGTGTATTGCTAGCTCATTGTTCTCATCTGCCTTATTTATTGCATATATATGCTCTTTCACACGTTCCCTTAAAGTTCTTTGTCATGCCTACATAAAAAGAGCTGCATTTGATACACGTGGCCAAATAAATCAAATCTTGTGTCTTACAATCTGCATATGTACTAAAATCATATTCCCTCCCTGTGTTCATTGTATACATAAGAATTTGCCTTCGAATGTTCCATACCTCAATCATACTATGTATGGTGAGGGTATTGTTCTTTCTAAGGTATTTAACTTTTCTCATATTTTAAACTTAACACTGCAAAATTATTTGCTTCAATTTGGAACTGGTATTTTCAGAGCAAAGTAGCTATTAACCCCAACATTTCTGTATTCATTTCTTTTGTGACTGTCAAAAGAAAGCCATTAAAACATTACTGCTTTTCATGAAATGGCCTTGCAAGAGCTTCTTTAGTTTTTACCACTCAACAAGAATATGAAGGAGGGTAGTGGACCAAATTGTATCTTTTCAAGCTAAGAACCATTATTTTACGTCAATTACAATTAGCCATAAATCTCTGATATCCTGACCCCAATGATTGTTAAGGCAATAAAAATCAATGATTTATTGCCTAGTCAAGAATATGCACTGTTTTTTATATCACTTCAACTAGCACATAGCATCACTGCAATGCACATAGCAGCAAATTAAAATTATCAGAATTATCAAGTTGGACAATAACAAAAAACACCATTGTTGCATCATACAACATTCAGGGTGGTTTCCTGTTATTTTTTTTTTTTTTTTAATTTAGCTTTTTTGCAAAATAACTCTCACATTATTGAACAATGGCTACTGCCATCTTCTAGCAAATAAGCACTCACTTAAGAAATCACTATATATCTTGAGAAATCATGACAATATCAAACTGCGTAGTGCCCGTTTCTCTCTTGCCGTTTTTGAAAAAGCCTTTAACAAGCACTATGCTTCTTTTATTATCTTTCTTCATAAAATCACCTCAACAGGTATATTTCCATTGTTTATGAGCAAAAATGAAATCATAAAGAAATTCAAATGCAACTGCTATAAAGATTCTGGGTAACGAGTGTGCTTTCTTCATCGTTCTTATAATGCCATGTTGCATTGCATAACTGTATTGTGAAGGAATGACCTAGATTTTGGAGGACTTGCAAGACATTTCTTCACCATAGAAGTAGTTGTACAATTATATTAATAATTAAGTGCATTCACCATATTCTTATCACACTGCATTTGTATATGTGTTTCTTTTTCATATACACTGCCAATATTTATATATTTGATATATTTTTAGAATATATGCATTATGTTATAATGCCTTAAGTTCTGGTTAATGGCTGAAAAGGGTCATTGACTGCACCTCAGTCAAGGTCAATAAATCGTAAACCGAAAAATATAAAATTAAAAAAGTGTTTTGGTCTTTCTAATACCTTACTTGAAGCAGGTGCAGGTACTGACAAAGATCACCATCACAGCTCCTGATTACTCCTGAGGTTAATATTCACTTAACTAGAAATATAAAATTTGTAATTTAATGGGCACAAAAAAAAATTGCATCACTGTAGTTAGGCACATTTGGAGATGTACTTGGGAGCAGATGTTCAGAAAGTGAACAGAAATGCAGCTCTTTAAAGCTGGAAGCTTTAAGATTATTATAGGCTTATTACAATGTGAAAAGGTCATCAACCAAAAGTAAAACACTCAGCAGGAAAGGTTGCTGCTAACCAACATTACCTCTCAAACTCTTAGTTCAAGAATTAGGGACAATGTAAAAAAATAAATAATAACCAAAGCCTTAAAACAGGGACAGAGCTTAAATATTGTTTTCATATACTTTGGAAGTTACTAGGTCTTTCATTAGCATGCTCATGGATTTGCCAAAAAACAACACATTTTATAAGGAGCAGTTTAGAAATATGAGGCAAGATCAGGAATATTCTGTAAAATCACCAACAGTTGACAGCTATATAAGGACGTATGGATAGATTTGTGGAGAACATCCTGTTTTAAAAATGAAGGCATGATGAGCATGTGACTATGACTGACCCTGAAGTAACTGCTAAACAAAATAGAAAACCATAAGAGGAGATCTAAAACAAAACAGAGATGTCATCCCTGAACAAATGTTTAAAGTACCTAATATTTATGATTAAAAAAAGGCTTGAAGACTGTCAGACAAATAAATATAATAAACTGCAGTTGTCTGTGATGAATGAAAAGCTGGAAAGCAACATAGAGAATTACAGGAGATGAGGAAATTATCTATGCTCAGTCAATCCAACTTGAAGACCTAACAAACTGGGGGAGAAGGATGGAGTTAAAATAGATGATGTTGATAGCAGAGTTCAATGTAATAATGTGAATCTTCTACTGACCATGCCCATCCCACGCATGGCAGTTTTCTATTGTTCAGGACCATCCCACCCATGGCAGCTTTCTACTGTCCAGGACCATCACACTGATAGCAGCTTTATACATTTGTATGAAATGAAACACTTGTATAAAGTTTACTGCCAGTACTGCAAGTGTATTTTTAGGATGGTGCAATGAAACTCATAAACATTCCAAAACAGTGAAGGTGACAGAAGTCACTAAGACAGCATGGCATGTAGGGTGGCTTAATGTAGCTTTGAAACAAAGTAGTTTGTTGGCCTAACAGAGGGAGGTATGTTTGCATGTAAGTTTTCTTCAAGATACAACGTTTTGCCATATGAAGGCCAATAAATTGCTGCAATAGTGGAAAAGTGGGGAGGAGGACCATGTGGGAATAAAACATCTTGATGTGTTTTACAATTAATAAGTGAAACACTTTGGAAAACCAAACTAGATTCAATTAATGACTGCAAGGGTAGATTAAGTATAGTGAAGGCATGGTGTGTAATGGGGTGATGATGCTGGTTAATGTTTATGGACCCAGGAGAAGGAGCAGGCGCTAGTATATTACAGCAATACTTTAGAAGAGATGTGGAAATACTTAGAAGTGATAAGGCTAGGGTTATAGGCTTATAGACTTCGGAGGCGAGATATGTGCCTCCCTTACAGTACCCCAAGGGATCCTGTTATCCTTCTCTTTTTTCAATAAATTAAATAGTATAGCAGACACTAGAATAACAGATCTCAACATACATCATAAAGAAATAAGAATAGATAGTGGGATAGGTTCATCAACCAGTGACACTCCCTGTTCTGGAACAGCTTTCCCCAATAGGTCAAGTAATATGATTCCCTGTCATCCTAGAAATATAGCTTGGATAGCTGTGTGGGTAATATTGCTTTTATTCCAAGACTTACAGGCCTTAGCCTACTTGAAGGGGTTGGCAGAACATGTGGTCACTGACAAGGCACATATGGCCTCTAGTGAAATTGCCATTTATATACCATGATTCTATGATTGTGAAAAAGGACTTCAATGTGATACTACACCTGGACTTGATAAACTACCTACAGGTAGAGCAAGGCAAACACATTAAAACACAGGAAAATAGTGTTAGAATGGTTCTTGGAATATTCCATAAGGGATCTATGAAAAATATCAAACCTCAGTAAATGGGACTTCTCATTCTTTTCACCAGCTCTAGGGATGGCAAGTCATGCATACTTTTCTCTCATCAGCTACCTGATTGTAACCAATGTTAAAGAGTAACATATGCTATCAATGGCATACTCAAAACACAGGTTGCTGTAGGCAACACTGTTTTTCACTCCAGTAATAACAACCAACAAATGGTAGCTTGACTCTTCACTACTGAAAATATCAGGAGGAAGGAAGGAAAAAAAGAAAGAGACTGAGGTACCAGATTGTCTTTGACAAAACTGAGCTTATACTACTTCACCCTTTGGCAATGTGGGAAACCTTTAAAGTAGGCCTTGAAGAATATGTGATAGAGGGAAAGAGTAAAAAGCTAGAATAAGCAGTTCATATGTCAAGACTTTCAAGAGTAGATGTGCCATTTTTAACAGTTGATGCTTTGTGTAGGCATCACCTGTAATGTAAACAAATTAATCAACTTTTGGTGGATACAGTCCTTCAAATTTTGAAGCCAGGAGAATTGTTGCTGTTCCAACAAGTTGAAGTTTCCCTCACTCACTGAAACATGTTTCAAAGCTGCGGAGAGCACCCCAGCCTTACCAGGTTACTTGTCCTGCCATACTTTCAGACCCCAAACAGAGGGCTACAAAGCCAAAGGAGGTGGGATGTCAATATTTATCAAAGACATACACACCTCCAGGCTGGTCAAACCGTATGACAAACAGGAGACACTCCAGGTGCAGTTAACTGTTGACAAAACACCTATTCAAATCATAGCTAGCTATAGACCCCCAACTATAACTTAGGCAGCCCAATCCACCTATCTGGACTTACCTGAATCCACCAAGATACAACCTTTTACCCTGATCCTGGGTGACATTAGCTACCCAACCATAGAGTGGAAGACATATTCTAGTTCAAACATGAATGCCGAGAGATTCCTCGACTTCATCAGTACCAATGCATTGGATCAGCTGGTCGACATCCCCACAAGAGGTGAAAATATCCTGAACCGGGTGCTAACCAACATGAGTAGCCACTGGAGCACTCATACAGTGCCATCCCCCTTGGTAAGATCCAACCATAAAGTAATCACTTTTGAAGTTACCAACTCCCCTGACCCCCCCCCCCTTCCCAGGGTTGAACAAAAATCTTTTCAAAGCTGACTACAACCTCCTGAGAATAGGTATAAGCAGCTTCACAACCACCATCCCTTCAGTTGAATCAATCAAAGCCAAAACACTATATGAGCACCTATATAGCTGCATGAACTCAGCAATACCTGACAGGACCAAATTATCTTCCTCAAGGAAGAGTAAATCTGTCTGTTGGACAGCAGCAATAAACAGACTCTATAATAAAAGAAAAACATTGCTGTCTAAGACAAAGAAGGAGCAGGTGCCAAGTTGGAAGCAATCTCTCCTTTATCTGAACAAGCAAATAAGGTCACTGGTGAAATCCACTAAGGCTAGCTTTGTGTCTAAATTGGCCACAACCACTAAGAACAATCACAAGGCCTTCTTTGCATACATCCGCAATCTCAAAAGTAAATCCCAAATCTGCTCTGAGTTGGTGCTCAAGAATACCACATACACAAATGCCATAGATATAGCCAACCTGCTGGCAGACAGGTTCAGTGAAAACTTCACCCCTCTGTCCTTCGCATCAGTAAACCAGGACATCCCCAGCAACTGTCCCCCTCCCCTCATCACCAGGGAGCAGGTTATAAATGCCCTCTCAAAGGCAAAAAATATGGCCTCCATTGGACCCAACAATTTCCCTGCCTGTGTCCTACATGAACTCAGGCAAGAGCTCTCAGCTCCACTAGGCACCCTATTCAACCAAAGCCTGTGCACCAGCTTTGTCCCAGCAGAATGGAAGACAACCACTGTCTTCCCTCTGCATAAAGGTGGAGCGTCCACTAACCCAGGCAATTATAGACCAATCAACCTAACTAGCCTTATCTGCAAGGCCATAGAACACATTATCATGGACCTTATAAACAAGGACATTGGTGACCTCTAAATGCTTGATCACACACAGTTTGGTTTTGTCAAAGGGAGATCATGCCTGTTAAACTTGATTGCCTTCTTCAAAACAGTCACAAAGCCATGGATGACTGCAAGACAGGTCACACCACCTACCTTGACCTAGCCAAAGAATACAACACTATTCCCCACTCAGGCATAATAGATAAACTCTCCCAGCTTGGCATTAACCCATGTTATCAGATGGGTATCTAACTGGCTCACTGATAGAACCCACTCAGTCAAAATAGTGGAAGCCACCTCTAGTAGTAGACTCACAACAAACGGCGCATCCCAATGATCCTCTAACTTGGAAAATATGAATAAGTGACAAATTATTTGATTAATTTGTATACTGCAGAACATCCTCGATTAACAATGTTAGTGTCATTTTGTTAATAACTCAGTGCACTTTCTAATACTTCCTTTTATTCACCAATAAGTCACTTGGTTAAAGAAGCTAAGCCAAGAAAAGCTGTAGACAGCATAATGAGTTATGTGTGTGAACTGGAAGTATACAAAATGGTGTTACAGGCTTGAATAATCTAAGAGGTAAAAAACACCATTCTACCAACTAGCTATCGTCTATTCTTTTTGCTGCCCAAAACATAATAAGATTTTTAGGTGAATACTTGTAGGTAGGAGCTGAACATGGACTAATGGAGTGAGTGGCTGCTAGCTTGCTCAACCTAGGTTGGGGGTGCGGGCCATGTCCACCAGTTGTCTGAAATCTAGTGGGAGTAGTAGGTGTTTCACTCCTGCAGTACAGGTGGAGGGAGCCAGACCTACCATGGTACACTCACATGTGCAAGCCAAAGTCTCTTGGGATGGCAGGAATTTCAGAGCTCAGCAATCTGCCTAGATGGAGGTAGTGCTGTAGCTGTAGACAGGGTAGGTATTCCCACAGGAACAGCAAACCTGCCCGGTCTTTACCTTTTGGTTCCATAATTTGGGAAGGATAGAGCTTCCTGAGTAGGAATGAATAGTCCATAGAGATCTTGTCTAACCTGGAAATAACTATCCTACCATATGCACAGAAGATTGGGTGCTGATAGTGGAGCAATTGGAGAAAGTACTGTGGGGGGCATAGCAGTAAAAGAATAATAAAACAAAAGATTATTTTCAGAAATATATATATATATATATATATATATATATATATATATATATATATATATATATATATACATACACACACACACACACACACACACACACACACACATATATATATATATATATATATATATATATATATATATATATGTATATATAAATAAATGTATGTATTTGTCCACTGAAATGAGTCAAATCTATTGTTGGTTGACATGTGCTTAGCTGACAAAATGCGATCGACTACATAGATAGTCAACAAGTGTGCGAGATCCCTCATTTCTCAAGGTAGGGAAATATGCCTTTTTCCCCGAGATTGTGTGATGTCAGAGTTAGTATATATAATTAGAAAGAGGGTGTGGAGGGTGCAGAGGGCTTACCCCTCTACAAAAAATGATGTTTTATTTTATTTTTTTAAGTTTACATTTTGCATGTGCCAAGATTGTTGCTCAGCACATGTAGTAGCTTGTGAACATTTGCAAAGTTGACTTTGGGAACATAAACCTTTCAATCTTTGTGTATTCTGTTTAATTTCAGTACACCAACATACTCACACACGCACACACAAATATATATATATATATATATATATATATATATATATATATATGTGTGTGTGTGTGTGTGTGTGTGTGTGTGTGTGTGTGTGTGGGTAAGTGTGGGTACGTGTGGGTACGTGTGCATGTGTGTGTGTGTGTGTGTGTGTGTGTGTGTGTGTGTGTGTGTGTGTGTGTGTGTGTGTGTGTGAAACTGTACATATTTTTGGATACGTTCTTCACAGCAGGGCTTGTGATAGACTTAACCGGGAAGCCCAGACATTTTTGAGGTTTTTCTATAATACACAACAGTCTAATTAAAACCCTCATTATAGACTTCAATAAGAACCTTGATTTGGTAAATTTGGAATTTCCCTGATCCACTTCGCTGTTTTTAATAACACAAAGAGAGTTTTTGCGCAGAGAGATTGTTATACTTTAAACCTATGGCGAATGTTGTCCTACAAAGTAGATATTCAGATCCCTTTACACTGTCAAGAGTCTCTCTCCAAGGATTTAGTAGTGCTCTTCATTTTAGCAGCACAGGCCTTCTGTTTCCTTATTAAAGAGCACCATCCTCATCAGGATACTAGAGTCTCATTAAAGGAATGTTACGCAGACTTGTGGTTTGCTAATGACTGTTTATTATAGATTTTCTACTTGGATGAACACATTGCACTAGTATTAGAAGTTTTTAAGAACTTTTCCTGTCACCACTAACTGGGAGATGTAGGAAGTAAGTGGAGATTTAGTAATAAAGTCAGAACAGATTTTCAACTCTCTGACAGCTGTTAATGTAGCAAGGTGTTTGATGCATGTCCACTCATTAATTGATACTTTAGTGCTACATCATATACTAGTCCTGAACAAGATCACTGCAATTGGGATATTTCTTCTCTCTAGAATATCAAGTTTATGCTCTCCATCTCCCAGACCTGAGTAAGTATGCTCTGGTTGCTAATTTTGCAATCCAGTATAGCCAGCATAATCTGGAAAAACATTGCTCCCAGTGTCTTCATAAATAAGTGCACAATTGAGTTAATGTCAGCGCTGCTCCCAGATTTTGGAAGATATGCCAAATCAAAAGTGGCCTTATAGTTATGCTATAGATGTTCCCTGAAACCCACAAAACTCAGACACAATATCAAGGGCTTAGGGATGAATTCAAAGAAAACAGGGTGATTTGTTATCCAGAAAACTGAAAGCATGGATTCTGAAGTTTTCATTAAGACTAAGCTCATGACAAGTAAACTTACACGGTGGGATAAAATGCGGAGCAACAGTATGTTGCAGATTGAGAACTGTTCATTTTCCTGGCCAGCTTGGGCCTATACACCGATTATATATGTGAGATATTTTCTATTATTGCTGGTGAATAAGCACTTCTCTTTTTAATGACTGCAGAAGTATACACTGATGGCAATACCTCCAATTAGCCAATATCTGGAAGACAGATGACTGAGAACTGTGGTCTTAATAGGTTCTTAACCGTTATGTCTGACTGCCAAAAAGGTCAAAAGGACTCCTTTCCACCTTTACAAAGCATTAGATGTGGCATGTGAAAGGTTCCTATACAGGATTACAGTCGATTGGAAAGCCAGTCTATAGTGTAATATAAATCCTTAGCAATGGTTTTCTTGCCCATACAGGGTAAAAGGGCAAGCACTTCCCCCAGCCGGGATTGTTACAAATTCTCCATTTCTGTCATCTTACTCTGGAGTCAAGAGCAAAACATGGCAAGGGAAGTAGCATTTTCTATAAATGACATAAACCCAGAGGAGATTATTTTCATGTGCGTTGGGAATGTCCTAACTTTCAGAAAGTAATGCGGATAATACACTTGGCTGCTGCGAATGCAGTCAGAGAAGTCATTCCTCCTCTTACAGATATTACATTTTGGCTATTAGGAATAAGCAGACCCCTCTCATTTTTGATGCATGATTCAACAGTAGCTGCTATTTTTAGCTAACCTTACTGTACCTCTTATATTTAGAAACTGGGAAAATATACCAGAGTATTTGTCAGTGGATTGGTTTGTTATTGTAACAGACTGGTTGTATCATCATCATACCATTGGGACAATGTACAGTTGGGGTAATGTTTAGCACTTATGGGAG
>NC_056735.1:697236879-697259379 GCF_019279795.1 Protopterus annectens
CATCATCCCCCTTTCCTTTCATTTTCTGCATGGAGTTGTGATGTCATGTTAATTGCTGCCATCTCTCTTTCTCCATTCAGTGCCACACTCTTGCCTTCTTTGACACGCATGCTTGACTGTAGCAGATTTCTCTCATAAAATCCATCCACCCCTTTGCTGGATGCCCTCATTATCTCTTATCTTCTTCCTGTCTGTCCTAAATCTTCTTCACCAGATTATCTTCTGCTTTTCTGCACATGCTGAACCACCGTAATCTGTTCTCTTTGATCTTTTCTGCAATTGAAGCTACTTTGGCTTTTGCACTTATGTTCTCATTTCTTCTTCTGCCCCACAGTGTGCATCCTACCATCCTTCTCGAGCACTTAATTTCTATCACCTCTAGCTTTCTCATTTGCTCTGTCTTTACTGCCCAGGTTTCTGTGCCATACAGTCGCACTGACCACACCACTGTTTTGAATACCTTACATTTTAGCTTCTTTGGCATTCTTCTGTCATACACCACACCTGACACTATGCTAGTTGGCTGCAGACCTCTCTGATTCTAGGTTTTATGTCTTCAATCAGACTTCCCTTCTCCTCAACTACCCATCCCAGATACTTGAAGCTGTTAACCTGCTCCACTATCTTCCCTTTTGGCTCAATGTTCAGCTACTTCTGATTCCACAATTTGCTGCTATTATGTCTTATCTGTACTTAGTTTCATCTGATGTAACTACAGTTTTGCATTCCATTCCCCTATCCTTTGCTGAAGTTCTTGCTCAGAGTCTACCTGTAATTCCACATCATCTGCATGCAGCAAATTTGTTGATCTGTCTCTCCAACCTGTTTGCTAATGTAGTCCATCATTAGAATGAACAGCAGTGGACTCATATCTGAGCCCCAGTGCATACTCACTCCTGGGAATCCTTCTGTGAGACTGAACACTGTTCATACTTGAGTCATTTGGTCATTGTACATAGCCTGAACTAATTCTACCAATGTTTTTAGGACTTTGAACCACCATAGTACTGCCCAAATCAGCTTTCGGGGGACCTTGCCATATGCTTTCTCCAAGTCCAGGAATGGCCATTTGGATTCTTTCCTCACCTCTAGTTTCTTCTCAACTATCTGTCCCACTGCAAACTTCAGAACATTTGTGCTGCACCATAATCTGAATCTGAACTGCTGCTGCCCCATCCTACTTTCTACTGCTCTGCATATCCATTTATCAATCACTCTTTCCAGAAATTTCATGCAGTGTAACAGGAGTTTGATGCATCTCTACTGCCCACAGTTGTGGATGTCCACTTTGTTTGTGTACACTGGCACGAGTATACTTATTCTCTAGTCATCTGAGATATGCCTTTCTTTCCACATTGTTATGAGCATATTCAGGAGCTATTTCTCCCCTATCTCACGCAGCATCTTTATCACATCTGCTGTGACCTCTCCTGGGCCTGCTGCTTTCCCTGACTTCATTTTCTTTATTGCTGTTCTTACTTTTTCTAGGGCAGGCTCCTCATCTTGTCTCGTTGTAGGCAGTGTCTGGGTGAGTACAGCTTCTGAGGGTTTTTCTTCATTCAGAAGCAGCTTGAAGTACTCCTTCCATCTGCCTTTGATATCCTGTGGATTGGTGACTAGATTGTTTCTGTCATCCTTTACGAAGGGTGTCTGACTATCTTCTTTATCTTTCTGTCTTTGTCTTCCAACCTGATATAGTTCTTTTGACACCTACTGAATCACATTCCACAAGCTGGTAGAGTGCCTGTGATGCCCTGTTTTTTGCTGTTGCAACTTTTTTCTTAGCTTCTTTGCTAGCCAACTACTATTCCTTCTTAGCCTGGTCTATCTTTTCTCTATCCCACTTTTTACTGCAATCATTTCTTTTAATGATTTCCTTGACTTCTGCATTCCACCACCAGCTTTCCTTATGTACCTTATTTCCATACCTGGCTTGGCCACATATCTGTTCTTTAGTCCTCACACATGCTGTTTTGAGGCGCTGATATTCTTCTTCAGCTCCACCTATTTCATCTTTATCTTGGGGAGTAAGCTCTGAGTAATTCCTTAAACTGTTGTACTTTCTCTCCAGTCAACTTTCAGGGCTTAAGACTGGTCTCTGTTGACCTTAGAGCCTTCTCTGACCATTGTTTGCAGCTGATTATTGCAAACAGTGGTTTAATCTATGAGCCAACTGTTTCACTGGGGATGACTTTGCAATCACTAATTATATGCCAGTGCACTTCCTTACAAGGGGAAGTCTACCTGAAATGCATATTACACAATCAGTGGACAGAATAGGCTCTAAGGTCAACAAAGTCTAAGTTGAAAACTTAGAAATTTACTGGAGAGAAAGCACAACAGTGACTCACTAGACGGCACAAAGAAACTATATCATGATGCAAGGCAAAGAGAGAAAGATAAAGAAGACAGACATGCTTTATAAAGGATGCCAGCAGCAATGTACTTACCAGTCCACAAGACATCAAAAGCAGAACGAAGGAATATTTCATCAGCTTCTGAATGAAGAAAACCCAAAGAAGCTGTACTACCCAGACACAGCCTACAATGAAAGAAGAGGACGAGCCCACCATCGAAGAAGAAAAAATAGCAATAAGGAAAATTAATCAGGGAAAGCAGCAGGCTCAGATGAGGTCATACCTGAACAGCAGATATGATAACGATTTTGAGTGGGATCTGGGAAAAATGGTTCCTGATGGTATACTAAGCAGTGTGGAGAGAAAGGCACATCTCAGATTACTGGACACTAAACATACTGATGCCAATATTCAACAACAAGGGGTATATTCACAGCTATGGCAGTACAGAGGAATCACATTCCTGTCGCACTGCATTTAAGCTCTGGAGAAGGGTGACTTTTAAATAAATACATAAAGCAGCAAAAACTAAGAAAGGAGATGAGAAGTTCAGACTCTCATCAGGATGCAACACAATTGGCCCGATGTTTGCAGTGAGACCAAAGGTTGAGAAGAAGCTAGACCTGAGGAAAGAGTCCAACTGGACATTCTTAGACTTGGAGAATGCATATGACAAGGTCCCTTGAAAGATGATTTGGGCAGTTCTGCAGTGGTTTAAAGTCCCTGAACCATTAGTAGAATTAGTGCAGGCTAAGTACAAGGTCCTAATCACTCAAGTACAGTGTTCAGTCTCACAGAGGTGTTGTCAGTGGAAGTGGGTATGCAACGAGTTTCAGCATTGAGCCCACTGCTGTTCATGGTGTTGATGGGCTACATTAGCAGAATGTCAGAGGGGACAGATCAGCGAATTAGCTGTATGCAAACAATGTGGCATTACAAGCAGACTCTAAGCAAGAACTTAAGTAATTGATAGGGGAATGGAATGCAAAACTGGAGGCACATGGGATGAAACTGAGTACAGATAAGACAGTTGAAATAGCAGCAAATGGAGGAATTCAGAAGAAGCTGTGAGTTAAGATAGAATAGGAAAAGTGAATCATGTTAACAGCTTCAGTTATCTTGGAGGAGTGGGTAAAGAGAAAGGAAGTCTGAATGAGGAGGTCAAAGCTAGAATCAGAGGGTCTGCCACCAAATGGCACAGAGTGTCCGGGGTACAGTATGACAGTGGAATGACAGATAAGCTGAAAAGTAAGGTGTACAAAACACTGGCACAACCAGTACTACTGTATGGTACAGGAACCTGGGCAGTAAAAGTAGAGCAATTGAGTGAGTTAGAGGTGATTGAGAGGAAATTCCTAACATGGTTCGTAGGATGCACACGGTTTGACAGATGAAGAAATGAGGACATAAGAACAAAAGCCAAAGTAACTCCAATTACAGAAAAGGTTGAAAAGAACAGATTATGGTAGTTTTGAGCATATGTGCAGAAAAGAAGACAATATGGTAAGGGTGATTTGGGCAAACAGGAAGAAGGCAAGAGGAAATGAGTGCAACCAGCAAAGAGGTGGATGGATTGTGTGTGAAAACACCTGCAACAGTCAGGCATGAGTGTCAAAGAAGGTAATAGAGTGGCATTAAATAGACAGAGAAGGTGGTAGTTGACATGACACCCTGAGTCCATGTAAAAAAATGGGAAAAAGGGGGCTGATGATGATGATGATGAATTTTATAGGAAGTATGTCAACATCAGTGCTCATGGATTCCTTTACTATGTTTTGTTTGTTCTACTGCACTTAGTGTTTTTACTTTGGAGGTTTGATGGGGTTCCTATCAGTTTGTTGAAATGTCAGCAATTTGAACACCATATGTTCAAACTGTGACGTCCAAAAACTGATTATCGCGAAGCCGTGGAACACCGAATTCTTTCCCAGGGAAAGAATTTGGTGGGCCTTTTCTGTAGCTTCACTATAGTCCGCGCTGTGATGGAAAGTTATGGGTTGGGTTCAGGTAAGTGTGCGATTGTGCGGACATTAGGGTTAGAGCACGGGTTAGGTGAGTTAGGGGTAGGATGCGGGTGAGGTGGGTGTGCGATAGTGACAGACTTTAGGGTTTGAGCAGGATAGGTTACTTAGGGTTAGGGTGCGGGTCAGGTGAGTGTGTGATAGTGATGGACCTTAGGGTTAGGGTTTGGGTTAAGGTAAGAAGATAGATAGTAGTGTATGTATAGTTTAGTGTAGGGTTAGATGTAGGATTTATAGTGTATGTGTGTGGATTGCTGTTTTTTTGGTGTGCTTGTGTTGTGTGTGTGTTTCTTGGAACAGCATTTTTTTTCCCTGGGAAAAAAAATCGCTGTTCTAAGACTTCAATGTTTTTGCACTTTGAGGTTAGAAGTTCGAACATATGGTGTTCGAACTTCAGCCATTTCGTTGAAGTGATATAGACCTGTTTGATGCATGGATAACAAGTTTATCACACTAGCAGAGCATATAGTTGTACGTTTTGTTTAGGTTACAATTTCACTGATATTTGGCATTTATTCTTTATTTATTTGATGGAACTGATGCTAAATACTCATGTGTTTGTACAGACAGTTTGTAAGAGTGACATTTCCATTGGGCAACATTTACTATGCTCATCATTGTTGATACCCTGTTATTAGGTTTACTATTGATAGCTTGTTTAGTTACCACAAATCAACTTAATTTATATGTTGCAGCAGTTAATAGCAGTTAGCTAATGCAGCAGTTAGTAAGGCAAGTCTGTTTGTTTTTAAGTTAGTATAAACAGTCTGGGAATCACAGATTAGTGCTGTGTGTCTGTGCAATCCTAATATTCATGAGATCGCAGCATGTGACTGTGCATATGTAAGCTTACATATATCAGTATTGTAGTAGAATTGCCCAAAACCTCATTCTCTGCAGTACATGATACTTTCCTATGCACAATTTGTGATGAAATCCAAGCTATAGTTGTTTTAAACATTGTTATGCCTCAAGAGATAACAACACATTCTATGTGAGTATTTTATTTCCATAGGATATATAAATTCATTTTCTTGATTTTTTTTATTAGAACAAATCATTTGTGATAGTGACATTATGATTGTCGCTTTGCTTTTTTACGCTTTTAAAGGACTGTTATTGATTTTGCAGCATTAATGTGTTTAGTTAAATTGTGATATACACATCTTTATTTGATAATGTGATTACATTACTTCAGAATACACTAGCTTTAGTGAATGAAACCAGATGGATTTTGCATCTTATTTAAAAGTTGAGATAAAAAAATTCAAATAACTTATGTATTAATCTGTACTGAATACTGTAAAACCTTCAGATTAATTTTAAGTTTGATTATGTACAAACTGTGCCATGTATCTGTCTTCCGGTGCCCTACTTTTTTTTACAGTTTACTTAATCTTTGAGTTCAGTGGTGAAGTCTGAAATGTAGTATTTCATCCCACATTGTGTGATTTAAACATTTTACTAGTCCCCTGTGATGTATTATTTGCAATACAGTAAGTTATGCATTTATTAATTACTTTAAGTGTGTTATCTAGTCTATGCTTTGGATTGTTTATAAAACTTACTTAAATAACATTTTTCTAATTATTGAAAGGTTTAGAAAGGATTAAATTAAGTTTTCAACCACTATACAAGTTCCACTAACTGTCTCACAAAAAAAAAAAAAAAAAAACAGAATATATGCAAAAATGTCAAATTAGTATTGGACATGCATTCTTTTCATTTGTGTTTGTAAGCTTTAAGTCTAACTTTTCCATATTTAGCTTATAATTAAATACTCAAGTGACTTCATTAATTGCATTAACCAGTGGCTACACTGAAGTGTGTGGGTCAAATAGTTAAATCAGTATAGCATCAAAAATGCAGTTATTATAGTATCTATTAAACAGCACAGATACATATAATCTGTAGATGTTTTAAAATAAAATATAAAGTGTCACAAATAAATTTAAAAGGGGTAAATATGATGAACAGCCTTGGCAAGTTCTTGCATAAAATTGGATCTTGTTTTAATAACTCACTGCCAACTGACAATTTTGTAGGCTCTCAGACTACATATGAAATTAGAATCCAGTGTCCATTGTTTATGTTTTTGCATTTATTGACTAAAGTTGTAAACAGAGTTTTTGCAAAGTAATCTGAGCAATACAAATTTAACTTCAGACATAAAAACTTTTTGAAATTAAATAAAATCAATGATAGTCTAAAATGCATAACTGTGAATTAAACAATGATTTAAAATTAGCAGGAGAAGATTTATTGAGATCATTTTATTAATCAGACTATCATTAAAAGCCCAGATTTTACATTAACTTCTGAAAAGCTAAGGTTTGTATTCTGCAGATCTGCTGGCATTCTGGAGTGCACGTGGCTTTTCATCAAATGGTTTGAAACACAAATTGCTTAATAAAGGGGGTTCTGAATAATCAAACAAATACTGATTACTGATTTATGTAAGATAGCTATGCAATCATTAGTAATGTAGAATTGCTTGATGTTTCTAATCATGACTCACTGAACTGCTGAAACACATACCCTAATTATAATTCCTGTCTGAAGTTCAGTGATCTAAAATTGAGCTATAAAAGTATAAAGAAAAAGGCTTGGAGCTAAAACACATATCAAGAGGTAAGACTTGTCTCTAAGTAGAAGGATAAGAAAAGTCTAACACTGAGTCTTTTCAAAAGATTCACCATATAGACAGATACAGAAAGTGATTCTTTCCAAAAGACTGTGAAATGTGTAAGAGAAGTCAGTGTGGAAACTGGCAAGGATGGGCCTATAATTAAATTTACACTAAGAGAAGTGAGGTAGAAAACAAGAAAGAAACAGATGAATGTCAGAATGATTAAAAGAGGAAAAAGGGAAACTACAGAAAGCAGTAAGCATTTTCTGGAAACACTGAAGCCGAGAGTCAGTCAAAGCAGAAGCAGGACATTAACTGAAAACAAAATAAGAAAATGTTGCCAATTTCTATCATGAGATGTCTTCAGTAGGGATAATATGTCCACAACTTCCACTTTAGATTAGAATAATAATAAAAGTAATGCTAATTTGACTGATTACAGACAAGCCATATAAAATTTAATAAGGCTCAGAGCAAAGACAAAGCAATGAGTAGAAATAGAGATAATATGCATTGAGTTAATTAGGAGCCGAAGGAACAGAACAGCTCCACTAAATACTTCTGCTTTAAAGTAAGAAATGAGCTGTTTTGCAGTGTAGCAAATGTCAGAGAACAGATACTGAGTGTGCTATTTGCTCCAAGATCTATTAAACTTTTTAAATTAAGTGGTGACATAACCACATCCCATGTGATCATTTAAGGGTAGATAAAACAAGGGCCTGCATTTTAGCTAGAATTTTTAATGATGGATATAGAGAACTTTTGTGTAGCCTGTCCAGAATATCAAAGGACAACACCCATCCCAAAAGGTAAACATACTTTGATACTATTTGTCATTGGATGCACTTTTGAACCACAGCAATGGGCATTTTGAGTGTCCATTTAAAATCAAAGAAGGGCCACCAGTATATTCTAGTAACTACTGACTATGCAACAAAATATTCTGAGACAGCATCCCTATGAAGAATCAATGCATCAGCTGTAATGAAAAATCTAATACTACTTTTTCTACAGAAGGAATTCCCCAAGAAATTCTTATTGGCCAGGGACCCCATTCATGCCAAGAATAATGCATGTGCATGGAGTCTAGCATTTTTTTAAGTGACACTGTTAAGGAAAACTTAAAAAAAAAACCTTTAAAATCTACATTATGTTAGGTAATACAAGAAAGTGGGTGAAATTTAGACCAAATCCTTTCTTATCTTCTCTTTGCCACAAGAGCTTCATCTGGATTCACACTGTTTGAACTGTTTATTTGACAATCACCCCTAAGGCTTGCTTGATATATCAAAAAACATGAAACAAATAAAGAAAGCAGCCCCCAGAACATTTTTTTCTGACTTGCAAATCTGGTTAATAATCATAATACCTATATTAACAAAGCATACGGAGAAAGCCCAGAAAGTAAAATACAAATCATTTAACAGAAATGTTCATTTTACAGAATTCAAACCAGGAGATAAAGTATTTGTGGGTTAATACCCACCGCTGCTGAAGATAAACTCCTTACAAACTGACAAGAGCGTTTTAGAAGTGTAGAAGTGAGACATCTAAGGAAAAGAAAGAATACGCATTTAAGAATACAGATGAGACCATATGATCGAGTTTCCTAAAACTCGATCATCAACCCCCCCCCCAAAAAAAACACTAAACTCTATCAGGGGCCAAGCTCTCTGCACCCCCCAAGTGGGGGCTGCACTCTCACACACCCTGTAAATTAAATATACCAACTCCAAGATCACACTACATTGAAGAAAAGGGTAAATTTCCCAATCCTTGCTGTACCCTGATCTCCATTCAAAAGCTTTGAGTTTTCAGACACTTGATGATATGGTCTCAATGATATGAATTTTGAGTTTCTGAAAACTTGATCAACTGATAGGTATCCATATATGTACACACACACACACACACACACACACACACACACACACACACACACACACACACACACACATACACACACACACACACACACACACACACATATATATATATACATATATATATATATATATATATATATATATATATATATATATATATAGGGTCTATATTACATTGATGAAAAACTTCTTCAGTGAACGGCTGTTCGCCAACCACTAAACAGTCAAATCTAACTCCCACAAATAGCTGTTTCAGTGAATTTCTTCCTAGGGGGAAAAATGCTTGGCCATCATCTGGAATTTGCCCTTTTCCCCACTGTAGTGCGATCTCAGAGTTGGTATATTTAGTCAGTGGGGGGGCATGGGGTGTCACAGACCCCCACATTGAAGAGTTTGCAAGTTTGTCTGGTTTTTGGTTAGCCAAGACAATTTTTTCCCTAGGAAAAAAATTTGTTGAAATGGCCATTTGAGAAAGTTGGGTTTTACTGTTTAGTGTCAGCGAACAGGTTTTTTGACAATGTAATATATGTGTGTGTGTGTGTGTGTGTGTGTGTGTGTGTGTGTGTGTGTGTGTGTGTGTGTGTGTGTGTGTGTGCGTGTGTGTGCGTGTGTGTGTGTGTGTGTGTGTGTATGTATACATAGATAGAAATACAGATATAGATACATAGACATATGTTCTAGTATATGTACATAAACCATTGTCCTTGTTTTATGTTTGTCTGAACTTGCTTTCATACCACTGTGTTATTTCCATCCTCTCATTTCCCCTCTCATCCTTCCCTATCTACCCTTCTTAATAAAAATTAACACCGCCCCAAAAATACCATCCCACCTCCCCTTCATCACTGTCCTTCCCTTGTGTTCTTATATATATGTTCTACTTCTTGTTATTCCCCTTTTATGACTTTTCTATAATCCTTCCCATCCCAGTGAGTAAAAGTTCATACAGACATTGTTGTGAGAAACTTATTCTGGCTTGCAGCTACTTTCGCTTTTGATACAATGTCCTTGTGCATGTGACATGCTTGATACAGCTATTCAATAATTCACTAACTGCACCAGTGAAATGTATCTCTTCACATTGTCACCATCATTTATGTGAATAGACTTCTTAATTAGTTAATGCTCAAGGTGCTACATGGCTTTTCTTAATTTATAATAACATTTTATCTTCATCATACTTCTTGACATTGTCCACAGAAGCCCTTGCACATTCACAAAAGGCATGTTCCTTTATTCCAGGGTTGCTTCTCACCATTGGTGTCTGGTGACTTTAAATCAAAGGGTGTGTGGGGCTAATGGGAAGGGGTGTGACCAACTTGAAAGGGGTGGGGCTATGCTCAAAACCACAAAAACTGAGACTTTAAGTAAATATGCTGCCCTGGGTGCTAAACCGTCATTGTGAGAGTCCAATCAAGACAAAATGAAGTGTAGAAGAAAAAAAATATTTCAATTCATTACAATATAGCTTACTGAATATCTAGATGGAAACAAAAAGATTGCGAGGCATGAAAAATAAATTGCTTTTTAAATACATTACTGGAATGCTAGTCAAAATCAAGTATAAAAAAACAAGCAGCACTCAACTCAAACCACTTCTCCTTACACTGCAGTTCTAATTATAACTTATATTCAGCTTTATAAGAGTACCAAGTAACATGCTGAAAGTAGCAATCTCTGTGATACCCCAGTTGTAAAAATGTTTCTTATCAAAAAGAGACCTGCTGCCTGACAACAACTATCTACTTGTTTCATGGGGAAAACATGATCAAAGTAAAAACTGAACAGCAAACTAGAAACAAGCTCAAGATACATTGCTCAAAGGATTACTGCACAGGCTATGGACCACACATGATAGATTGGCAATCTGTTTAGTTTACTTGTAAACCCTACAAAGATGACTACATGTCTCCAACAAATGTAGTGAGTTTCTGAAAATACTGTAATCCTGTCCTTTATTACAAATATTTTCATATCCATTTCAATGTCTAAGGCTTATATGTTATCTAGTTATGTAAATATTCTCTGCATGGCAACAACAAAAAGGCATTCAATGTTGGTAAGTCTTTAACAGTATGTTTATTAAAGCTTACTTGCATCTTACAATCTCAGACAAGCTTACCTGATGGCCATTAAAGCACTATTACTTAAACACGGAGCAACAGGCACTGCAACAACATGCATTTTCTGAATAATAAGAAGCATAAATCAACAGTATAACAATATGACAAAAAAAACAGAACATTCTGAAAAATCAAGGACAGATGAAAAGCCACTGTAGTACTTGTGTCTACCTTGGATGGGGGGATACTCTGCACACTTATACTGCATAACTGCTCTTTGCCTTGCTTGGACACATCCAGAGTCACTACATGGGAGAGTGGGGTGCAACAAGTATGTCAAAATTTGAAATGTCTCTGGCTGATGGTGATGGCCCTGACACATTTGTCATACCTCACAACCTCAGAGTAGGAAATCTGGACAAAGACATAAATAGAATTGAGACAAAGGCAGAAAAATAAGGACACTTTTTAAATATTGCTCTTATAAACTTAGAAAGATAATAGAATAGTAGGTCTTGCATTAGTATGAATTTTCTGAAGGGTATGAAATCTGAAACTCAAATGTCTGTCATTATTTTCTAACTTCAGTCTTTAATGGTTTGCCACTAATTTTCCAGAAAACCACAATTTTATGAAAAACAGACCAAAAATGTGATGCAAAAATATAAAATAGCCACACAATACAGCTGGGAACCTATCAAAGAAGGGACACTTTTTTAAATATTAGTACTGTTAAGTTGAGCAGCTGACAAAATAAGAGAATCTACATGAATTTCTGAAATAAAAGTAATCTATGACTCTGATCATTACAATTATATATTAATTGTAAACCTTCCACATTTTCTTTCAAAATTGCCGTTTTGTGGAGGGATTATTAGGGGGAGAGCAACATTTTGAGCCAAAGTCGGGGACAGTTGAGAGGTTTGGATATACCTAATTGTATAAAGTGATTTTTTTGTGCATACCTCTCAATCTCTTAACGCAGGAAATCTGGACAAGGCCAAATATATTGGTGGAACCTACAGACAGTACTAAAAATTGCTCTTCTATAAACTTAAACAGTTGGTAAAATAACATGTCTTGATTTAGCAATCATTTTTCTGAAGGGTATAAATCTGAAACTCAATGTCTGTCATTATTCAGTGACTTCATTCCTAAATGACTTGCCAGAAAACCACAAATGTTATGAGGAACAAACCAAAAATATCTTCCCTTCTCCCTGTAACCATGGGCATCCCTAAAGACTCAATATTACATTCAGTTTGTTTGTGTCTTTCGGCTTTTCCCGGTTAGGGGTCACCACAGCGGAACTCCAGTCTGCTAATGATTGGTAGTGGATTTTTACATACCGGGTTACCAGACCTGACACAAAACCTTCAACGAAGGCATGCCCCATTCACGTATGCCTCCACACAGAAGACGCTTTAGCTGAGAATCGAATGGGGCAATGTCTTGCTATGAGGCGACAACTCTACCGCAGCACCACCACCGCAATATATTCAATATTACATTCAGTACTTTTCAAAATATTCCTAAATGACCTGCGCTTAGCGAACAAACAAACGTGCTACCATCATCCAATATACAGATGATTCTAAAATCATTGCTCTGCCACAAACATTGATAATTACAACAGCACACCCAAGAAGCTCTCTGAAGATCTTTCACACATTGAGATTTGGCTTACTGGCTCACAGGTCCTCCTAAACTCCAGAAAATCAAAACTGATTTTAAACATACCAAAAGCAACTATCTAACATCAAAAACTCATTAACTGTTTTCTCCTCCAACAACACTAAAATCGAATTAATAACTTATTCCAAGGTACTAGGGGCAATCACTGATGAAAAGCTAAAATTTGACCACCATATAAAACAGGCTGTAAGAAAACTCATCAAAAACTTGACATCATGTATAGAGACAAACCATACCTAAAAGCCAACTCTAAGAAAACATTCCTTCTTTTCTTCTCATCCCTACAATCCTATATGCAGCTCCCATACTTACTAATCTGCAAGCCACCTGACTGTCCTTACTTGATCAATGCTATAATAAAACAGGAAAATGTGCTGCCAATCATCACAATAGGATGTATCACTGTGTCACACTAAAGCAACTTTAGAGGCTAGAATTAAGAACTGATTACTTAACTTGTTCTTAATGTGCACTCCACATAAGCTGATATATGAACCTGATAAATGTCCAAGTCTAAATAAAATTCTGCAAAAATACAGCCCTAATACATCACTATGCTCTGCTGACAAAATCCTACTAAATGTAAACAAATCAGTCAGTAGTGCTTGAGACTCCCTGTATTCATCCTTTCTCTCTAAACTATGGAATTCCTTACCTCCTTATCTTCTGGATTACTAGAAAACAACAAATCCTTCAAACTACAGCTAAATAGTTACCCGTTGAACACTTGGCTATTTTCATGCACCATTTCCGGAAAACCTAACAGCTATACTCACTACTTTCGATTTTTCCTCACTTTTCTGCTTAATAATTGGCTATCAAACTACCTTCTGACAAAGACATATAATATTGCTTCTAGTAACATAAACAAAACCAAATTCATCTCATCTAAATCTGCATAACTTCTACACATTAACTTGGTTGAAATTATTGTCAGCAGTTTAAATATCTCTCCGTCTCCAAAAAAGATTTTTTTGTAAATATTCTTACATTGTGAACTATTCTTACCACATTTTAATCTTGAATTCAGTTATACTGTTGTATAATCTTCTGAAATATGCACCTATTATTCTTTTAGATTTGTTTCATCTGTAGCTTTTCGCCCAAGATTCTGCTGAAAGGGGCAGCTCATCAACCCACATGGATCATGCTGTTAAATTAAATAAATAAAGTCCCAAACTTGTTTTCTACTGAGGGGACAAAAATCAGTGGCTGATCTTGAGCTTTGAATTCCCTAGTCATTATATTTCTGTTTTATATCCCTTATTGCCAAACTGCATCTCTTTTCATGTGTTCCCATATGCTGACCATCATTACCTTCGGCCTATGATATCATTTGGTATAGTTTATTTATTTATTTTATTTATTTAACATATGTTGACTGGGAAAGTCCATCTAGGACAGAGACTATTTTCATTGGAGGCCTGGGGAGAAGTGCTCCAGACATATGTCTTTGGAATGTGAAAGGAAACAGGAGTACCCGGAGGAATTGAGGAACCCCATGCAAACTCAAGGAGGACATGCAGACTCCACACAGAAGGCACCCCAACCAAGAATCGAACTTTAGGACCTCTTGTTGTGAGACAACAATGTTAGCCATTGCACCACTGCACTGCCCATCTATCTATGGCACTTTTAAATGGGGCTGGGAATTTCTTCTTCCCAGGTTTCTTTGGTAATATCTAACAGTCCGTGAGGGTGCCTCCTTTATATAACTCAAAAAGACTGAACTCTGTTAAGGCTTATAATACTTCAGTGATGACAAACAAGAAGCACAGTGTTAACTGGTCACTTTTTTTTTTACCATTTTCTTTAACAATTTATCAGCATAGATATTAATGTGCACAATATTCAGGATGCGTGTGTGTGTGTGTGTGTGTGTTTGTGTATGTATATATTTATATATATATATATATATATATATATATATATATATATATATATATATATATTTATTTTATTTTATTTCATTTTTATTTTGCATTTGTTGACTGGGATAGTCCAACTGGATTAATGTGCATTTTCAGTGGAGGCCCGGGGAGAAAAGCTCCAAGGTAGACAGATAAGTAATAACAAAGAAGCCATAATACCAAGGTAGACAGATAAGTAATAAAGAAGACATATTACAGATGAGATATTTACAAATGACATAAGCAGACATGAAATAGACAATACAAAGTGCAACATCGTTTTTTGCATGGGGTCAAGCCCCCCATGCCCTCTATGCATGGGGCAAGCTCTCACACTCCCTGTTAATTATATATACAAATTCCAAGATGTGGATATTCTACAAAAGGTCCTTATAGAAACAGATGCTTGGTGCCAGAGCCACGGGCTCAAGCTCAATGCCAAGAAATGTATAGTTATCCCCTTTGGGAAAACAATTATACCCATGAATTACCACATATGTGGCAGTACACTAAACACCAAAAGTGTGATAAGAGACTTAGGGACACAGGTAGACAGTGGTCTCACCTTCAATAACCACATCGCCACAATAGTTAGGAAATCCTTCTATGTGGCACACCTCATCGCTAAGGGCTTTTCATCCAGAAAAAAGGAGGTCATTGTCGCACTGTAATCATCCCTCATTAGACTCAATATAGAATACAATGCCCCATTTGGTATCTACCTCTCAAGACATCTGCAACAACTGGAAAGGCCGCAGAAATACCTCACTAAAAGAATCACAGGCCTAAAGCAGATGCCCTATGCTGACCATCTAAAAAAATTCCAGCTATACTCTGTCGCATACCGTTTACTCAGATGCGATCTCTGCTTAACATACAAGACCATATCAAACCCAGAGCTGTTGGACATGCTACATTTAGAGAAATCCCAATCCCTCAGAGCCACATGCTCCAGAGATCTAAACCTTGTCATCACAATGAACAAAACATGCTGGAGTGATAGGTTCCTGACCTAAAGACTCCCCAGACTCTGGAATAGACTGCCCATACATGTCAAGCAGAGCACCTTTTTGGCCCTCTTCAAAAGGAACCTTGACGATCGGATGGGAGATAGAAAATTCACCCCGGAGATCACATTCGTTGCCCTGCTAGACAGGGGTCCAGGGAAATAAATATCATGGGAAGAGATAGCCAGGGAATTGTTATGGCTAGGCTTGTAGAGGCCCTAAGGCCGATAGCCTAGTATCAACCTATGAACCTATGAATCTATAAGATCACACAGTCCCCAAGGAAATGTAATATTCTTCTACCCAGTGACTGTTGATCTCGCACAGTGTTCGATCAACTGCCTAGTTGATCATATGCAGTCGACTACATATCTGTCAGCATTATTTACTCTCAACACATTGACTGTCACAAATCTCTGCATCCTTCTCTCTCTCTCTCTATATATATATATATATATATATATATATATATATATATACACACACATATATATATATATATATATATATATATATATATATATATATATGCATCCACACACATTTGTTTATTTTCTAGCTACTGCCTAGCTAACAAGCCAATGTGTGTAAGCACCTATACAAAATCAGATAATTTGGAGAGGTTTGAAGCAACAAAACAAGCTTTGCTTATATTTAAGATGAGCCACCTTCAAAGTCAATATTTATAAATCAGGAGCTTTGCAGCACATGGTGTTGATGGCACTACCATTTGATGTTTTCTAAGTACTTGAGTTTTGCTTTCAGTTGACCATATTGCTTTTGACTTTCAATTAAAATCATGGGTGGACATCTGTAGAGTAGATTTGAATGCTGTTTCCTGATGCATTAGTCACTTGGACATTATTAAGGAGGAGAAACTATATTATACAGCAATCCTTCTTATTTATGACAATTGATGTTTGAGTAATTCATTAATTTTAATGTTGTTAAAATTAAATTCTTTGACATGCAGACATTTCTGACAAATGCAGCCCCACAATTCAAAATGACTGCTGCTATACTATGGTCTGGTACTGCTGTTTTTAGCATCATTAAGATGTTAACACAGCAAAGAAGCTGGAAAGTTGAATGCATATTTTTTTAGCTTCAAGAGAATGTCATACATGTCTTGAGTGAAAACAAAAAGAAAAAAAGGAAGTTAAATATATCAGTATTTAGAATTCAATGAAATGATATGTTTTCTAACATTACATAAACTACAGAACAAACTGTACCTTGAAAACTACAGTCCTTTCCAAGGTATTCATATTAATTATGCAGATGTGCAAGACACCTATATTTAATAGAAGGTACAATGTCTAGCTGGCTGGAAAACTAATATTAAAATACCATCGTGGCTAACTGGAATAAATAGATTATGGGATGAAGATAGAGCAGATACAAAAAATGTATATTCTCTTTACGGCTTTATAAAATCATGTAGTAAAAAATTCCATTTCCATTGCAGGTCAGTATTAACATAATTACTACCCTGGATATTTAATGCTGTAACAGTTATTATGAAAGATCAGAGCTTCCTGGCTTCACATCAAATATAGAAGATCTGGAGAGGCAGCTGCTGATTATACTTTACACATTTATCCAAATAATAATAGTAGTTATAATTTCAAAGGCTATACTAAGTTGGAAACAAGTGCTAAGTTAACAACAACAGGAGATTTTTTTTTTTTTGTCTTTTATAGGTTTGCAGTTACGATGTAAAGAATTGAATTTGGGAGACTGAAATGCTTACAGAGGCCTTTTTTTAAGAATGTTTCACAGTGCTATCTGAATAGAGGACAAACAAGCAAGGAATGTCTCTGTATGTCACATAATGTGAGTCCCTACAGATGGGACCACTTTCCTCTTATTAGCCAACAAGTGAAATAACAGCTCTTATTACAAACATTTATAGTTCACATCTGTGTTCTGGGACTGCAGACAAACCCCATAAAGGTAACCTATAAATAAAGCTCTAGGGACATATTTAGAACCTGATAGATTACATATCAACATAGGCATCAAGGGCTTAATTTTCTACCAAAAATGAAATGCCCAGTATTCTGTTCACCAAGTTAAGATTCAAAAATATGTACAGAAATTTACAGTCCAGTGAATTTTGATGGCATATTCTAGTCGATAATCAGGATCAACTAAAATCCTTTAATTTTTTTGATTAATCCAAAGTACAATTTTAAAAGACTTCATGTTGATGGTCTTTGCTCCTTGCCACAGTGCCCAAACTGAAAACTATGGACTATAATAACCAGGGCAGGATTTTTCATATAAAACCTTGTTCAATATATAGAAGTGGTTTCCTCAAATATGAATGCAAGCAAACACCACCACAATCTGGGTACAGCTCTGCATAAAATATAGCAGACAACTATAAGCATTTGGGTACATTTTTCTGCACACAGTTTTATTTGGTAAGGATAACAACATATGCCATTTTACAGACACAGATTATGTAAGGTGGTGGGTTGTTCATTTCACACTAAAGGTAAAGAAAATAATAAGTAATTGAAAAGTAATACAAGTAAACACAAAGATATATATATATATATATATATATATATATATATATATATATATATATATATATATATAGGAGCCCTACATAATCCTGAAGACCAAAATCCTGAGACCAAAATCTTGAAAGTTCAAAATTCTGAAAACTCAAAATACTGAAAACTCAAAATACTGAAACCACACAGGATACCAACACTTACTATATTCAAGCACAAGTACATAGAGAAACATATTACCCTTCAACTATATGCAGAAGGCAAGCCCCCCTGCACCCCCCATGTGGGGGGGGGGTTGCGCTCCCCATACCCCCTGTTACATAAATGTATGAACTCCCAGCTTGCACTTCACTATACTAAGTGGAATCTCAGAGTTGATATACTTAAGTAGCAGGTAGTGTGGGGGGTACAATCCCCCACATATGGGGTGCAGGGGGTCTTGCCCGCCCAGCTTATACTTGGAGAAGAGTAATATGGTTTGTGTTTTATTTGTTTCTGTATGTACTTGTGCTGGAATATAATAAGTGCTGGTACCCTGTGTGTTTTCAGTATTTTCAGTTTTCAGTATTTTGTGTTTTTAGTATTTTGAACTTTCGAGATTTTGGTCTCAGGATTTTGGGCTTAGGATTGTAGGCTTTCAGGATTCTGTAGCGCTCCCATGTCTATATATATATATATATATAGATATATATATATATATATATATATATATATATATATATATATTCACTTCATAATCTCGAAATACTGAATTCTGGAATTTCAGTTTTTCGAGACCAAGAAATCCACACAACACCGAAACACCAAAACTGCAAAATTCAAAACACCTAAAACACAGCAAACACCAGACCACACATATACCACAACACCCACATCACAACATAAACAAACAAAACAACAGACATCCACAAACCTACAGCACAAATAAGCAGGGGGGCAAGCTCCCGTGCACCCCCCATGTGGGTGGCTGTGCCCCCACACCCCCTTATTTATAAATATTAACTCCGAGATCACACAAACAGCAAAAAAAAGCAAACACACACACACACACACACACACACACACACACACACACACACACACACACACACAGACACGCACACACACACACACACACACACACAGTTTCTAAGTCCCTCACACAGGCATCACACATATCAGCACACTCACATACACTCAAACTCCCACCCAAAACCCTTACAAAACACTCACTTACCTGACATAACACCTAAATCCACACACCGCACCGCACATCATCCACATACAATCCTGGACATTATGAAGCGTAAAGCCATAACCATGAATTCGAGATATTCAAATTCGCAATTATGCACTTTTGCTATTTTCAAAATTCACCTTTATAGTCTCTAGATACTGAAATTCGACATTTCAGTATTTCGAGATTATAAAGTGTTTATATATATATATATATATATATATATATATATATATATATATATATATATATATATATATATATATATATATATATATATATATAGATATATATATATATATATATATATATATCTACAGCGGGCGCCATTATATTACAAATTGAAAGGAATGCTCAGTTCATAATAAAGTGAAAGGAAACGTAAAAATTGTCTTTGCTGATACTTGAGTGAAATATTGACATGCTCAAATTAAAAACAGGTGACATAATCTGCAAGTCTCAATATGCTGGTGTTAATTCATAAGGTATTGAATTAGACTTGTTAAGACGATGGCTCAAGGATTCAACTGCTATATGTGGAGTTGACATCAGGGAGTAAGAGAAAACAATTTATTTGAATCATAAGACAGATAAAAAACTTGCAGAGAGGATATGTGACAAAATAAGCAGTTCAAAAAGTCATGTAGTTAGATAAACAGAAGAATGAAGTAGCATACAAATTTCAAAAGGCTGGGAGAAAAGTAAAAATAATAGCTCAGCAGGTGAGAGTTCATAAGGAAGAAAACCTTAATATGAATAGCTAGAACAGAGAGATACAATGTAATACAAAATTGCTGTAGGAAAGGATGGTGGAGAGGTTGGTTGCCATGTACACCAACTCTCAAGGGGGTTGAAGCAATGAAAACAGTTGCTTAATGAGAACTTGTAAACTGTCAGTCTGTATATTTTTTTTTCTTTCAAAGATACACTGAGTTTTTAGTTCATAACTTAATAACTGGATGCTATCCTTAAAAGACGAAAAAAAAAAAAGAGTATGACAGTTTACAAGCTGTCATTAAGTGATCATGAGGACTCTAGACAACAGGTGGATGGCATCAAATGGGTCTCCTGCCTGGGACTCAGAACTACTACAACTTTACCAGACAACTAAGACGTTATCAGGCTAGTCTAATCTGTGTGAATGTCATTTTGGGAAGAGTACATCTTCCACCTGCATATTTGTCTCCCTGCAGTGAGGGTTTGCAACCACAAAACACTGGCAGACAAATATTTTACAAATTACTGTTTCTGAATAAAACATTGGAATTAAGTATAGGTAGGACAGAAAAGAAAAGGTAAATTAATTCTTCTTCTTTTTTGACTGCAAAAAAGCACATCATAGCCAATAAACTGTTTAAGATAGAGTGGTGTGTCATATTATGGGGAGATAGAAACCGTATTTGAGGATTACAAAAAGATAGTGGTAAGTAGTGTTAGATGAGTGCACTAACTGAAGTATTGCATATGGTATATGGAAAGGCGATCATAGAGACAGTTTTACTAAACAAAAGCTTCAAATGCAAAATCAAAGGCTTAGAAAATAAAAATGTATGTGCATAATGATTACATTAAAGATTGCAACAGGTGGTATACATGACATGGAAAAAACAGAATGCAATTGTTATGCCATATTCAAGTGCAAACGTGAGATAGCTAATCAAAGCATAGAAATAGCTCAGTTTAAATCTGGAGTTAATTAATTGCTGAGTATATATTTAGAATAAGAATGGATTTGTGTCACGAAAAGAACATTATTTGATGTTATAAAATATGTGAAATCAGTCAAGCTAATTATAAGACCTGAGGGAAAAACAATGCAGTTTTTCCAATGTGAAAAACAAAATAAAAATAAAATATCATGAAGTGACAATACCTTTGAAAGAAGTAATAGGTGAAATACACACAAAGGTCCTTGTACAATTCTGGAACCTGTGTCAATGTAAGAACATTGAGAAGGTAGGATGGTAAAGGCATGGAAAAATAAGCCTTCTCAAGGTGTTCAGCAGCTGTCATTTAAAATAACAAGCTTGTGGAAAATTAACTATTGTCTGTCTACAAAAGGTCACACTTAGACATGTTATATAGGCAAGAAAAGCATTTTAATTTAAGTTTGCATTTATACTGTTAAGGATGTGACTATATGTATTTATCACATTCATTTTATTGTTAAAATATCTTATGCATAAAGAAAAAGCTGTCATCAGAACTAATACTTTCTCCAAATTGTCACAAACACATAATTCTAGGAAGTAACCTAACATATACACATGACAAAAGGTCTAGTATAAGTGCTCATGTACTACTAGCTCATGACACCATTGTTCGCTGTCGCTTGGTTGAAAAGGCACGTAATCTAACCCTTTCTAGACCAGTCTTAATACTTAGTCTTCCCAACATTTGACCATGTCAAACTGTATAGCTCTACCAGCACAGTTCCTAACATAAGGAATCTTTCCCTAATTCTAAAAGTCCAGTCCTCCTTCCTAACCATAAATTCTCCGATTGCTCCCGAAACCTAAACTCCTGTCCTACTCCTTAAATCTAAAACTTCCCAGATGCTCCCTAAATCTACCATCCTATTCCACTCCTTAAACCTGAAACTTGCCTGCTGATCCCTAACCCTGCCCTCACCCCCCACTCTCTAACCCTAAAACTCCCAACTCACTCTCTAAAAGTTAATTCTCCTCCCATGCCCTCACTCTATAATCCACTCCATGTCCCTAACTATAAAAGTTCCCTCCCACTGTTTAACCCTGAAACTCTTATTCCATTTCATAACCATAAACTCCCCTCTCACTCCCTAACCCAAAAACTCCCTTCCTGCTACAAACTTTAACACTCCCTTTCTGTTTCCTAAACCAAAACACCCTTCTTATTTATTACCCTAATATTCACTCTCACGTCTCCCACTCCCTCCTCACTGGTGTCACATTTACAAATAATGTGCTCAGTTAGGTGAGGGTACAGCTTTTCTGGGAGTCACATCTGAGAGCTTGGGGCAGCCTTACAACTTATAAGACATTTGAGTCCATGGCTTTGAGATCAATGGTGTTTGAGTACTTATGTGCTTATAGTAGAACCATGAAGAAAGTCCATGTATACATTTTATTTAAACTAGTTTGTAATGAGTTGGAGATGAATCCTAAAGTGCATGCAAAATAAACACAACTTCTGTTGTTATTTTAATC